>NW_026000164.1:2749554-2759633 GCF_001458135.2 Marmota marmota marmota | reverse complement strand
TAGGATGAAAGCAAAGACTAAACTCTAACTCCTTAACTGGGACCTAATCGGAAAACTCCAAAAAAAAAAAAAGAGCTCCCGTAGTAGAAGTAGTTTTCCTCCGTAGACTCTGCTTACTTACAGTTCAGAGAAAAGCCATGCAATTTCACATTTTCATACCTTAAACATTAGTTTCCCTAGAATTAAGTACTACTATACATCAGGCTCAGAGATGGAGTTGCCTTGATGACAAATCACTCCTTGACTTCATGAGGAAGAAGGAAATTTTGAAAAGTAAACAACGACCTTCAAGTATGTTAAGTGCCTTAAAATAAGTGACTTATGTGCTGTTGAGTAATGAGGTGGGGACCTCACATGAATAGCATAATTAAGAACATGAACTTGGGTCACACTGCTTGCATTCAGACCCCAGCTCTACTGCTCACAATGTTTGACACTGTGCAAAGTACAAACTTTCCTCTGTAAAATGAGAAGGATGTAGTATAGTACTGACCTCATGTGTTTGTAAGGATTAAAGAGCTTAATTCTTGTTAATTAATTAATTAGCTAACTGAATTTTTCTCTTGCCCTTCCTGCTCCTTGTAGAATACTTGCCTATGGATAATATGCACTAGATATTGATTTAATTTAATGTTTAACAAATATTAAAGCATCTACTATATGTAAAAGCATTATTTTAGATACAAAAAATATACAATATAGTTGAATGAATATATATAGCTTTTCTGCATGAAGCAAAGGAGTAATCATTGTAGATCACATAAGAATCACTTACCCAGGCACTGAACCTCCTTGGGAGTATTGTCTCCCTTTACTAGCCTTATTTAACATATGTAGTCACAGGCAGGTTACAAGGAACTAAATAATAGAGCTGTCAATAAAAATACAGCTGTGAGACAGTACCAGAATTTGAAGACATAGACTTTTTTAAAAAAGTATTTTTATTAGTTATTGATGGACCTTTATTTATTTATTTGCTTATATGTGGTGCTGAGAATTGAACCCAGTGCTCATACATGATAAACAAGTGCTCTACCACTGAGCCACAACCCCAGCCCCTGAAGACAGTCTTTTGATTCCAGAACTGCACTCTATAAAATGGCTCCTGATGACAAGGGAACAACTTTAACAAAGTCACTTCTCTGAAGGTATCTGTGTAGCAGCCAATCACATGCATGATTTCCTGAAGAAACGATGAACAGTTGCTGGGCATCTCCCTCAGTATGGTGAATGGCTTTACAAAGCATGTTGACCACTTAGAAGTTATGCCATTCCCATTAGAGATTAGATCACTTTCAGGGAAAATAATGGAGGTGAAGAGAGAAGAATGGGGAGAAAGGAGAAATTAGAGGAAGAGAAGGATAGAGGAATAGGAGAAGAAAAGGAAAGGCTAAATATGAACAAATCATAGAAGGTCAGTGCTGCAAGAACATTTGGTTTAGACTGTTTAAAATATGAAGAAACTGAGGCCCAAGGAAGGAAATAAGACCCAAGGAAGGAAATGACTCATCAAGAGTTACCTAGTGTTAGGTTTGGATGTGAAGTGTCCCCCAAAAGCTCATGTATAATACAATGCAAGAAGGCTTAGAGAAGAAATGATTGGGTTATGAGAACCTTAACCCCATCAGTGGATTAATCCCCTGATGGGATTAACTGAGTGGTAACTAAAGACAGGTAGGGTATGGCTAGAGTATGTGGGTAATTGCGGGGCATTCTTTGGGTATATATTTTATATCTGGTGAGTAGAGTCTCTGTCTCTGCTGCCTCATCATCATGTGAGCTGCTTCCCTCCACCACACTCTTCTGCCATGATGTTCAGCCTCACCTTGAGCCCCAAGGAATGGAGCCAGATGTCTTATAGGCAGAGACCTCTGAAACTGTGAGCCCTCAAATAAACTTTTCCTTCTCTAAAGTTGTTCTTTTCAGGTTTTTCAGTCACATCAGTGAAAAAGCTGACTAAAACACCTAAGAATTTAGTTAAACCGAGAAGGGTTTGGAACTATAGTGTTTAATATGGTAGCCTCTAGGCACTTGTAACTACGGAGCTCCTGAAATATGCCTAGTCTGAGTTGTGATATGCTGTAAGAGGAAAATATGTATTGGATTTCATATGGGGAAAATGTAAAACAAATCAGTAGTCTTTCATGTTGATTATAGGTTGAAATGATATTTTGGATACCTGATAATATTAAAATGAATTTTACCTGTTCAAAAAATGTGGCTATTAAGTTATTTTAATTTACATACATAGCTCTTATTTGTGGCTCACATATTTCTTTTGGACAACACTGGTCTGGAAATCTGATCTCTAGATGAGCATTCCTACTCTGTTTCCTAAAATCTCTTATTTATTTATTAATTATTATTATTATTATTATTATTATTATTATTATTATTGGTGGTGGTGCTGGAGATTGAACCCAAGGCCTTGGGCATGTGAGGCAAGCACTCAACCAACTGAACTATGTCCCCAGCCCCACCCCAAATCTCTTTAACAAGTCATTCATTTACCTGTGTCCCAGTTGCTGAGGGGAGATCCAGTTACAGTCTAGCTGGGGATAAGACCAAAAGACAGCAAGAGATTAACAGTGCTGGTGGTTAATCAGGTAAGTTCCATCTTATATACTGGTAGAATGGTGTTTTTAACCAGCCCTACTGTTGCCACTTTTTAAACTAACACTTCCTTTACTATTTTGAAACAAAGTTCCTAGATGATATAACCTAACTATACAATTTCAAGAAAATTAGTTCTTAACCATAAAAGAAAGAAAAATAAAAAATAAAAGAAATCCTTTATAAACTAGTAACATTATTTCAATATACTCTATAATGTAGATGTTTGCTGAGTGTGGTGGTGGCACACTATAATACCAGCAACTCAGGAGGCTGAGGCAGAAGGATTGCAAGTTCAGGGCCAGCCTCAGCAATTTGATGAGACCATATTTCAAAATAGATAGATAGATAAAAAGTCTGGGGTTGTGGGCTCAGTGGTAGAGCACCCCTGGGTTTAATTCCCAGTACAAGGATGTTTGGACCTATCCATGAGATCACTTTGAATGTGACAGTACAAATGCATTCTCTGCAGGGTGCCATTGTTGTTGGTGATGAAGTTCTCCAAAATGGTGAAGAGCTCTTAGCAAATTCATGAACATAACAGAGTAGTCTGCCTTCCATTCATATGGTAGTTATATTCCTTTAAAATTTGGCACATTTTACAAACCCATATAACTACTTTGTTTTTTATATGTAAAACAGCTGTAAGGATCCGATTATTAAAACCAGTTTTTCCACTTACATGAATGCTGAGTAGAACATTGTATGGGATTAGGACAGTTTTGTGATACTACCTTGCAATGTGCAAGACATCGACCTTCTCCCCCAACACTGCCATTTGACAACAAAGTTGCTCCTATACTTTTCCAAATTGCTCCGTAGGAAAGGTCCCATCCTGGTTGGGATCCCACTGTGTCAGCTGAAGACCCCTCCTTCCCTGTAGCCTCATCTTGGTCTGTTCTACTATCACCAGGCTCTAGCCGCCCCATCCTTCCCAATTTTCTTCACTAATTCCCTTCTCTAATTCCCTTCACTAATTGCCTGGGGAACTCTGCTTTGTGTCTGGACAACTCTTACTGAATTTTTTTTTTTTTTTTTTATTGGTTGTTCAAAACATTACTTACTGAACTTTTGGATCTCAGCATTCCCAGTCTAATTCTCCCTGTTTTGGTACTTTCCTGCAGTGGTACTCATCACAATTTGTGATTTATACCTGTTTCATTTTTGGTATGCCCCAAAATGTTTAATGCCTGCCTTGCTCAACTCTCAGCCCTGCAGACAGGACTGGCCAGCTCGTCCACCACTGGTCAGCTCCTACGGTGCCATCGAGACCGCCGGAACTCTGGGTGACAACAAACATTTCTTAAGCAGCTGAATGGAGCTGGGGTGGCGAGGCCGACCGGGAGAACCGTGTTCACCGAAGGCAAGGGCATGTCTAGTCCAAGCGAGGCTCGCGGGGACTAGCGTCCGCATACGCCCCCTTAGCCCTCGCCGCTCTGTGGGGCAACCATAGAGAGGCCGCGGGCGGAGCGAGCGGCCGGATGCGGTTACCATAGAGACGGCTGATTGACAGCCAGCGGAAGAGGAAGCCGCGGGCCGGCTGTGAGGTGGCAGCGGCTGCAGCGGCGGAGCAGGCACCTCGGCAGGCACTGGGGTCTGTTCCCACTTCTCGGCCCCTGCCCCCGTGGCGCGTGCGGGGCGCCGCCCCCCTCCGGGTCCCCACACCCGCCTGGGGCCTGTCAACCTCCACCCAGCCTCCGCCGCCCCCCGCCCTGCTGCAGAGGCCCCTCCCGTGGGGCTTGGCGTCCCTCGTCCCCGGCCGAGAACCGGCTGTGTACCCCTCTCCCGGCCGCGACCTTCCTCCACCCGCCCGGCTCCCAGAACAAACCAGCTGGACCCCCTCACTGCAGCCCCGCGGCGGAGGCGATTTATTTTTGATTTGAGACGAACGGCTGAGACGCGCCTTGGGTCTTCTTGCCGTGGTCGCCGCGGGCCGCCCCGTCGGAAGGCAGCCGAGCCTCTGCTGGCCCTTCCCTGGCCGCTGCTCGCCTCACGGTTTGCGTTTGATTGGCTTGGATTGGTCTCGGGGCCTCGGTAAAGCCAGGCAGCGGACCGCTTGTCCACGCGAGAGTGCAGCGGTGGGCCCTCAGGAAGGTGGGCGGCCCGGCCTCGCAGCAGCTGTGATGCCGAGAATACCCGGCAAGATGGCCTCATCAGCCCTTGCGCTTCGCTAAGGCCTCAGTGCTGAGTCACCGTGTCCAGCCACCTCATTTGGGTGGGCTGACCCTCCGGACGGGGTTACTGTGGCCATTGTGTTTGCTCAACAGTAGGGAGGGGGCAGAAGGAGGCTTTGGCTCCTTCCCTGGTGTCAGCAGTCCCTTTTGTATCTCAAATGGAAATGGTGCAGAGGCCAGGGAGTCTTCAGGAAAGGGTCACTGAGGCAGACTTCTCTGGCTGGGCCTTTGTTTTGATGGATTGTGTACTTTTCCCTAACTGCTTATCAGTTGTTACCAACTCTTGACTTGGGCCAGTCTACAGGCATGTCTAGTATTGTCCTTTTGGGGTTAGGTTTTGGCAGTATTGAAATTTGCTTCTTCCCCTTTCTACTGGGAGACAGATTGTCATTCTAGTCGTGAGTGAAATCATTTACATATGCATTGCTCTGGGGTAGATCCAGCACCTTGGTAGTTGAAGACCAAACCGGTGGCACAGTTTTCCTGGGGATGCTGAACCTGGAAGCCTACACACCTCGCTCTCTTGATGATCTCTTTGATCCTGGGTTTCCTGGCTAAAACTGTAGCCTGCTGGAGGCCTGTGCCTATCAACCTGTTGATCGTAGAGGCTGTGCCCCTGGGGCACCCACATGGCAGGGCTTGCCATCATGCGACTGAGCTCCCTGTTGGCTGTGCTCCGGCCAGCACTTCCCCTCATCCTAGGGCTATCTCTTGGATGTAGTCTGAGTCTCCTGCGGGTTTCCTGGATTCAGGGTGAGGGAGAAGATCCCTGTGTAGAGGCTGTGGGGGAGCCAGGAGGGCTGCACAATCCAGACTCAGGAGTTCAGCCTGACCAAAGCGATGAAGACTTCAAACCCCGGATTGTCCCCTACTACAGGGATCCCAACAAGCCCTACAAGAAGGTACTCAGGTGAGGATTATTTGTGTGTGCAGTTCCCCAACACTGGCCTTGGTCTTGGGCTGCTATGTAAGTCCTTGTCTCTGCTTCAGTGTGAGGTTCCTTGGAGCAATTCTTTGTCTTATTTTTCCCTCCTCAGGTCTTAGAATGTCTCACTATTGGTACTAAATTAGCGTCCACTGATTTGAACAGGAGAGAAGTTGCACAACTGCTCTAATCCCCCCGAGTAGACCCCCTCATCCAATTAATCAAGTGTCAGTGAATGCTCACTCTAGGAGTTAATTGATAATGATGAGGAAAGAAGTCTCTCTCTTCTCTTTCCTCAACCCCAACTCACTCATTCCTAGGGGTATCCCTAGACGGTGAAGAGTTGACCCCTGCTTGCTGGTCTCTCCACAGGACACGGTACATCCAGACAGAGCTGGGCTCTCGTGAGCGGTTGCTGGTGGCTGTCCTGACATCCCGAGCCACACTGTCCACTCTGGCCGTGGCTGTTAACCGCACAGTGGCCCACCACTTCCCTCGGTTACTGTACTTCACGGGTCAGCGAGGGGCCCGGGCACCTGCAGGGATGCAGGTGGTATCTCATGGGGACGAGCGGCCTGCCTGGCTCATGTCAGAGACCCTACGCCACCTTCACACACACTTTGGGGCTGACTACGACTGGTTCTTCATCATGCAGGATGACACCTATGTGCAGGCCCCCCGCCTGGCAGCGCTTGCTGGCCACCTCAGCATCAACCAAGACCTATACTTGGGCCGGGCAGAGGAGTTCATTGGCGCAGGCGAGCAGGCCCGGTACTGCCATGGGGGTTTTGGCTACCTGTTGTCACGGAGTCTCCTGCTTCGCCTGCGACCACATCTGGATGGCTGCCGAGGAGACATCCTAAGTGCCCGACCTGATGAGTGGCTTGGCCGCTGCCTCATCGACTCTCTGGGTGTCGGCTGTGTCTCGCAACACCAGGTGACGGCTCTTTCAAGTCAGTCCTAGTCCCTAATGAGTTGGTGGCAACAGAGTGATTGCTCTCCAGGCTAGGTGTTAGAGGCCCTCATTTTGTCCTTGCCAGTCACTGGCCTTTCCCTTCAGCACTCTCTTGCTCACCCTTGGCATTGTTAAGATCCTGGAGCCATCAGAAGTGCATTTTGTCAGGAATCCCTGGGAAAAAAAGGGGCCCCAACTCACCAATCCTCCCCATCTGCCTGTCTCCCAACACACACACTACAGTTAGGGACAATGTGGGAATGTCCTAAAGGTGGCCATGCTACAGAGAAGAGCCATGACCCCTTTTCCAGTGCAGAGAGCAGTGCTGTCTTACTGGAGAAGGGCAGAAGACCCCAGAGGCAGGTCATCCTTCAAGGCAAAATATTGGCAGAATTTTCTGTCTTGTGGCTTTTATTCCCTTGAAGAACAGTGGGATTGTTTCTGGAAGAAGGTGTCCCTAGTTGTCCACTTGCTTTCTGATTCCCAATGTGGGCAGAGAGAGTAAGAACTGAGGTCAGGGGATCCACTGAAGGACCCCCGCTTCAGCCTGCTCTAAAGCATCTGCAGTAAAGGTGTGAATGCTGAGTGGCAAAGGGTGCTTTGGGACAGGCAGGCTTTGAATGCCGTGTTGATCAGTCTGATTGGTCCCTCTAGGGTCAGCAGTATCGCTCCTTTGAACTGGCCAAGAATAGGGACCCCGAGAAGGAGGGGAGCTTGGCTTTCCTGAGTGCCTTTGCTGTGCACCCTGTCTCCGAGGGCACCCTCATGTACCGGCTCCACAAACGCTTCAGTGCTCTGGAGTTGGAGCAGGCTTATAGTGAAATAGAGCAACTGCAGGTAAGCTGAGGAACAGCAGGGAGTCCCAAGGACAATAGCTGGAGGGTCTGAGGGAACCAGAGGTATCCAGGCTTACTGAGAGTTGGCAGCTGAATGGGGGCTGGGCCGGGCCACATTTGATGGTGAGGTGGCAAGGGCTGATTTTGCCTAAGTTTAAAACAATGACAGAGACAGGGGTCCTTGGGGGTTCAAGGCAATCATAGGGTAAGCTTCTGCAACAACTTGGATAAGGTGATCTCAGGATCAGGCAGAACCATTAGCTCCTCTCCACCAAAGAGGCAAAAACCCAGAAGTTCCTGAACCTCTAAAAGTGCCCACAGAAAAATCCAGGGCTAAAAAGGAGAGGGATTCTCTAGTTGAATGTGGGGTCGTTAGAAGTGGGGTATAGGTGAGAAAGAGTTTAGTCATAGAGAGGTGGTGAGTCCTCCAGGCATGGGATAGAAAGGTTGTCAAGCTTTTGCATTTTGAGATGCTTTGGCCTGTGCAAAGCACACATTCTGCCTCCTCACAGCAGTTGTATAAGGTGGGTATCATTTATATTCCCTTTCACTTTGTACCTAGAGAATGTTATATGCCAGGGATTAGGTGACTACCAGAGCTCAGCTGTTGGAATCCTAGAGCCAGGCAGCTGGTGCCGGGTAGGATCCTGGAGCTGACACTAACTTGAGGTCTCTTCCCTCCAACCTAGGCTCAGATCCGGAACCTGACAGCGCTGACCCCTGAGGGGGAGGCAGGGCTGAGCTGGCCCATTGGGCTCCCAGCCCCTTTCACACCACACTCTCGTTTTGAGGTGCTGGGCTGGGACTACTTCACAGAGCAGCATACCTTCTCCTGTGCAGATGGGGCTCCCAAGTGCCCGCTGCAGGGGGCTAGCAGGGCTGACGTGGGTGATGCTGTGGACACTGCTCTGGAGCAGCTCAATCGGCGCTATCAGCCCCGCCTGCGCTTCCAGAAGCAGCGGCTGCTCAATGGCTACCGGCGCTTCGACCCAGCACGGGGCATGGAGTACACGCTGGACTTGCTGTTGGAAGCTGTGACTCAGCGGGGACACCGACGGGCCCTGGCTCGCAGGGTCAGCTTACTGCGGCCACTAAGCCGGGTGGAAATCCTGCCTATGCCCTATGTCACTGAGGCTACCCGCGTGCAGTTGGTGCTGCCACTCCTGGTGGCTGAAGCTGCTGCGGCCCCTGCTTTCCTCGAGGCCTTTGCAGCCAATGTTCTGGAGCCTCGAGAGCATGCACTGCTCACCCTGTTGCTGGTCTACGGGCCCCGGGAAGGTGGTCGTGGGGCCCCAGATCCATTTTTGGGAGTGAAGGCTGCGGCTGCTGAGTTAGAGCGACGGCATCCTGGGTCGAGGCTGGCCTGGCTAGCTGTGCGAGCAGAGGCCCCTTCCCAGGTGCGACTCATGGACGTGGTCTCCAAGAAGCACCCTGTGGACACTCTTTTCTTCCTCACCACTGTGTGGACGAGGCCTAGTCCTGAAGTCCTCAATCGCTGCCGCATGAATGCCATCTCTGGCTGGCAGGCCTTCTTTCCAGTCCATTTCCAGGAGTTCAACCCCGCCTTGTCACCACAGAGATCACCCCCAGGACCCCCAGGGGCTGGCCCTGATCCCCCATCCCCTCCTGGTGCAGATCCTTCCCGGGGGTCTTCCATCGGGGGCAGATTTGACCGGCAGGCATCTGCAGAGGGCTGCTTCTACAATGCCGACTACCTGGCAGCCCGCGCCCGTTTAGCTGGTGAACTGGCAGGCCAGGAAGAGGAGGAAGCCCTGGAGGGGCTGGAGGTGATGGACGTTTTCCTCCGGTTCTCAGGGCTCCACCTCTTTCGAGCCGTAGAGCCAGGGCTGGTGCAGAAGTTCTCTCTGCGGGACTGCAGCCCACGGCTCAGCGAAGAACTCTACCACCGCTGCCGCCTCAGCAACCTGGAGGGGCTGGGGGGCCGTGCCCAGCTGGCCATGGCTCTGTTTGAGCAGGAGCAAGCCAACAGCACTTAGCACTCCCTCCTGGGGCCCTGCCCTCCCTACATTTCCCATGCCTGCTTTAGTCCCAGGCAAGGCAAGGCAAGGTGATGGACAGATGGAGGGCTTGTTACTGTATTTTTTAAAATAAGAAAATGTTATTAAAAGTGTCTTCTGCTAAACTGTTTTTAGGTCTAGGGAAGATGGAGTAAGAAGAATCTGAGGGAAAGGTGTGAGGCGTTTGTCTGGAGGCACCCATTGCCTCTCCCACCCCATTTTCCATCTCTCCCTAGTGCCCAATGACCACACAGTGCTGTCAGGTGAATGACCTTTAATCCAGTCCTCCCTGCCCCACAAGGCGGCAGAGGGGTGAGGCCAGAGCCCAGGGCCAAGTGCTGGTCCAAAGTGGTGCTCGTTCGCGGGCTCCTAGGTGTTGCGCACAACCAGCGACTGCTCCAGCTCCTGCCTGCGCTGCTGGATCTTTAGAGGAGGTGGGAGCAGGAGCAGGGTTACAGTGCTCCTGGTGAGTGATCAGAACAGCCTACCTACCCAGCACCCTGCCCTGGAAGAGAGTCTGGGACAGGGAGGCCATTGCATGGTGGTGGTGCGGGGGGG
>NW_026000164.1:2743274-2749138 GCF_001458135.2 Marmota marmota marmota | reverse complement strand
GGGGGAGGGATGGACAAGTATCACCACGGGGAACAGCAAGGCCCACCAAGTGAGAAGGAAGATTTCCTTTGGAACAGAGGAACAGGAAGCCTCGAGTGCAAGGGCTGCTCCTTACCTTGCAGTAGAAGTAGCGGCTGACGGCTTCCTGGGACCAGGGCTGGTGGTAGAACTCAGCCCGACGCTCCTCTTCGGGATTGCCAGCCACATCTGTCATCACCTGGGAGGGAGCATAGGGTCAGCCCTGAGCCCCGTCCCTTACCTGCCCCTAGTGTACAATGTTTATAGTCTTTCCCCATGTGCTTGTTTCCCACTCCAGTGCTCCCTGAGTCTCCCTCTTCACCTTGAGGTCCCGGCTCTGGGAGCGGAGCAGGTCTTGGACATAGCCTTTGGGGTCTCTGGAGAAGCTTAGCATGAAGTCCCTCTGGATCTTGAGCTGGTTTATGGACTCAATCGTCTCATGGATCTACAGGTAGAAAGATGATTTCCACCTGGCCATGGTGATATAGTGAGGATGGGAAAAGGAAAAGGGTAGGGAGGGAGGAAAGGGGAGGAAGGAGGGGCTGGCTGCTTCTGTGAAGGACAGTCCCTCAGCCCTGCTTCCTCAAGTCCCAGAGAGGGTGGGGGTGGCCAGAGCTATCTGTGGAATAAGGTTGACTTCAAGCACCAGGTAAGGGCCCTTATCTCTTCAGAGGCCCACATGCTGGTCTATTCTGAGTGTGCTCTGTCCTCTCTGGGTCAGTGTTCTACCTCAGCTCTGGGCTCAAGCCCCACCTTACTGTCCAGAGCACTGATCTCCTGCTGGTTGGCTGTAGACAGGAGGAAGCTGCTCATCTGTCCCTTCAGTGGTTCCTCCACTTCCACATCAATGTCATAGCATGCTGTCTTCTTCTGGTCTGATGGGTCCACACTGTCAGGGAAGTCCAGTCCTTGGCATCCAGGAGGTCCTCACAGAGGCTCAGGGCCCAGGGCTGGGGCAGGTGCTGGGAGGGGTAGGAGAGATGGGGGAGGGGAAGGAGGTAGGAGTGGGCCAATTCCCTGGTCTAAGGAGCCAGGTGGGGCCACCTCACCTGATGACGTGGTTGATGACAATCGGATCAGGGGGTAATAGCAGGGCTGTGAGGCGCTGGGGAATCTCAGAGAACTTCAGCCGGGGACAATCAAAAATCTGAAGGGGGGTGGTTGGGGAAAGATCACTCTTCTGTATGCTTGAGGCAATTATGACTATAGTTCTAGATTTTTCCATCCTGGAAAAGTTCCAAGAGGCTGAGAGCAGATTGGATTCCTTGATGTTCAAGGGGATGGGACTGGGCTGGAGGTAGAGTCATCAGCACTCTGATGGGATTATGTGGGACCCTCAGCCTTGCCTGCAGGGATATCAGTCCTGCCTCTATTGTGTACTGTGTGACCTTGAATGAGTTACTTGCTCAACACCTCAGGCCTCTGTGTCCTGATTTCTAGAATGGGTTTCTCATAGGGTATCCTGAGAAGTCAGTGAATCGATATACACAAAGTGGTTGGAACAATGCCTGGCACGTGGTAAGTGCTCAATAAACATCAACTGCTATTTCTACTCCTCAGGTTTATCTGCTGTGTTTATTTTAAAATGCATTAATAACAGTACTCTATTTTGGTAGATTTTTTGCCAGATCCCACATTGCAACAATTTGATTTTCCAAACTACTCAGTAGATTAGATGGGACAAATTTAATCTTCTTCAAAGAAAGGAACAAGGTGCAGAATAGCAAAGTAACTTAGCCAAAGTCTAGACCCAGGACTAGAACTCAGGGATCCTAACTCCTAGTGTCAAAAATATTACATTCCAGAAAGCTGATGGCCTTGTAGGGTTCCATATCTTCCTAACTTTGGGAAACTAAATGGATTGGCTGTAGCACAGAGCTAGTTCATGAAAGAGCCTGTGCTAGGTGCTGGCCTCCTGGCTCCAAGGCCATGGCTGTGACCTGGCAGGAAGGGCAGTCATTACCTTTGGAGAGGTGCTTCCCCCGATGGAGCTTCCTAGATCCCTGGGTTCAGGAGAGAGGTTACCTGTTGGAAATACTTGTCCCCATTGATGTATTCCTTGTCGTGGGAGTCCTGCAGTCTATTGGTCTTCACATACTGCCACAGGGCCTGGACAATGGCTGAGCGGCTCTGTGTGTGCAACCCTAGCAGACGGGCCAGGCGGGGGTCCAGTTTGAACTGGGGAGGCTGGGAAAAGGTGACCAGGAAAATTAGGTTGAAGGGAAGGAATGGGAAGAGCTCAGGAGCAGGCAGCTTGGGATTGGGGCCTGTGGTGATGAGGCTCCTTGGAAACATGCTCCTGGAGAAGGAGGGGTAAGGAAGAGAACCAGAATGTGCCCAAGAGGCTGTGTGGTATCTGTAGAGTGGGGAGGAGCACAGACCTGGTAGTCCAGCATGAGGAGCAGGGTGCAGCGCACACTTAGGTCCCCCGGCCTCTTCACCTGGAACCCATCTGTCTCCTGGGTTGTGGGCGTCCGGTGCCACTGTCCAAGGGGAAGACTTGGGTCACTCACAGGCCCATCTGGATTGGTGGGGCTAGGGCTTTAGGGTGTTCCCTGATCCAAATCTGTGCATGTTTTTCAGGGCCTTGGGCCTGTGGGAGAGTGGGGATTCAAATGCAGAAGAAATCTGCCTTACCTCAACGAGGTGATTATCAGGGCCATAGAGATCTTTGTCCAGCTCAATGACCAAACTCTTGAAGAAGGAAGAGAACTTCCGCTTCTGCTTGCTGGGCTGTGAAAGAGGAAGAGGGACCGTGGGGGCAGAACAGGGACCATGGGTGCAGAATGGGCCAAGTTGGCAGCAGGTAGGCAGCATATAAGAGGCAGTCCTCTAGACTCATCCCAGGCCCACCCATCACAACCAGGGCTGACTCCCCAGCCCCTAGCATAAACATCTAATTGTTCTCCACTCAGCCCATACCCACCCCAGGACACCTGGAGAGACCTGGGCCAGGACGTACATCATCCAGGAGCTTCCCCTCTACCCGCAGCTCCCAGGAGGCAATGCTGCCATCAGAATCCTCTGCATCAGGCTTCGCAGGGTTAAAAGTATTGGAGATATAAAGACGTAGCTTCCGCTTTTGCTGTAGAAATAAAGAGTCTAGTACAGAACCAAGGCACTGTGTCTGCACCCTAGGGCCACCCTGCTTCCCTATCCTGGGCACAGCACCTAGAGCCCTCTTCCTACCCCCACACTAAGGCACCTTCATGGGCCTCTTCAGTGCTTCCTGGATGTCCACCCGCTTCCGCATGATGGTTTGATCCAGTTTCCTCTCAAATGCTAGGAGGTCCATGTAAGCCTGGGACTCGGGAACCAGCTCCCGAATCTGGAGGAGCAAGGCAGAACAGGGCTCAGCCAATTGTGTAATAGGAAATGTGAACTTGTCGTGCAATCCTAGGGCACAAAGGATGTGGAGGGAGCCATCTGGTTTCAGGGCCTGGAATTTTGAGGGTGTGAATAGGATCTCTTCCCAGGATTCCATTATCCAGCCTTGAGGGAGGGGTCTCCATGTGTGGGGATAAAAGTCACTTCTCCTCCAGGGGAATCCATGTAGCTCATCACCAGGAGGAGGCAGCACCCTGTAGGCACTAGTTTGTCAGCTACCTTTGGGTCCCTGCAAAGTGGCGAGGGACTCTGGGGTTCCTAAGACAGTTAGGGGTTATCATTTCTTATCTCTTGCCCTGACACCTCACTAGCCCCCACATCTGATATCTCAGCTGTGCTAACTCACACCCGACTGGGTCCCTCTATGATGCCCAAGCCTTCTGGTCACCTTCTGTTCCTGTCATACCACCTGGCAGGTTCTTGACCCCTCTTTGTCCCATGCTTCTGTGTCTTCAGAGCACTGGTACTCAATCCCCTAAACCTCTGGCCCTGTGTTCTGCCTCCCCTGCACCCCCATGGCTCACTCCTTCCCTATGCCCCACCCAGCCCTCTGGCCTGGGGAGCCTTACTTCTTAATGAGCTTTTTAAACAAAAAAGTGAAAGTGGCTTTGACGCTGGAACTCTCCTGAGGGGGAGGGGATGGCAGAGAAGCAGAGGGTGGGGGTGGGCTGGGGGCTGCTGTGAAAGGCACTCACCCTTTGAGGGAGGATTTTGTCAGCCATCTTCCTCCTCTTGGCACTGTACATTTTTTAAAGAAAAAACCAGGTTACCATGGCGACAGATCTGGGAGTAACGAGGCCACCTGCTAAATTATCCCGACATCTCCGCCTGCCTGGCTGGGGTTCCCACAGCCCGCTTGTCTGTCCGCCTGAGGGGCTACAACGATGGTTCATGCAGCTGATGCTCTGTCCTTTCTTGGGAATCAGGGTGACCTGTTCCTCTTCTGTCCTGGGAACCCCTTCCACACCACCAAATCCTCAAGACCAGAAAAATTCAGACTTAGGAGGATGGGGGGGGGGTAGGGGTTTGCTGCCAAAACATGGGAGCTGAAGTGTTTGAAGCAGGTTGGGGAGTAAGGAAGGCAGAACAGAGAAAGTACAGGTTCTGAGGACCTGCCTTTCCTTCTAAGCAGGGGTGCACAGCCACTAGGCCTGAGCTTAGAGTAAGGGAAAGAGGTGATCTCTCCTCTTGCTCCTGGAGCAGGAGGTGATGGTGTAAAACTGGAGTTGCATCCCAGGGTGCTAGGCTTGGAAGGGACCACGGTGCTCCTATCTTTGGACCACATGCCAACAGGGCAAAGAACATATCACATCCACAGGGACCAGGCGGGGCACGCATGGATGCTCTCCCATGTGGATATAACTTCGAGATGAAGCTAAGTTGGATGGGGTAGGCAGCAACTGGGATTTGGACTCTTGACCAGCCAGCTGGCTGTATCTGACTCCCACAAGCACCCCAGAAAACCCTCACGGGTTGTGTGAGAGCAGCCTAGCCGATGGCTTACACTGCCCCCTTGTGGTGTTCTCACCCACTGCCCCCTCCCTATCCAGAATCCATTGGAAGGCTAGGCAAGCAACTCATCAAAAGTCTGATTTGTTCGAAATAAAGTGTCTACGTGAAACTCCCCATTTATACAAGATAAATCTGGGAATTATTATTTGCTATACAAAATGGTGATTCCCTTTGCAAAAGAATTTGTCATGGGGTTCCTATAAATGGTGAATTTTCCTTTGTGTAAAAAAATAATAATGAGGTAAAATTGATATTACACCTTTTATAGGAATCCATCTGTTGTGCAAAAGAAAGCATGTGTATTTGGCTAAATACTGATGCCCAAAGGGGCATCTGTCTTGCCAGGAGCCATCAGGGGCTTGTGAGGTGCCACCAACTGCTCAGACAAGTAAATGGGATGGCCCTGGTGGCCTGGGGTCAGACCTAGTCCTGAGGTCGAATTATGGCTGCGCTTCAGCCTTGGAGTGCCTAAGAATCACCTGAGAAGGACTGGGCAGAGACCACCCACCCAGAGCGAATCTCCAGGCTCCACCCACATGGGCAGAGACTCCGACTGAGATTGGAGTGGGCTCTGAAAAGCGCAGCCAGGGAGGGGGCAGGAAGGTTCAGCGAAGAACCACACTTTGGGAAACAGCTAAAGCTCTACCCTCAGTCTTACTGCCAACTCCCCCTCCCCGCCCCCAAGACTGAAGCATCAACCACAACCTGGGGTAAGGGAGGTGAGAAGGACTTTGTGGGCGACAAGCAGAAGAGCTAGGGGCGCGTGAAAGAGAAGGGCCACTGGCTGCCGATGGCTGCAGCCTGTTTCATGGGCACACAAAAGATCCAGACCAGTGCCCCCTAAACCCACCTCCCCAAAGGGCATCGGACCCAGGAAGACTCTTTTCCTGCTAACCATTCTTCCTCCGGCTTCCAATACCGGCAACTCGCCCACCTGCGGGTCCTGC
>NW_026000164.1:2740660-2743063 GCF_001458135.2 Marmota marmota marmota | reverse complement strand
GTGACCCTGAGCGCGGAGCGATGGGTGGGAGCGATGGGTGGGAGCGATGGGTGGGAGGGGCAGGGGCGCGGGAATCCGCGCGGCTTCGGCGGAGGGGGTTCGGCGTCTTGCTGCAGGAAGCTAACTGAAGCCAGGCAATTGCCCAGGGCATTGCCGAGCCTCGGATCTGCGGAAGGTACCGCGAAGATGAATATTAATGGCGCCTTTCAACCTTTCAAAGGATGTTCACATCCGCTTGCTCCTCTGCAAGACAGACTGAGCAAGTTCCTTCATCCCCACTTGACAGATGAGGCAACTGTGGCTCAAGGAGAAAAGCGACCTCGCCAAGGTCACGCCGCTGCTCCTGTCAAAGGCGGCCCCTGAACCGCCCCAGTTTCCTGAGGGCCAGGGGTTTTGCTCTTGGTGCTTCGTTGAGGTTAGGGGCTGAGCTTCCTCCTCTGACATCAGCTGTGCCCCTTCCCATTCCCTCCTTCCTAGTCTCCAGTTCTCACCCCTCCTCATATCACCTCCTCTCCTCTGTTCCCTGATTTTGGCCCCACAATCTCAAACCTTGCTCCCTTGTGCTGACTCCAAATTTCCACAACCAGGGGCATCACGGACTTAGGCTGGCCCCTTAATTTCTTCCAGGGTGAAGGCTGGAGGCAGGGGAAGGGCACCCAAGAGGGCTGAAGTGAGACCCCTGCCAGGTTTCTCTGGATGAGGGAAACTGGGCTAGGAGTGGGTTGCCAGGGGGCCTGGGGTGAGTCAAAGGCCCAGATCTTCATGAGCATCTATCTCTGCCTCCTGTTTGCCTAGATCAGAGATGGCCATCCCATACTTTCTCTACTCTGCACTCCACCCCTTTGAAAGCAGAAATAGGGAACCTATGGGACCCTGGAGAGGGAGATGAGGCAGGTTGTAATCCCTTGCCACTTCCCCTGGGAAGTCAGATGGGTCTAGATGAGTTATAAATGCCTCCAAGTGAGGTGTTCAAGACCCCACTTGTCCAAACCCCAGAAAGAAGATGAAGAGAGCAATAGGAAGGTTCAGGAGCTGTACAGTAAGGGGAGGTGGGATTGGGACTGGGACGAAAGGAGCAGGAAGGAGATTATGGAGAGAATGATGTGGGCCCTGATATCATTTAACCCCACCATGTCACCTTCAGGCATATGGAAGAGCCCTGACCCTGACCCTGACCCTGGGCTTCGGGCTTGGTGTTTCTGTTCCTGCACCCTAACACCCTCCACCCCCAGCCAGCAGCTGTTTCTGCCCATCTCTTCCACAGTGGAACCTGTGTCTGCCTCCCCCACCCCACCTGATCCTGTCACTCAAGCCTCCAGAATAGAGCCCAGACTTGGCCATTCCCCACTAGCATAAATGGGGCACTGGGAGTGAGCTCACCAAAGCTCCAAGTTTTTCATATTCAGATCCACATGTAGAGCCCTTTCTCAACTAGATGGGCCTTTTAAAGGACTCCCCAAAACAACAAGGTTAGGATTGGCCCTACACAAACACCCTGGGAAGCCCCTCAACCCCATCCCTAGACTCTTGGGACTGAGGACAGGCTGCCTCAGGGAAGCCCTCTTCCTTATGGGCTGCTCTCCCATCCATCAAGGTCAGAGACACTGACTGACTTAGGGAGAGCCCCTGAGAGGGAGGCTCCCAGGGCCCCCAGGGACTGTACCAGCCACCAGCACCATGCCTATGAGGCCAATATTCTAGGAACTTCAGTCTCTCTCACTGAGAAGGTGCCTTCCTGGGGTCACAACCAAATTTGGCCATGATAAACCTGATTCTGCCTCCACACCCTTCACCCATCCCCAGTCCTGGAGCCCCTGCCTCTCCCCTTCCTACAGCCCTCCCAACCTGGCCCCCTACTGACTCAGCTCAGTCCTCCTCCCTTTAGGTCCCCAGGCTCCCTCAGTCTCCCCACGTGCTTTCTCAGTCTGCCTGTGGTGGGAGTGTGCAGTGCTGTCCCTTTGGTCTAAAGGCCTCATGTCCCTGACTTCAGTTGTTCTTTCACACCTTTGAAGTGTTAAGGTCATCAACTTCTGGTGGCTGAGCCTGACAAGGGACCCTCAGACCTCTTGGGGTTCATTCCTAGAGTGGGCCTCTCCCTGACCCTGATGGCAGAGGCCATGACCAAGCCCCAGAGCCCTCCTGCTGGGATGCAGCGGTTTTACTCAGCCAGAGCTCTCGTTGGCAGTGCCTCCAGGGTCACCTGCTTCTTGCTCCCCAGACACAATCGGAGTGACACTGTCCCAACGGATGAACAGGGACAAGGCAACACAGTCCCCCACCCCACCCCCACCCCCAGGGCAGGGGTACCTGGGCCCACCAGGAAAACAACGGAAGACAACATGTCGGGTACAGAGGGGACCCCCCACTTGGGGGGGACAGGCGGCAAGTCCCACCCTCCTCCCC
>NW_026000164.1:2737649-2740344 GCF_001458135.2 Marmota marmota marmota | reverse complement strand
CGGCGGCGCGGGGAGGGGACGTCAGGGAGGTGGCGGGGGGCTCGCCGGCCACCGGGCTCTCGCCACAAATAGTTTCTCGGTTAGGGAATTCGCCGGCAGGGCCAGGCAGGGAACAGCCAGTTCCAACTTCCTTCCCCCAAGTGGCTCCTGCTGCATTTCTGAGGCCCTTTCCCCAGAGACCTGGCAGGCCAAGTAGGGAAACATTCGCTGGAAGGAATCCGGGGGGAGCCCGAGCCCGGAGGAGGCCTTGCTCCTGCCCCAGGGCCGGCAGCGGTGGGTGTGCCCGGGAAGGCGGCGTTCCCCAGCGCCCGCAGATGTGTGTGCCCTTGTCTCGCACGCCTGGTGTGTCCGCACCCTTTTGTGGCACAGCGCGGTGGCTGTGGGTGTGGATGTTTATGTGCGTGCACAAACGCCTCGTCTGTGTGCCTCCCTCCACGACAGCCTCCAGTGCTGCGCGCGTGCGTGTGGGGCAGGACACGGCCTGTGTCTTTCAGCTCTGTGTGAGTCTATTTCTGGGTTTGCGAGCCTTTGTTTGTCTCTCTGTGAGAAAGTGAGGGCAATAGGGGAAGTATTTCCGAAAAAGGGACATGGATCGGGCTCAGGAGAACAGGAAGAGAAAATGTGAGGAACGGACCAGAGTTGGGGAGGGTGGGTAGGTGGAAAGAATGAGGCAAGAAGGGCTTGATGGCCTTGGAGTGGGGGTGGGGACCCAGAGGAGCTGAGGCATCTGGGTACGGTGGGGCCAACCTCAAGACCCAAAGAAAGCAGGGGTGTGGGGTGGGGAGATGTGGGAGCCCCAGAAAGGGCTGGTGTGAAGGGATCTGGCAGTCCCCGGAGTGGAGCAAGGACAGTAAGGAGGAGGGGCAAATCCTGCGATCCCGGGACTGGGAGCCCGGCGGTCCGTGCCCCCAAAGCCACGCCCTTCTCTCCTCCTCTGGAGGAGGAGCCCTTGAGCTGCAGGACAACAGTGGGTCAAGTTTATAGACTTGCTGGGTCTACAGTGTCAGAATCCAGGTGAGGGAGGGGTAATGCCTGGAAGAGTTTGTTGGAACACTTATTTGAAGGTGAGCCCTGAAGACCTAGCATTACACTGGGGAAGGGGGGCATGACCCTTCAGAATGCCTTCAGAAGTCAGGACAAAGTACAGAGGGAGTGTTCCACTAAGAAGTGTTTTCTGCAGCCTGATTTTCCCTGGGCTCTGCCCATTCAGGCACCCACTATCAATCTGAAAGGACAGAGAGGGCATCTGGTCCAGGATGCCAACACCTCTACCCCTGCACCTGGGAGACTGGGCCATGCTGGGGTGGTGGTGGTGGGGGGGGGCTGTTTCCATCAGCCACAGACCATGAAGGTAACCTGGGGGAGGAGGGTGATCCCCTGTCCGTCTGCTCGCCTTCTACCCCCTACTCATTCTTATTTCAGAGGCTCTCCTTCTGCGGTTCTTTGCCTGCAATGTTTCCACTTGCTCTCTCTGCCTGTCTCGTTTCACCCACCCATAGAGCCCAGCTCAGGCCCACCTCCTTCCAGAAGCTTTCCCTGACCGCACTCATGGGCACAGGTCTTTTTCCTTCCAGATGACCAACCACATCTACCCTGGTCATGAATTGGTATTGGACTGATGGCTGATGTGCCCTGTGCTTCGTGTGTTAGGTTTGGTTGTGGCACCTGAGGTCACAACTTCATCTTGGTCCCATGTTCCCTCCATTCCTGGGCTCAGGGGCTCAACAACACCAAAAGCCTAAGGATGCCTGCAAAGCTCAACAGGCCAGTGGACAGAGCTGGTACTCTGCCACTTACCTGAAGGTGTGAATCATCAGAGCTTCCCACTGGGGGCTTCTAGCAGGAACCTAGGAAACCATAGGCCATGGAGGTTCTAGACTTGGGGTTAGACACATATAGGTTTTGTGTAAAGCATAGTGTTCTCAACTTTTGGAGAGACCTTTGGGGAAAGAAGACAGCAGAGGACTGGGACTGGGATCCCCACTGGGGCAGCTGGGATGACAGAAGGGCAGCAGGCAGACACCCAGCTTTTGTGAGGGGGTTGGGAAATTCTGGGTTGGTCTTGGTGGTGGAGGAGGGTCCCTGAGGTGGTTATACCAAGGACTATGTGGATACCAATCCCAAGGAACAGGTAGGTGAGTGTCAATCAGATCCCTAGATAAGCCCCCTCCTGACCACCCACTGGCAGACATTCTTGTGTTGCACAGACAACAGATACACTGCATGCACATACCCCCAAGCACACACCACCAGGCCTGCACACTGAAGGAGGCACCACAGGGACAAGGAGCCACATAGATTCGCACACAGGCACACCCTGGCCACCTTCGCGTCCAACGCACAGAGGCCCTATTCACAAGGCATCTGCCAGCAGACAAGTTTGCTTGCTGCTTTAGCAAGCGAGGCCCTAGGTATGTGAACACCATACCCTGGAAACCTTCCCACCAGAACGCAGGGGTGGAACCAGTGTGGGGGTCCAGGCCAGGACTCCCTTCTCACAAAGGCCCCGGTCCCTAAAAGTTCAGCCCCATCAGGGCGCTGGGCAGTGCCACGCTGCTGCTCAGGGCTCCAGACAGATGGGAAAAGGGGACTTGGGAGAGCCCAGACTCCTTCCAGCCCAACAGGGCGCTGGCCGCACTGGGGCAAGCAGTGCGCGTGTCCCGGGTGGGGACGGCTGCGCGGCGGCCCGGAGCCG
>NW_026000164.1:2717920-2737468 GCF_001458135.2 Marmota marmota marmota | reverse complement strand
TCAGCCCAGGGCCCAGCTGCAGGACTCCGACGGCGGCGGCCGGGGGGAGGCGGAGGAGGGAGGAGGGATGCGGGGAAGAGATTTAACTCCTTCCCTGCGGGAAGACGGCCACCAAGGCCCGGCTGAGCCGGAGTCCCGCCCGCCCTCCCGGCCTACTGGTGGGAGGTCCCACTTGGGGGACTGGGGGTGGGGGGACGGAGGAGAGGGCGGGGAGGGGGAATGGGAGTAGGGAGGCTGGAAGAAGAGAAGGGAAGCTGGCAGGGGAGAGGGAGGAAGGGAGGGGGAGGAACAAAGGAAACCAGACTGGAGGGAGAAAGGACAGCTTGGGAGAGACCCCTATACCCTGTCCGCTTTCCCGGTGACCCAGCAATAAAGCTTTCCTTAGAGGAACAAAATTACCCGCACGAATTAGAGTGTGTGTGTGTGTGTGTGTGTGTGCGCGCGCGCGCGCGCGTGCTCACGAAGAGACCACCTGGAGCTCTTAAAGACCCCTGATTTCTGTGATCTGGCCCATCCTTAAGTCCACCTCCCACCATCTCCTCTGGTCACAAACATCCCACCACCTTCTTGGGCATGCAGGGGGCTCAGAGTTGGATTGACCCTCTCTCCCTGCCTGTCCTAAGTCTCAGGCCCCCAGGGAACTCTGGCTAGTCCTTGGTACCGGGCTCAGTCCTCAGAGATGGGGGAGGGGACCCTGCACCCCAACCTCCACCAGCAGACAGTGTTTAAAAGATCAGTCTAGGGGCATCACAGTCCTCCTGCTGACTGCCCTTCCCCTGCCTGAGCCCTGTACCTCCCTGTTTGTGTCAGAATGTTTCTGTGCCCAGGACACTTCTGCTACTCTGAAGGGGGCTGTCTCTGTGTGACTTGCCTTTCCGTGTCATTTTTGCATAATCGTACAAATGCTCGTGTGCAGGCATGCACACACACACACACACACACACACACACCAAATATGATAGAAAGAAGCAAAACAACAAAGAAAAAATAGCACAACAAAATAGCTGTGTGACCTTGGGCGAGTGGCTGTTATCTCCCTGCCTCCTCAGAAGTAAAAGGAGGGGTTTGGCAACAAGATTCCTAGGGCCCTTCCTGCTCTGAAATCCAAAGATTCCATAGGACAGCAGGGACCAAGGCACACAAGAGCTAAGCTAAGGCCGGGAGGGAAGGGAGGGAGCATCTCCATGGCAAGTGGGTGCTGCCACCAGGTGAAACCTGGGCCCAGCTATCAGCCCCCTCCTCATCGAGGTCCTCAGGGACACCCCCCAGCTCCCTCCCTCCTCTCCTCAGAGTCACTCTCTGCTTCTTGCCACACACCTCCGTGGATCCCTCACCATCACATCGTGGGTCCCTATCATCAGGGAAAGACCTTACCGTGGGGTCCCCGGGCTCCTGCGTGGTAGGCAGGTGCATGATAAAGGTTAGCTGAGTGAACAGTCGTCCTTTCTCCCTTTGCCTTCGTGGGTTTGCTCAGTCTAATGGGATGCTCCTTGACACCCCTCCCACCCCACACACCGCACACACAATGAACTGCAAACATCGGGGAGCTGAAGCTGCTGGTCGCAGGAGTAGCGCAGAGCGGCCTCTGGGGCTCTGAGCATCCCGCTGGCCCAGAGGGAAGGCACATTTTGGATTCACAGCCAGTTTTCTTTCATTCCCCTCACAGCCACCATTAATTAGGTGGTCTTCTTGGAGCAGGTCACGCCCAACAGCTTATGGCACTATATAAAAAAAAAAAAAAAAAAGCTACCCAGTCTGGCTCCATTTCCATGAGGATGTGGGGTGGTTTCTATGGGATCCTAAGGGATACCATAACCCCCCACCCCAGGCATGGCTCTGTCTGGTGGTGGCAGGATATCCAGTGACTGACGGGCTGGTGGAGGAAGGGATGAGACACAGTCATCCTCACTCCCCACCCATCTGCCTCTGGATCAACACCTGGCAAGTCTGGCTGGAGTCAGGGGCTTTGATGTGGCTGAAACCCAGGCCAAAACAAGGGGGAGGCATGGCCTCCGGACACACAGAGCTGTTGAAAGGCTCTTCCTCTGGGAGTCGGGGACCCAACTCAGGCTCTCCTGGCCTCCTGGGGGAGGAGCTGGGTAAGCCCACCAGCCCCCTGCACTATCCCCTTTCCCCTTCTAAAACCCTCAATCTCCTTGGAAACCGGAGTGAAGGGCAAGGAGTGCCTAAGGCTTCGAGGGAGGTACTCATACCTGCCCCTTGATCTGACCATAGAAACTGGCTGGATCTTCACTGTATTGGCTGCTGGGGAGCTGAGGACCCAGATTTGGGAGGCAGCCTGGTGGCGTCTTGTGGCCTGGGTGTCTACTTGTGCCCAGTTCTGTGGCCCTAGCAATGCCACTTCCTCCCCGGGGGGGAATGTCTGTTATCGTCTGTGAACTGAAGATGCTGTTGCTCCGTCCGCCCTCAGGAATGCTGGAAAGGTACGGAGTGCTGCTCCCATCACAGGCCCTGTCCTGGTTCTCCCACCCTGCTTGGGCCTGGACCCCCTCAGCTGTCCTTCCAGTTGTCTGTACCCTGGCCTGGGCCTCTTCTTGGCTGACTGGAGCCCCAACCCAGCACCTCCAGTGCTTCTCTCCTGTGCACCTCACCTGGCCATCTTCCTGATGGCCTAATGTCTGCCTCACCCCTTGGGAAGCTTCTGAGTACTTGTGAGGCAGAACTGGCCTCAGCTACTGATTTCATCAGGCACTCAGAGCTCTGAGCTCTCTGAGCCAGCCACTGTGTTCTGTGGCTGGAGATGTCACTGAGTGAAGAAAACTGAATAGAGAGGGGAAAAAATCCATCTTAATTTCCTTAAAAAATGTTTTTGGGAAAAATTAAACCTAATGGCAATAGGCAGTGGATCTATAAATCAAACACCCAGGGACGCAGCTGGTGGCCCTGGCTCCCAGACCTGTGGCTCCATCAGGAGTCGAGGGTAGGCGGCTCAGGCCTGCCACTGCAGCCTAGACCTCGCCTGCCCTGAGCCCTGACACTCAGCCTCACCTTGTCACAGCTTGGCCTCCAGGGCCCCAGACTTAATCTAACGATGCTTTTTACCCCCAGACTCCCAACATGCTGTGCCTACATGCTGTTCCCCAGAAAGTCTTTTGTACCCCTGCTTCTGCTTCCATTTTCCACCAACTCTTCAAACCCTTCTCAAAAAATCATAAACTAAATTTCCAATAGGCTCCACCTCTTCTGTGAATGGCCCCTTTGTCTTCTCATAGTAGAAGCAGCTCCCCCAGGACCTGCTTCCCCCCGGAACTCTCCCCGTGGGAGCTGTTTTTCCAGGTCTCCTTACCACTGGCCTCAGGATGGGGTGGGAACCCTCCTTGCCCTTCACTCCTGTTTCCAAACCCCTGGCTTCGCATTTCATTCCATATAGGAAGGGTCCCATGCACCCTTCTCTCTGACCCCACTTCCATAGCCAAAGCTATGGCTCCTAGGACACCTCTGGCCATTCTGATGACCTGTGCCCTCATGGCACCCACTCCTTACTCCTTCACACGTCTTCTCTTTCTTTTTCTCCCCCACCCCCTCTTCCTCTCTGTGCTTGGGATGGAAACCTGGGCCTCACAGTTGCTAGGCAAGTGCTATGCCGCTGAGCTACGACTACTCTCATCTTTTTTTTTTTTTTAATGCAACATATACATGACATAAAATTTGCCATTTCAACCTCCCTTAGAGATACCCTTGAGTCTCTTCCTTAGGCACTAAATCCAGCTTCACCTGTTCCTCCTTGCACAAGAATGGGGCCTGGGGAAGGTACACAATGACCCTGATGGTCTCACTGGAGAAGCAGGTACTCTCCGGCCTGTACTGCCCAGCATATCCACTCACCTCAGCATGTGCACAGTCGTCCCCGCTCCCCTCTCATCTCCTGCCTCTAGCCTCCAACCTGGCCCCACTCCCCTGGTGCTCTTGCTGCCCTCTTTGCTGGGAAGATGGAAGCTTACAAATAGCTTGAAGAGACTCTTATCCACATCCTTCCACCTATCAGCAACCAGGCCCCTGTTCCTGCGAATGGGTCACGTGTGCTTCAGCCCAAAGCTGGCGACATCTGGGTGTGCTAGCCCCCATCCCTCTCATGTGCCTGAGAACACTGCTCCAGTGGTCCTCTGCTTCATCACGGCACTGTCAACTCCCGTCTCCCCCAGATCCTTCTTGCCAGCATGCGCAGGGCCGTCATTCTCATCCCAAACTCTTCTCATCCTATTTATCTTGCAGGTTATTGTCCCATTGCAACAATACTTCTCAAAAGACTTGTCTGCATCTGCTGCACCCCAACAGGTGCACCTCTCATAGATCATGCCACTATTGGGGCCCCAGATACCTCTATGTTGTCAAATGCCACCATCAATTCCCAGGACTCGTCTTGCTTATATAACAGCAGCATTTGACAACACCGGGTCCCTCTCTCCTCGGAGGAACACTCCTCCCCTTTCTCAGCTTTCCTCCTGCCTCAGAGACTCCCCTTTCCCAGGCTCCTCAGCTGTCCAGCCCTTCATCTTCCCTCTCAATGCTGGGGGGCACCTGAGGGCATCATCAGGAGACATCATCCATCATCCAGCCTCACAGCTCGCAGGACCACCCACCTGTGGACAACTCCTCAGCTTTCGCTGTAGCCCAGGCCTCTCTCCCAACCCTTAGGCACATACATCCAATCGTCCACGCGGCATTTCCCCAGACCTTTAATAGATCACTGAAACTTAATTCCACTCTTTCCCTCCTTCCAGGTGCTCAGGCCCTTGGAATCATCCAGGGGTCCTGTCTTCCTCTACATCCACATCCAATCTCGGGGCAAATTCTGTTGGCTGTGGACCCAGAGTCCAAACCCTTCTCATTCTCCATGGCTACTGCCCCAGACAAACCCGAGGTTCTGAATGGCCTGCTTCAAAACTTGTGCCCAACAGCCTGCTCTCAACATGGCCACCAGAGTGTCCTCTAAACACAGGCTTGAGGCTCCAAACTGCATTCATGGTTCTGTGTACATGAATGTGAAAAGTGGGCAAAATAATGAAGATGTCTGTTCCCTTAACTCTGCTCTGCTTACCTGCTGGGTCCCTAATTGTGCAGCTCTTGATATCAAGGAGTTCAAGGTTTTCACTCATCAACAACAACAACAACAACAAAATCACAAAGTTGGTTTAGAGAAAAATAACTACAGGTCATGGTGGTGCACACCTGTGTGCCCAGCTACTTGGGAGGCTGGAGGCTGGTGATGCTTTGAGCCCAGGAGTTCAAAACCAGCTTGGGCAACATAGTGAGATCCTGTCTCAAAACAAACAAACAAAAAATACAAATAAAAAGGGACACACAAGACAGCACTTCCCAGGGCTCCCCAACTGATTCCAGGTAAGGGCCAAGGTCCTGAAGGTCCCCAACCCCAGCTCCCTGAATTCTTCTTGTCTCCTGTCCCTCCTGTCCCTCTTCTCTGTGCCCCAGCCTCCGTCCTCCTCGAGGCTCTTTGGAAATGCAAGGTTCTGGCCATCCTTACTCTCCCTCTAGCTTGTGCTCCCCTGTCCAGGGTGTTCTCCCTCCACAACCTGCATGGCTCTCACCTACCAAAAGTTCCAATGTCCTCTCCAGGAGGCACAGCCTGTGACTCACAATGGCAGCACCCCCTCCCTCCACCCGCCTTATCCCTCACCCAGCCCTGCTGCCTTCCACCAGTCGGTACCACGAGGATAGACTCCGATAAATCAAATGTGTAGTAGGGGAATCCTACCGAGTCCTTTAGGATTTCCAGCATGCTTCCACGTGCTGGACAATGTCACAAGTCAAGCCTAGGTCACCACTGAATAATAACCTGATCTTGGATTTGTGTGAACCTTGTCGTTGACCAAGCACTTTCATACACAGTGACCTGTCTGACCCTATAGATGCTCTCTCAGGCACACGGTAGGAGTCCCATTCTAAAGATAAGGACAATGATGCTCTAAGAAGCCATGTGACATGCCCAAAGTCACTTTGCTATTGCAGGGTGGGACTGGGATTATAAATTGGGTCTCCTGACCTCAAGGTCTCTGAGTTTTCTCTTTCACCCCAAGCTGCCTCCCTGGTGCACCCTTGCAGAAGGCATGTCTGCTGGAAAGAATGACAGAGACACACACCAGCACTTTCTACCTTCCCCAAACATCTATGTATGTTTGTTTGTTTACTTTCTGTGTGGCACTGGAGCTGGAACCCAGGGACCACTCTATCACTGAGCTACACCCCAAGCTCTTTTTATTTATATATTTTGAGACTACATCTCACTAAATTGCTAAGGCTGGCCTCAAACTTGCAATCCTCCTGCCTCAGCCTCCCAAGTCACTGAGATAATAAGCATGTACCACCATGTCTGACCAAACACCTCCTTTAAAAGAAGGAAATCAAAGTCCCCAGAAACCTATATTTTGAAGCTGAGTTACCCTCATTTTATCTTAAAATATACCTCAAAAAAATCTCAAGTAGACATTTTCAAACATTGGGAATCCAAATTCTAGAAAATTTGCCATCAAGGTGCCTGAAATAAATTTCAGTGCACTTGAGGTGGTTTTCTGTGTTGAAATTACTTTTTAGCTAAAAGACAAATTCTGGTTGAACTTGGAATAGCCCCTTGCTCACCTGGTTCCTCCTGGCCTTCAGGACGGACACATATGTGCATTGTGTAGCTTGTAGGAAGGACACACACTTTGCCACAACAACACGTCTCCCCATCCTCTATCTAGCCACCTTAGTCTGCTGTCCCTTTGGGGGCTTGCGGTCCTCAGGACACCCCACCTTGTTCTGTGTTCCTGGTCCTCTTGGTGGCCATAGGGTTTGAGAACTCAGAGGATCAAGAGGTGAGAGAAGTGACATGAATGGTAATATGCACTTTTTGCACAGGTCAGAACAGAGTGCTCGTGGTGATGGAGCGAGAGCTTGTTCGGTTGAGAAAGGAGGGGCCTGGGAGGCTTGTGCATGACAGGGATTCATGATCAAGGCCAGGCTCAGCAACTCCCAGGGCCCCACACAGCAGTGGTGCTTTTTTTTACTCTTGGGCTCAAAAGCTTGGGTAGTGGCCAAGGAGCATCATGAAGACCCCCTAGGTGAGCAGTGGGGGTGACAGGTGGGGTCTGTTCTCAGGTCTTGACCTGATGGTATGCCACTCCCAGTTCCTGCAAATCTTTGTAACTAAGGCTAGCCAGTGCTCCCTCCCTCCCCCGTGTGATCGGCCATGGGAGGTAGCAGGTGGGGAGGCCTGGGTTCTTGTCTTTGCCACTGTAACCTGGTAATCTAGTGTGGCTCAGGCCAGGGCTTGGACAATGGGGCCTCACTGCCCTGCCCATTGCTCCATTTCTTCTGGAGTCCTGTCCTCCCATTGCCCCCCATTGGGTCTCTGCAGGCTGCATGGTATGATGGCTCTTAGGTTGGGCACTGGAAGAAGGTTTCTCAACTTTGGAACTGTTCACATTTTGAGCAGGATGTTTACTATGTGCTCTACCAATGAGCTACACCCCAGTCTGAGATGATTTGCTATCAAGTCTCGTACATTGCCCGGCATGGTGGTGCACGCCTGTCACCAGCAGCTTAGGAGACTGAGGCAGGAGGATTGCAAGTTCAAAGTCAGCCTCAGCAACTTAGTGAGGCCCTGAGCAATTTAATGAGACCCTGTCTCAAAATTAAAAAATAAAGGGGGGGGGGGGCTGGGCATGTGCTCACTGATTAAACACTACTGGATTCAATCCCTGGAACCAAAACAAAAACAGAAAAACCAAGACTTACATACTGTCCTGTATTCTGAGTGATGTTAGAAGTATCCCCAGCCTCTCCCCAGTGTAACCAACAAAATACTCCAGACATCGTCCCTGATCTCTGGAGGGAGAAACTGCCCCAGGTTGAGAACCTCAGCTCTAGAGTCGGGTACTCTTGGGTTCAGTCCCTGCTCAGACACTGAGCCCTAACCTTATCCTTTCCCTTCCCCATCTGCAAAACAGGGAGTCCTGCCTCACAGTGGCTCTGAGGTGAGAGAGCAGAGTTCAGCACAGCCCCCCAAAGAGCTCCCCTTACCCACATGTTATCAGCTTCCAATGCCGCTACCTGGATTTCCAGTGGGCTAGGCGGCCACTGAGTTGCCTCGTCTCCAGGCTTGGCTAATCCTGGTGCCCACTGGCTCCAGCTAGAGGGTAGTGGAATCTGGGAGCCCTCCAACCCCTTCAGCTGTGGGGTACACATGAGGGGTCAGCCCCGAGAATCACAGCCAGGTGATTACTCAGAGTGACTAATGGGGGTGGGCTCCTCGAGTCCCCTGTGGAATGTGAGTCCTTCCCACCTGTTGGAGGTTTCCCTGTGGAGAACAGCCAAGGCCAGTGTGCAGCGCGAAGCCTACGGCCTGAAACTTGGTAGGGGCTGTGCCAAGGCTGTGGGGAAGGAGGACACTCAGGAGCCATCACAGCATGAACTGCCTGGACTAAAACCCAAGAAGAATCCGCAAGGCCACTTGTTGGGCCTGGGAACTGCGGGCAGAGGCATCTGAGGGAAGGCAGGCCTCCCGCGGCACCAGGCCTCCTCCCCACAGGGAGCTCGGGCCAGAAGTGCTACCATTCCTCTGCAGGGCCTAGCTCTGCCTGCCTTAGGACCCTCGGTCCTTGAGAAGATGAGATGGATGGAGGGCTTTGTTTCAGGGTGTGTGCGGGGCACCCTTGGAGGGGGAGCGAGCGGAGCCCAGGAGCTATCTCAGAACAGCAGCACCTGAGGAGAACCCGAGCCCATGACGAGGAAAGGCCCTGGGGCAGGGTGCCCACAGGTGGTACAGGCTGCTGTGCTCTCGGGGCCTTGGTCAGGCACCTCTCTGAGGGCCAGGGAGAGTCACCCCAAGATCCATGCTTTATCTTGGGGAGTTTTACGAATGGCAGATGGGCAGGACTAAAGCCGGTACCAAGGACAGCTGACACACATCACTTGCGCTGCGCACCATGTTTGAAGTCTTGGATGGACGTCAGCTCAGTTAATGTGAACACGCCTTACCAGGGGACCATGAGCATTTCATGGGTGGGGACACTGAGATCCAGAAAGGCAAGATGACCTGCCCAAGGCTAGTAGTGGATGCAGCCCATCTCCAGTCTGTGTTCTGGCCCTGCTGGGGGAGGCTGCTGTGGGAGGCTGCTGTGGGAGGCTGGTGGGAGGCTGGTGGGAGGAGGTGGGGGTGCCCCAGATACTCCTGCTAGATTGATTTATTTTTAATTTTTAAAAAAGCAAAGGGGGTTCTGAGGTTTCAAATCAAGGCTGAGCCTGTAAACTACAACTTCGAACCTGAGAGGGAGCTGGGAGAGGGGGACAGAGAGGCAGAGTGTCCCCATATCTATGCAGACCCTACCTCTGCTGCCAGGGGCCTCTGCTCCCATTCCCAGATGTGTCCACATGTCCCTGCAGCCCTGTGTTTGTCCCCTGGGTTCCACCTGCAGGAGTGCCTTCCAATCCTCCTCACACTCAGCTGCAAGCCCGCCCATTCCCAGGCAGCTCCAGGGCCTCGGGCTTCCACGCTGTGCTGCTCTCCTGGGCCCTCCCATCCACTCCTTAGGCAGGCTTGTTGATTTCACCTTGAATGACCTCTCAAGCCCTTCATTTCTGCCGCCCCCTGCCACCATCCTGGGCCAGGCCACCGCCACCTCTCTTCTGGACCCACCTCTTTTTTATGTTATTGTTATGTTTTATATATTTTCATTTATTAATTAGTTTATTTTTATGTGGTGCTGAGGATTGAACTCATATCTCACACATGCTAGGCAAACCCTCTACCACTGAGCTACAACCCCAGCCCTGGACCCACCTCTTCATCCTGTTCTTTCTCCAGCTTGTTCTCCACCCTGTAGCCAGAATGATCTTTTAAAAAAATCTAACTGGGACCACGGCACATGCTTGCTTAAGATCTGACAGTGGTTTCCATTGCAATGACAGAATTTAAGTTCCTTGCCAGGGCCCACAGGGCTGAATTTGCCTGGTGCCTGCCCTCAGCCCTACCATCCCTACCAGGACCTCAGACTTATTGAGTTCCTGTCACCTCAGAACCTTTGCATATGCCATTCCCTTGACCCGGCATGATCTCCTCTTTGGGGCTGAAGGTCAGGTTCCCAAAGGCAGAAGTTGTCCACAGAGAGGAGCTGATGTTAGTTCCTACCTGGGGGGTGTCCCAGGATGGCAGCAGCTTCTGCCCATCCCAGACCATAGGGTGCATGCAGTTAAAGTCCCTCAGGAAGAAGCCTTCAGGCCAGCTACTGTGTGACTCTCCCAGGACACAGAGAGGCAAGTGGGCCTCTGTGGGCTGCCTCCTTCCCCCAGAACGGAGGTGACACAGGCGAACAGAAGTACCTGTGAGCTCCGGGAGCTCTGGGGGCTGCACCTGTGCTTCTGGTTGAGGCAGCATCAGCAGCCAGGGTAGAGCAGTGGTAGAACTGGCTGTAGGTGCAGGGTTGGGGGCCAGCTGGGAAGAAGGAGCACTGATTGTCCAGGGTAAAATGGGCACAGAAGGCCAAGTCCTCCCTCTGTCTCTGCAGGTGGGGAACCCAGGAGCTAGGTGAGAAGCCAGCATCCCAGCATCCAGCAGCCCAAGGTCCCCTGTGGTGGGTGTGGTCCAAAGATCCCCTTCACTTCCCTGAAGTTCCAGCCACTTGGAGCCCGTCTTCTCCCTCTCCCACAAGGTACACTTCCCAACTCTGAAGGCAGCAATAGTCCCCCAGTGTGGGTCGCATTATGTTTCCCCAAAGCCCGTGCGGTGGAGTCCTAACCCCCAGTACTTCAGAATGTCCTTAGAGAGGAAATCAAGTCAAAGCAAGGTAATTAGGGTGGGTCCCTGATCCAGTATGATGGGCAGACAGAAAAGGGAAGGGTAGGCAGGTGCAGATAACGTGAAGCCGCAGAGGGAGAAGACAGCCACCCACAAGCCATGGAAGCCTGGGACAGTGTGTGACTTCACTGTCCCCTCTGTGGTACTGTTTTAGTTTTAGGTTTTTTTTTTCAAACCCAGGGCCTCACACCCGTTAGGCAAGGACATTCCCACTAAGCTACCCCCATCCCAGACTGCGGCGCTCTGTTACAGCGCCCTGATGAAACGATTCACCCCAATACCTCCCTTCGCTCCTCCTGCAGTGGTCTTCACGGGGCCTGCTGGACAGCCATTCTGCACTCTGGCCTCCCCTCAGAATGGCCTCTGTCAGCACAGGGTGGGCAGAACCGGGGGCCAGAGACAGCTGAGTCTCTCTTCCACCACCTCCCAACAGGAGGACCCAGGGGCCAAGTCACACGGACCTCTCGGAGCCCCAGTCTCTCACCTTTCCAATGGGCACTGTCACCTGACTTCTCTTGCTGGGTTAATGTCAGTGGCCAAACAGTGGTGAGATGTCACATGTGGACATTCTCATTAAGTCACAGAGTACTGAAGAAGCCGTCCCCCCATGGCCGTGTCACGCCTGTTGACCACCTGGCCCACTCCTAGCCCTCACTCCTGCCCTTGCAGACTCAGAAGCAGATTCTTCTACTTATTCCTGTGAATAGTCATCACAGGAGAATCAGCCCAGTCCTCTGGTGGGTGGAGGGCTTCGGAACCCCAGGTCTGAGCACCTTCCATGAATCCAGGGAGCGTGACCTTCAATCTCCATCCAAGTCTTTCCCGAATGTCTTGAAAAAGGACAGGCAGCAGGACAAAGCCTCTCTGCAGACTGACCTACGCCCTCTGTTCTTCATCTTCCATCTTAGCAAATGTACGTAGTGACATCTGGCCAGTGACCTGCTGCAGTGTCAGGGCAGTAACTTGACATCAGCTCTAGTGGGAGTACTTATGCCACAACTCAGCAGATGACACAAATCAGGACTCTGCTGTGCTCCCGCTGCCCTGCCCAGAGCTGCTGGTTAAATAGTCAGCAGCACTTCACTGCCTCCGCGTTTATGATCAGACCCCAGAGACAATGAGACGTTCTGTCAACCTCCTTCCAATGAACGCCTGCATCTTTAGGGAGCTTAGCCCGCAAGACAGTCCAATCATGCACTATTTCATGGGGTTCTAACTCCCCAAAAGTTGAAAGAATGGATGTTACCATACCCACTTTAAAGACAGGAACAAAAGGCTGAGCGTGTTCTCTCATGATTGACCCAGATCTGGGCACCAACTGAAGGTGAATGGGGCTTAGACTCCCATTTTCTGATCATAAGGCCAATATCCTCTCTGGCTCACCACCCCCTGCTCGCTGGCTGTGCAAGGTGGCCCGGGTTTCCTCGGCACCACTGCTCTGGAGGCAGAGAAGGTACACAGGTCCAGAGGGGCATTCCACTCAGCCCCTGGCCCCTCCTGATCAGTATGTCACTGAGGACTGAGGGGCAACACCTCTCCAAAGGGACCGCTGATCTCTTCTTGAGGGAGGGTCCTCAGGTTTTGAACTACGCTTTGCATTTTGTTTGCAATTTCATTGTTAAAAGAGGCCACCTCAAGTGGCTGAGCTGTTAGCGTAGTTTCTCAAGCTGGGCCCTCTGATGCCTGGGGGTTCTCGAGTTCTTGGTGAGAAATGCTGGTTTGGGTTCTGGGCTGAGGGACAGAAGAGATGTCAGGTGACAGATAATGGTGAGGAGATCAAGGTGGGTGACACAAAGTGGGTAGGGCAGATGGGACTCGCTTGCCTTGGTCATGTCTTAAACACTTTAATTAGGCACCAACCTTAAAACTTGGGAGATTTCATGTGAAAAGAAAAAAAAACCCAGATTTCCAGAATATCTTAAAAAATTAGAATGCTGGCACTATAAGCCCACCAACGAACTGGGACACAATCAGATGGAGCTGAGGAAGGGCTGTCCCTTTTGGAGGAGCTCTTCTTTTCAGGGGACATGGCAGAAGGGACATTCACAAAGGGCCTGAGTGAGGGCAGCATTTACGACATTCACTCCTTATTCCCTGTTGTAGGGGATGAAAATCCAAATGCTCCTGGGGGCCCAGTAATTAATGTAAAAGAGTGGGATGGACTTCCTGTAAGATGTTAAGTAGCCTTTGAACTTGCACCTCAGGGCTGGGGCAGGGCCTTACCCTGGGTGGCCAGTGGTGCAATTTGGGCAGTGTGAGTGGAGGCTAGGACCAAGGAAAACGTGCTCAGGGCCTACAGATGGCGCCTATTGCAGGAGTCATGCCAAGTATCACATTTCAACCCAAGTGGTGACCGGGGGCCATATGGGAATCCATCCCATGCCTGGCCTTATGCAGAGGGGGAGAGCTCAGGTCACTGAGTCCTTATAGAAAGGCCGATGTCTCATTTTGCAGACGGGACACGTGGCCTGGCTGGCATGGGGCAGTGCTCACCTAACAGACCCACAGGTAGTGAGCGGCCTGCAGGCCTTCAGGAAAGAACACGTGAAGGAGCAGAAGCCAATGTCCCTGGGAGGAGGCAGGGCCAGGAGAACCGCCTCCAAGGGCTTTCAGGTGGCTTGGCACAGGAAGGGTCTACTCTCTGTGACTCCCAAGGTCCAGAGCAAGGCCAGGGGAGGAATATTCTCCATCACCATGGCAACACCTGAAGAGGGAGGAAGCTGGAATATGGAGAGCCTGCCGACAGGGGACCTGCCGGAGGGACCTGCCCTGTGAGTCAGGAGCTCCTGCATGGAGCAGTTCAGATGTCCATGTGCTCGGGGGGAGGCCAGCAGCACAAGAGCACCGGAGTCACTGTCAAAGCCACCTTACCTCATTTGTCTGTCCCACCCACCCGGCCTCATTTGTCTGTCCATGCAGAGACGTGTGCAGGCTAAGCATGTGCTCCACTCTGAGCTGCACCCCAGCCCTGGGTTTTCCTCTGAAGGAAGACGGGGATGGTGGAAAAGTGGGGCTTGAGGGGAAACTGAGGCAAGAAAACTTCTGGTAAAAGCACAGCATAACCCATGCCTTTAAAGAGCACCACAATTAAATATTTCAATACATCCTGTGAGACTTCAGATAGTGGGACTTCATTCCTAATCAGGGGTGGGACAAAGTTGGGAAGGAGGGCCACAGAGGAACTGCAATGAGCCAGGCCAAGGGAGCCAGGTCTGGTGTGGAGGCAGAAGGGACATCCACAAAGGGCCTGAGTGAGGCAGCAGCTGGAAGCCGTGAGGAGCAGCCCAAAGGGTCCGGGCTTCTTCAGGAAGCCCAACCTGCCTATCCTGCCCGGTGGGGGTCAGGCGCGGGCACCCAGTTAGGTGGCTACCTCAGTGGTCTGGCAGAGGACAAGAGTGGCACGGACTGGGGGAGGGTGGCTTGGGAAGGAGCAAGTGGATGGAGTGGGGATATATGTGAGAAATAAAACCCAGTGGAGGGAAGTGGCCCTTGTCCCCAGGAAGGGATATGGACTTGAGCATTGATGTCACTGTCCAGCTGTGTGGCTGGCTCCACCCCCCGCTGAGGGGACCCCACCCTTTGTCCGCAAGTGTCCACAAGGAAACTTCTACTCTATTCCCCAGAAGAGGAGACCTTGGAATCATCCCCTGCCCCTCTCTGAGCCCTTCCTCCTGGTGGGTGATGCTCGGCCTGATGAGGTGGGAAAGGTCTGACACTTACAGGACACATCCATCGCTCTCTCGGGGTGGGGGACTAAAGGTTGAAACCAGGGCTATTTTCCCTGTGGCCAGCCCTTCTCTCTTGGGGAGTCAGCCCAGTATGGACCATCTGCTCCTGTTTCTGCGCCCCAGGAAGCAAGCCAGGAGGGGCACAGGGCCTGCCTTCCACATGTAGGCCCCAGGGTCACGCCTCCTTCTCCACTTCCCCTCTTAATGTGTCCCTGACCTCTATGCCTAGCTCCCGGTGGGTTCAGGACCTAGTGGGTAAGGACTGTCTTCCTCCAAACTCACCTGCTGTGTACACATGCTGATGGAGTTCTTTGTTTTCTATAGCTATGCTCTCAGCCAGGAGAACTGACTCTACTTAATTCTCAACTGTGGATAAACCTTCCTGCTGCCCAATATTTATTGGAAACGCTGTTGTAGATATTAACACGGGGAGTATTTCCTGAAGGAGGCAATGCACTCCTCTCGTTGCTCTCCGTTTTTTCTTTGGATTAAGCAGGGTCCACTATATTTATTTGGCTGGACAGTATTGTGCCAGTCCTTGCCGTGGCCCTAGGAAACTGTTGGAACATTGTTGAGGACACTGCTTAACTTTGTCACACTGTGTCCCCTTTATGACATCCAGAGGAGATAGGACCAGAAAACCACAGCGTTTGAACAAATGGTTTGGTTTCCGTCTTAAGAACAAGGTGAATCATGGCAACAGGGGTCTTGGGACCTGCGGGTTGACATTTCGTGCACTAACCTCACCCGTAGGCACTGTGTGTGTCCCCACCCCACCTTCCCTCTGTCCCGATTCTCCCATTAGGTGTGCACTCCACCACTCAGGCCCTTTCTGGAGTGAGAGGATGCACCGTCTCCTCACCCCTCCCTCAGCACCCTGCTCCCCACTCCAGGCCCCAGAACGTTCTTCAGTCTGGAAAAATGATTCGCGTGGGAGATGATCCAAGTTTGTAAATTCCAGCAAAGGCATGTGTGGGGAACACGCTCATAAGGCACATTCTCAAATTCCCTGGAAGTAAGTTTAGGTCACAGAGAAACTGGTTTCGCAGCCCAGGAAGCAAACCAAGGGAACGTGCTATCCCAGATGGCAGCCCAGCTGAAGCGAGCCACAGCCCTCTCAGACGGTCTCTTGCGAATTACCAAGGGTTCCGGTGCCCCTCACCACCTAGCGACACTGGGAACAACATCCACGGTCCCCAAAAGATGTCCCCCAGTCACCAGAGGCTTGCTATGGCCTCAGGTGGGCCCCTCAGCTGCAGCGATTCCAGAGGGTTCGGAATTCCCAAAGCCCAGGGTCCTTCCCCATCTACCTCCCCGTCCTCCCAGGGACGCCTCCCAGTGACACCTCCAGCTCATTACCTCTGCCAATTAACGCTCACTAACAAGGAGCACTCACTTGCAATCACACCATGGGCGAGCGCATGACAGCCTCCAGCTGCTGCCCATCTGTGCCACTCATGCCCACCATCGCTGGCCTGCATCGGGGGCTCGTCACCAGCATTCAAATGCCTGAGCATGTGCCTGGGCCACCAAGAGCCCGCAACTCCACACTGAATGAAAGCCGATTTTATGTTAATGTGATTCCAAAGTATGGGTGCCTTGCCCTCACCGCCTCATCTCTCCCAGGAATCATCCCATGTCCAGGGGCCAGGAGGTACTCCTGTCCTCTCAGACCTCCTCTCCACGCCCCCAACTCTTCAGAGAAATCACCCTCTTCCAGCAAGGTCTAGAATAGCGCTGGGCACACCTCCTGTGGTGAGACCCCTGTAGGGCTCATCTCAGGCTACCTCCAATAGGCCACCCCTGTAGGGCTCATCTCAGGCTACCTCCAATAGGACCTGCTACGTGGAGGGCCAGCTCCTGCTCATATCCCGGGGATCTCAGCAGCCTCCCAGCTGGGCTTCTCCCACCATTGAACATGGCGTCCACCCTCAGATACCCCAGAATTTAAATCCTTTGATTTAGGAAGAACATACTGAATATACCAGTGATTCCTTTTCTATGGAATCTACGCTTAGATCCAATCACAGCAGCTGGGTGCGGTGGCGCACGCCTATGATCCCACTGACTCTGGAAGCTGAGGCAGGAGGATCGTGAGTTCAAAGTCAGCCTCCTCAACTAGCGAGGCACTAAGCAACTCAGTGAGACCCTGTCTCTAAATAAAATTTTTAAAAGGGCTGGGGATGTGGCTCAGTAGTTAAGCACCCCTGGGTTCAATCCCTGGTGAAAAAAAAAAAGCCAACCTCCGCAGACTTGAGAATAGATCCACAATTCTGCTAAGGTGCCAAAAGGTACCAAAAGATTGTAGGGAGGTGGGACTTTAGTTTGGGGACCTGACTTTCTTGTGAACAGTGGCCTGGGGCTTTGGGTGTGGACAGGGCATTCCTGAGCTATACATGTTTCTGCATCAGGCAACTGGCACTCACTGCCACCCTATGTGGCTCTAATCCCTTGGGGCCAGGCAGCAGCCAGAGCCCAGCACTATTTTACCCTTGGCCTGGGCCCATCTGGAGGCTAGAGAGGAGAGAGTACAGGAGCAGCCAGTAGGAGGGTAGCTTTCTTTGTCCCCTTTGGGGGAGGAAGAAGCTGAAAGAGGCCTATTCTGTCCCTTGTCCCACAGCACCAGCACCCCCACCAGCCCTGTCTTCTGAGAACCTCTTCAAACTACACCTGTTCAGGGCTCTCCTGGTGTCCCCTCCAGAGTGTGAGGCCTGTTCCATCTGGGCACTTTCTGCCTGGTTGCCTGTCCACCCTCTTTCTGGGCTGGAAGCGCCCAGCTCATCGGCAGGTGGGGTTGGCCAGAGGGACAGGTGGGCCATGTAGCCAGACCCCAGCTTTAGAGTTGACTCTAACTTCTTCCCAGGGAAGGGACCGCCTTGGCAGGTGGCTCTTCTATCCCAAGCCTTAGTGCATCCCTCTGGAGGAGGGGGCTGCTGTGGGCCTAGCCAGGTGGTCCCCCCCGCTCACCTTCTGGAGAAGAGGCTCAGGAGGGTCCAAGTCACATGCAATGGCTGAGGGAAAGCTGCTGAGCTCAAGGCCCACTGGTGGCACAGCAGGGCCACCACTTGCCCTTTCACGACCCCAATGCCTGCTGGGGCATGTCTGAGGGGAGGTTTCTGAGCCCAAGTTGTGCCAGGGGACCTACAGCTTCCCCCAGCTAGCAGAGCTACACAAGTGTGTGTACGTGTGTATGTGTTCACCTGTGGGTGTGCACGAGATGCCTGTGCCCAGGTGAGGGGAGAGACGGTGTCTCTGGGTGTCTGGGCAGGGAGAACATGGAAGAAGCCAGAGCCCCAGACCTTTTCCACAGAAGCCAAACATGGCTTCCAACTATTGTGTTCTTGGCTCAGAATGGCTTTGAAGGGCAGGACCTGGGGACACCAGGAGGTGAGGGGGACACTCACAGGAGATAGTGCAGGGATGGAGAAGTGGCACAGATGACAGATGTCAGCAGGGTCAAGGAGGGGGCTCCAGCCTTGGGAGGGATGAGGAGAGGCACTGCATGGGCACTCAGGTGTCCAGCGGGCAGACATGCGAGGGACCACGCGATGTGGCCAGGGCCAAGAGCTGGCAGACTAGGAGGGTCAGAGCTCCTGCTTTGGGCTTTGGGGGAAGGAAGAGCCTACCTGTACCACGGTGGGTGGGTGCTGAAGGCCTGGAGTCATAGATGGCAGGGTCCTGCAACTGGGTGAGTCATCCAGTGCCCCCTCGGTGCCCGGGCCCAGAGCCCGCTGCGCCTGCAGCACCAAGGGCCATTCTGAGGAGGATCTGAAAGGAGAGGACAATGGGAGGGGTGGGCTGGATCTTGAGCCCCCAGGCAGATTCGAAAGGGCCTCAGGAGGCTGGAGAGGAGGCCAAACTCCCTGGATAGGAGGTCTGAGGAAGAAGACAGGAAATAGGTAGGAACCAGGTCTAGAGGGACAGCAAAGGTCAGTCTGAGGTTGAGTGGCCCACAGAAGAGCATGGGGTGGGCACAGTGTGTGCCAGATGCAGGTGAAGATGGGCCCAAGGGTCCTTCCTGTAGGACAGAGAACTAGAAAGATAGGAGCTGAGACCCCAGCAGCCCCAGGCCTCTCAGGGGAAAGCGGCTTTGGGCAGAGAGTAGGTGGAGGGAGGGCTGGGCTTTGGAGGTGAAGGAGGCTGACCAGCGGGGATGGTGACTGGCACCAGGGGATTCCCAGGGGGAGTGGGCAGGAGGTCAGTGTGCTCCGAACCAGAAGCTCATCCAGGCCTGGCTGTGTGTGGCCTCCCGGTTCTGTCCAGAACCCATCCCCTAGCTTCTGTGCCTGGAAGAGCAGGAAGATCTAGAGCTGGGGTCAGACTCAACTTCTGAACTGAAGTCCCCTGGGCCGGGGGAGAACATGGTGCTGTGGGCATGGGTCTGGGGAGGGGATGGGGTGGGCTCGAGAGTGTTGAGGGTCACATGTAGAATGTGGGCAGAGAGGGGGTTGGCCACGTGTCCCACGAAGGCTCCACTGTGGTAATGGCGAGGAGGAAGGAGGATGAGGAGGGGAGGAAGCTGGAGAAGGGGCCCTGCCCAGCAGGTAAGGGTGGGAAGGTGTGTGTGGCCCAGAGACAGCTGCTGGAGCTGACAGGAGAGGAGGAGGTGAGAATAGGAGAGGGGATACCCCATCCAGAGCTGGGGGAGGTGCCCCGAAGGAAGGGGGGGGGGACAGAGGGACAAATGAACGGGAGAGGTGTCCACGGAGAAGGATGCCAAGGTGAGCCTGGGAAAGTGCCAGGGAGGGGCAAGAAGGTGCTAGGTAGGGGAGATGCCAGCCAAGGGGGGCCAGAGGGGTGCCCGGCTGGGGAAGGTGCTAGGTAGGGAAGGAGGGAGAGGGTGCCAGACACGGAGTCAGAGGGAGAGGGTGCCAGGAGGAGCAGGTCTGGAAAGTGCTAGGCAGGAGGGAGGTGCCAGGCAAGGGGAGGAGGGTGGTGCCAGACAGGGGAGGAAGGGAAGGTGCCAGGCAGGACGGTGCCAGACAGGGGAGGAAGGGAAGTGCAGGT
>NW_026000164.1:2705336-2712936 GCF_001458135.2 Marmota marmota marmota | reverse complement strand
GGGGGGGAGCACAGCCAGCCAGCACCCAAGTGAGGGCGACCGGTGGTCTGCCCCTCGGTGCCACACCCTCTGGCCTTTCTTTTACTCCTCCCACTCATAGCCAGCAAGGTGCCTCATGGGGACCTTGACCAGGCACAGCCCCTCCCCAGGACCTCCAGGGGGCAGAAGGGGTGTGAGGTTAGGGCAGCAGGTTTCTATCCCAGCACTCAACACCTTGTTTCTAAATAACTGTCCCCTGGTGAGTTGTCCCCTGTCCTCTGACTCCAGTGAGACCTGCCAGTCTGGACACCTCAAGGCCCAGCCCAGCACCAGGCATGGAATAGAGGCCGACTCAGGCAGATGAGTGGTGGCTCGGAGTGGCCCACGGGGGTCCGGGAGGGCTGGGCTGGCTTGAGGCAGAGGCTGGAGAATGGGCAGGGTTGGATGGGGTTAGAGTTGGGGAGAAATTCAGCCGTTCATAATGTCTGAGGTTGTTCCCCACAGCACTGCTTACATGGCAAGAATTTGGAAAGGACCTCATGTTCCTCAACAGGTGACAGGTGACATTAATCCCAAGATGGGTATAAACAGGTGACAGGAAATTGCATCATTTAATGAATGCTTTCAGGCAAGGGGGAAGATCTCTACATACCGACCTAGAGGAGTTTCAATGATACGTCAAGAAAAAAAAGCAAGATGTACAGAAAAGTGTGTAAAGCCCACTCATGGGTATGAAAGTGTGTGCTTTGAGCATGTGCATGCGTGTGTGCCTACAGCATGTGTGTGCACGTACACTTCCCCCAGAAGAACATAAGAAATCTGGCTTCTCACTCTGGGTTTGAGAAATGTATAAACATAGCCAGGAGCCATGGTGCACACACCTTGTCATCCCAGCGACTCAGGAGGCTGAGGCAGGAGGATGGTAAATTCAAAGTCAGCCTCAGCAACTTAGTGAGGCCCTAAGCAACTTAGGGAGACCCTGTCTCAAAATTAAAAAAAAGAAAAATTTAAAGGGCTGGAGATATGGTTCAGTGATAAAGCACCCCTGGGTTTTTCTGCACCTCAATACCAAAAAAAAAAAAAAAACCTCCCTCCACCCAAACCCCTGGTGACCGCTGATCTCCACAGTTCTGCTTTCGCGGGAGTGCTGTTCGGTTGACTCTTAGTACTGGGCTTTTTCAGACGGGCTTCTTTCACTTAACAATATATGTTTAAGTTTCCTCCATGGGTTTTTGTGCTTGATAGCTCGTCTTCTCAGCTCTGATTAAGACTGCGCCGTATGGATGTTCCACTCTATCAATCATGTTTTATAAAAGTCTGATTCCTTACTTCTCTATGTGGTCATCACCAGGTCCACTGCAAACTCTTGGCTGGCTGTCTTAACCTCCTCTCAAGTCATTCAGATGCAACAGGCTGTCCTGGGCCTCATGACCTCTGCCTAGCTTGGCTGGCCACCACAGCCGTGCCCTGGACGCTCCCTCTGCCATCATCGCGGGAAGTCCCTCCACCTCTCTTCTGCTCCTTGCCTCATTCAATAAGTAAGTGCTGAGTCCTTGCTGCATTGTCTTAGGCAATGAACAAAATTAACCAAAGGCCTCTGCCCTCTTGGAACTTATCATCAAATGGAAGACACAGAGAGAGAGAGACAACGGGCAAGAAAAATATGTAGGCTGTTTATTTTAGACATGCAAGTCTGGTTCAGTGTTCAAAACTGAATCAAGCCTGGTGTTGTGGCACAAGCCTGTAATCCCAGCTACTCAGGAGGCTGAGGCAGGATGATCACAAGTAGCCTCAGCAACTTGTGAGAACTATCTCGGGGGGAAAAAAAAGGGGGGCTGAGTGTGGTGGCACACACCTGTAATCCCAGTGGTTCCAGGAGGCTGAGGCAGAAGGATTGCAAATTTGAGGCCAGCCTCAGCAACTAAGCAAAACCCTGTCTCAAAAAAATAAAAATGGCTGGGGATGTAGCTCAATGGAAGAATGCTTGCCTAGGACGTGAGAGGTCCTGGCTTGGATCCCCAGTACCACAAAAACCAACAACAGCGAAACAAAACAACCCCAATCAAGGTAATCCACCACATTAATAAACTAAAGAAGAAAACTCACAAGATCACATCAACCAGGGTGGGAAACACTCAACATCAAGTTCAACATCCATGCATGATTAAAGTAAAGTAAAATAAGCCCCCTCAGAAAAGTAGGAAAGCGGGGAACTCCCTCAACTCCATCAAGGGCCTCTGTAAGACATCTTAGCTAGGATCACACTTAATGGTAAGAGGCTGAATGGGATAAAGCAGGGACGTCCACCTCTGCCACCCGCAACGGTGCAGTGCTAGAAGCTGGAGCCAGTGTTGGAGACCCGCACGACAAAGAGGCTGGTGACGGGATCATCTACCTGGAAAAGCCCAGTAGGTTCACAAAGAGCCTCCTGGAACAAGAAGGAGGTTCTGCAAGGCCCTGGGGTATGAGTACGCGAAAATCAGGTGTGTTTCCATAGCCTAGCAAGACCAAGTGGACACCGAGATCGCAAACCCGATGCCATCCACAATGCTCAGTGAAATGGGAGAACACTTAGCTCAAGTCTGAGCTCGCACAGACTCTTGCTGAGAGCCACACGGGGCTGAGGGAGGAAGGCAGAGGAAACCTGACCACAGAGACACAGATACAAGCCGAAGATTTAGAAGAGCCAATACAGCAAAGATGTTGGTTCCACAGGTTTCCCTTAGATTAATTCCTATCAAAATCCCAGCAAGTGTTTTTGTAGAAAAGGAAGAAGTTGTCCTAAATGGAAAGGCAAAGGAACTACAAAACCTATTTTAGAAATCGAAATAAAGTAGGAGGGTTGCCTGTAGCCCACGCTCAGGCTTGTGGTGTAGTTGTAGCCTTTACGGCGAGGCGGTATTGGTGAGGGAAGGGCACAAAGAGTAACGGAACAGAACAGAGAACCCAGAAATAGAGCCACACGAGCATGCTCACCTGATTTTTTTTATTGTAGTTGGACACAAGACCTTCATTTTATTATTTATTTTTAGGTGGTGCTGAGGATCGAACCCAGGGCCTCACGCATGCTGGGCGAGCGCTTGACCGCTGAGCCCCAGCCCCAGCCCCAGCTGATTTTTGACAAAGGTCCAAAAGCAACTCAGTGGAGGAAAGATGACCTTTCAACCAAAGGTGCTGGATCGAGCAGACGTCCAAAGGCAACGACAGAGCTCCGCCCGACTCTCAAGCCTTATGGAAAAGTTAATTCTAAAGGGATCACAGACTTCAGTACAGAAGATAAAGCCACGAAACCTCAGACAGATTTAAGAGAGCACCTTTGGGACTTAGGGCTAGGTGAAGTATTCTTAGTCTTGATGCCAAAAGCACAATCTATAGAGGAAAAATTAAAGCTGGACACAGCGGCTGTAACCCCAGCCACTCAGGAAGCTGAGGCAGGAGGACGGAGATTTCAAGGCCAGCCTCAGCCACGGAGCGAGACTCTGTCTCAAAATAAAAATAAAAGGCTGGGGATGGGGCTCAGTGGTGGAGCAACACTGGTTTAGATCCCCAGGACCCCACAAATAAATAAATAAATAGAAGGAAAAATTGCTAAATTGGACTTCACCAAAATAAAGAGCTTCTCAATTAAAGCCGTGTAGGAGAGAAACTGTGCAAAACACAGATGAGACAAAGGAAGAGGGTTGACAATATGTGAAGAACTGAAAAATCAGAAGGAAACCCCCAAATAATTCAATTAGAAAAAGAGCAAAAGGCACTGACAGACACATCCGCAGCCAGGACACACAGACGAGAATCAGCCCAGGCAGGGCTGTTCAGCTCCAGCGGCCGTCACCCGCGCGCCTGTGTTGCACTTGAGACCACAGCACAGATGCTGGTGAGGATGCCCAGAGGTAGAGCACTCCTGCATGGCCAGGCACCGCACTTTGCAAAAGTTTGACAGTTTCTCTCTCTTATTTATTTTTGGTGCTAAGGATTGAGCCTGGGGTGCTTCACCACTGAGCTGCGTCCCCAGCCCTTTTTATTCTTTATCTTGAGACAGGGTCTCACTATGTTGCTGAGGGTCTCACTAAATTGCTAAAGCTGGCCTCGAACTTGTGGTCCTCCTCCTCCTCAGCCTCATGGATCACTGGAATTACAGGAACAAGCCACCTCGCCCAGCAAGTTTGGAGTTTCTTGTAAAATTATTCACACATTGAACCCAGCAATTGCAATCTTGGGCATTTAAACCAGAGAAATGAAATCCCATGTTCACCTAAAAACCTGCATATGAATGTTTCAGTAGCTTTCTTCATAATAGACCCAAACCGGAAGCAGCCCAAGTGTCCTTTAATGTGTAAAGTGCTAAATGAACTGTTGTGCATCTGTGCTGTGGAATACCACTCAGCAACAAAAAGGAGCAAGCTGTTGAAGTACACAAATACACAGAGGAATCTCAAAATAATTACAAGGTTATTTCAATCTTTTGAGTTAATTGAAAGTGTGAAAAAGCCAACCGAGTGAAAAAAGCCGATCTCAAAATGCTACATACTGCATGATTCCATTTATATAACATTCTGAGGATGGTAAAATTACAGGGATGGAGAACAGATTAGTGGTTGCCAGGAGTTAAAGAGGGGGTGGGGATGGGAGGAATGGGTGTGGCTATGAGGGGACAGTGGGAGGAGGAATCCTTCTGGGGATGGAAAGGTCCAGAATCTATACTGCTGTGTTATGCTGATAAAGGTTTCCAAAGAACTGTCCACAACCGAATGCCCAGAATCTGTTCATGTTACTTATTCTGGACAGAAAGGTCTTTGCAGATGTGATTCTCCTGGATTTCCTGGCTGGGCCTTAATTGCCATTACAAGTGTCCTTATCAGAGAGGGACCAAGGGGATCACTCCTCTCTCTCTCTCTCTCTCTCTCTCTCTGTGTGTGTGTGTGAAGACAGCACAGGAGGATGGGTTGGATCAGCAGCTGAAGAGGAGAAGAAGAGACTCTCCCCAGATCCCCGGGGAGCTCAGTGCTGCCTTTGCCCAGGACTTCTGGCCCCCAGAGCGAGGAGAGAGTACACCTGTGGTATTTGCACTGCCCAGTTTGGGGTCATTAGTGACATAGCCACAGGAAACTCACGCAAGTGCATTTTCAATATCCTGGTTGTGATCCTGTACTATAATTTTGCAAGACGTTACCTTTGGAGAAATGGGTAGAAGATACGTGAGAGAGCGCTCCACATGATTTCTCACAACTGCACCTGAATCCACAAAATCATTCGAAAATAAAAAGTTTAGTTAAAAGATCAATAAATAAAGCAGGGAAGGAGCTCTGCAGTCCAGCACAGTAGGGGGCGAGCAGGGGAGGCCCGGTTTTCAGGGCCTGGCATTTGAGAGCAGTGCAGTGTGACCAGACTGCTCTGAGGTACAGGGACTGTGCAGGGCCCTGCCGGGGCCTTGTGCTTTTTAGGGACCTTGTGCTTTAAGACGTCAGAGGATTGGAGCAAGGGCAGACTGATCTGATGGACACCTAACTGGACGTGTCTGCTGCATGTTGGTCATGGACCGTGCGGGTCAAGACTGAAGCAGGACGCAGTTAGGAGGCTACTGCCATCATGCAGAGAGTAGACGCTGGCAGGTCTGAACAGAGGTGGTGGCCGAGATGGTGAGAAGCGTCAGGATGCTGCGTGGGGTGGCTGAGGGAGCTCCCAGAGGTGCCCGGGTCGGGAGCTGGGTCCTTCGTGCAGAAATGTGAAGAGGTGGTGAGACGGGAAAGAGGAGGGGCCCAGCAGGTGATGGGGCACTGCCCTCGGAAGGGATCACGGTCTTTCCCAGGGAACCTTGTGTTACTTCTCTGGAGAGCAAGTTGTTCCCGCAAGCCCGATGGGAGCCAGCCTCTGGCTTCCTGTCTGACAATATGACCTCTACTTCTTGCATTCCCACCAGTGGGGTGCCATCCTCCATGAGGTGGTGCAGGTGAGGGGGCCCTCACCAGCACCAGCCCCAAGCTGTTTTGACTTTCAACCTCCCAAACTGCAAACTAAATAACTTTTTTCTTTTTTGCAGTGCTGGGGATTGAACCTAGGGCCTTGCAGAAGCTAGGCAAGCACTCTACCACTAAGCTATATCCCCAGCCCTATACCTCTTTTCTTTATAAAGTACTCAGCTTCAGGTATTTTGTTATAGCAATGAAAAACAGACTAATGCAGATTTTTAATAAATTTTGAAAATACAGACAATGGGATTTGTTCTCAGAATGGCCATAGGTATGAAAGAAAGAGAGCAGAACGCCTCCTAGGTTTTGGCCTGAATCCAGTTGGAAGCATGGAACTTCCATTTACTCCCACTGGGAAGGTTGGGAGGATGAGTTTGAGATGCCTAATAGACATTCAAGAAGGGACGTCCACTGGCATTTGAGTGTATGAGGCTGGAAGTTAGGCTGGAAATTTACACCCAGGGTCAACATTTAGGCAGTATTTTGTGCCACAAAATGGATGAGCTTGCCAAGGGAATGGGCATCAAAGCCCAGTCTTAGGGTGTTCTGATGTAAGGAAAGCCGGAGAGGGGAATGGAAGGCGCCCCCCATGACTCAGGAGGACCAGAAGCACCAACAGGGCATCTGAGGGCATCTGAAGGCATCCTGGGTGGTCGTCAGCGCCTGTGTCCCCACAGCCCAGGCAAACAGAAGACAAGTAGGTGGGGAGGAGGCAGGTCCCGAGAGCAAGGACGGACAGCGCCTTAGAGGAGTTGGATTGTCAAGGGAGCCGGGAAGGCGGGCGCAAGCTGGAGGAAGAGATGGGGTTGCAAAGGGTTCTTTAAAACCGGGGGATTGATGGCAGGCTTGTAAGTTGATGAGACGGTGTCACTAGAGGGAACACGGAGGGCACTAAAATCTGCCAGCCACCTGCAGTTCCCAGCACTCATGTATCCTGGGGTCACCTGTGGGGCACTGAAAAGTCACCAGGCCAGAGGCCCAGCCCAGGCCCATCACATCAGGGCCTCAGGGGTGACCTGGCCGAGCAGAGGGGAGGGACTGTGGGACCCGGAGGAAAGGCCTAGGCAAGGCGGGAAGGGAGGGGCGAGGGAGAGGGTGTGCCCAGAGGCCAGGTCCTGGAAGTGTCCCCTTGTGGGAGAGAGTGACAGGAGCTGGGCGGTCCTCGCTTGACCCCAGTCACTGGAGGCGTGAGGCCAAGGGGCAGCTGTCCAGTGGCCCTGCCGGGCCCTTGCATTAGGCCCCAGATACAGCAGCGCGGCTCCCAGTCCTCGCGCTCGGCTCCTCCTTTCTGGGCGCAATTCCGGGTCTCACTCGGGTTTGCGTTTTGGCTGCGGCGGTTGCAGTTGTCCCCTTCCCAGCTGACCTGCTGCTCTGACTCCACATTTCCTCCAGAAAATCTTTTTCAACTACCGAATCTGATGTGGTCCCTCCCTTCGTGGCTCCGACCTGGCAGTGATTCACCGTCCCTCACAAACCACTGATGTGCTGGTCCCCAGGGTGGCAGGACCCCAGTGTGTCCTGGGAGCCCTCAGGGGCACCCGCAAAGGCGTGGCCCGTCATCATCTTATTTTTTGGGTGATGAAACTGAGGCCACGGGGGGGGGGGGGGATGGGGGTGGTGGTGGTGGTGGTGGTGGGTGGTGGTGGTGGTGGTAG
>NW_026000164.1:2691406-2699924 GCF_001458135.2 Marmota marmota marmota | reverse complement strand
AACATCTAGCTGATTGGCTCCTCTGCGGTGATGCTCATTGGACTGTTTCCCTGCCCTTTCAGACCACGGAGCTGCTCATTGGGGGACTTTTTTTTGGCTCCGCCCACGTGACCCAGCCAATCGGCCTCAAGAGCAGGAGGATTGTGGGAGGTGGAGAGAGGCTTGTGTGGGAGAGAGAGGCTTGTGGAAAGCCGGTGGTGGCAGTTGAGGCTCTGAGGATTTTTCCTGAGAGGCTGTTTTGTTTGGCGTGTGTGGTTCTAAAAATAAAGTTAGTTTCTTTTGACAAGTGGCTCCTGATTGTGCCCAGCCAGACTGCGGCAGGGGGGAGGAGGTAACTTCCGCTGTCACAATAGCCGACGTCCCGCAGGGCCTAGAGCTGCCTCGCTGGCCATCCTCTCCCTCTTCCTTTCCACCACCTTCTCCCTCCTTGAACTTTGTGCTTCAGCAGAGCTAAATGACTTCAAGGTCCCAGGGTCGGTCCACTCCCAGTGGGAGGGACGTGGCACACAGAGAGGGTTCAGTGGAGAAGGGTGATGAAGGGCCCCTCATGAGTGTGGACAGGCTGAGGGATGGCGCCCAGACACTGGCCCCAGGGGAGACGGAGGGGCAGGGAGAGGAGATGCACCAGCAGAACAAGTAGGGCCCGGGCCCGGAGAGCATCTGCCCAGCAGGGACTGCAGGGCCATGGGCCACTGCTCGGACTCGCTGGATTCCCTCACCCAGGTTTCTCTTAACCCCCGCCTGCTTGGTAATGCTGCCATCAGCCAAATCCAGCCAGAAGTCAGAGGGGCCGGGGGAGAAGGATGGAGAATGGACCAGGAGGGCAAGAGTGTCCCTTGCCTAGAGGAACAAATCCTGTGGCCCCCACCCAGGGAAACACAAAGCCCCATCAGTCCTTGGGGCGTAGTGGGTGGTGTCAGCTCCGTCCTGCCTCCAGTGACAAGAACAATGTTGGTGACAACGCGACTGTTCTGCGTAGAGAGTAAAGGGAAAAACAGGCCAGCTGTCACTGTCACACGGCTTCAGCTGGAACCTCAGATCCCTTCCCACCTGGGCCATGTCTAACACACTCCGAGAACACTTCACTCTGCCTCACCTCTTGAGGTGACCCAAGTTCATTTCCACAAGAGACAAGTTCTTAGCTCCTGTCTTTATGGGGTCACCACGGTATCCCACTGGTCATTGTTGATGGTCAGACAAGAACCATGAGAACCCCCAGCCCCTATTCGGTAGCAGCGGTCGTATCCCGGGTAACGGGGTCTTATCCTGCCAGTCCAGGGAGCCCCTGGGACCCCTGTTGATCCAGCCACAGGAGAAGCCCCAAATGGCTGGGGCGAGACCTACCTCCCCGTGGAGTGGAATCAAGGTTGTGTTCTCCTGAGATTAAATGGTTAAAATGGTGGATGCTGTGCACATTTCACCACCACCACCACCACAGAAATGGAAAACAGCAACACAACCTGCACCTATTAGATTGGCTAAAATCAAGAACTCTGACCAAATCAAGTGCAGGTTAAAATTCACAGCAGCAGAGCCCCTGGTACCGCTGGAGGGAAAGGTAAACCCGCCTGGCACTTTGGAAAGGAGTTTATTAACATGTGCCCACTCCAGCCCTAGGCATTTACCCCAGACACATGTCAGGCTTACAGAGACCTGCAAACCAGTGTCACAGCAGTTCTGCTGTAGCCAGAAACTGGAATGAACTCTGTGGCATAATAAGAAACACTTGGTCTTGTCCGTAGGTCCTGGGTGACAGTAGTCTCTTTTGCTATTTATAATGAGCTGAGTTTTTGTTAATGAGGTAACTTAGAGTGGGGTTCCTAGGTGGCCTTAGGATGGGGCCAGTCACCTGAAAGACCAAATATTAAAGAACTAGAAGTTTGACACTTTCAACCCCACCCACCGACCCTCAGGAAAGGGGCAGTGGCTGAGGTCGAGCTCCGTAACCACGGGTAAGCAAGGACATTGGCTGAGCCTCAACTGAGCTGGGAGGGTGGCTCGCCCAGGGGGGTGTGGAAGCTCCTGGAGCCCTCCCCTGTGCCTTGCCCGGGCATCCTTTCCCCTGGCTGTCCATCAGCGTCCTTCATGGTAAATTGGCAGATGTGAGAGAGGGAGATGGGAGCCCACATGTAGCCAGTCAGTCGGCAGCTCAGGAAACAGCCCGGGACTCTGGTTAGCAGCTGGAGTGGGGGCAGGCTTGCAGGACTGCGCTCACAACCCGTGGGACACGAGACTGTCCAGGTGGGTGGTGTCGGAACTGAACAGAGTTAGAGGACCCCAGCAGCTGTTCAGAGGTGAGCTTCTCAGTGTTGGGAAATCCCCATTCATCTGGTCACAGAAGTGGTCCGTGCAGAGAAAGTAGAGAGAAACGTGCGTTTCCCAGCCCAAATGTCAGGGACAGGAGCATCGACCAGAAACCGGTCCATCTGTTCCATGGAGCACTCTTCTTCCGTAGCAAGGAAGAACATATGTTCTCTAGAAAGGGGGTCCTTCTTTGTGTACCAGGACCACAGTCCCACCCCCCCCGGGTCCTGGGGAGGGGAAACAGCCCACCTAAGAGGGTTATTGGAATCCTGAGCCAGGCCACGTCACCCACAGCTGGGCCTTTGGCTCTTCTGTGCGCCTACATGATTGTTTCTGGGCTTCTCTATCTTCAAACCACCATCATCTCTCTCCAGGTGACATCTCAGAACAATTAAGGCAGTGTCTCCAGAGATACTCTGTCAAAGTACAGGGCCTAGTAATTCTGGCTATGGGAACAGAGCACATCCATCGGTCATTGCCTCAAGGTATCTCCTCCGTCCTCTAGACAGCCCCCAGCCCTGCAGGGTCCTGGCCTCCAATGGGTGCAGGCCACTCCCCAGACCCAACTAAACAGCTGCCACTGGGCAATGGGTACCTCCCAAGACCAGTGAACTCTGTGGGCCTGGATTCGGTGCCCCGTGCCTTTTGCCATCATGAGTTCTTTGGCTGGCAATGATGATGTACGTGTCACCATGGCAACAAACAGGGCATTCTGAAAATCTTGAGATAGTGGTGCTGGCAGAAGCGGCACAAGTGGGGAAAGCATGTCTGGAGTGGGACTCCATTCTCGGAACAAATTTCTAGCTTCCTCCAGGAAGGAGTGGTGAGAAGTTACCATGGTCTCTAGGTGGCTGTCTGGTCTGTCCCTCTGTGGAAGGTGCAATATCAGGGACTCAGTGTTGGGCTTTGCTCACGGGTGGCAGTTTGAGAACTCAGTGGTGATGCTGTCCATATAAGCCTTGGTTAGGGAAATGTACCTCCTCTTATGGTTTGATTGTTAACGTCCCCTCAGAAGCTCACGGGGTAGACAGTGTAGGACACAGAGGTGGGGTGATTAGATTATGAGAGCTGGTGAATCGGTTTGAGTGGACTTCTAGTGGTAACTGTAGGCAGGAGGTCCTCCGCTCTGCTTCTTGGCTACCAGGGCTGAGCAGTTTACCTCCACCAAGCCCTTCCACCATGGTGCTCCGCCTCATCTGGGCCCAGACGAATGGAGTTGGTCAGCCATGGACTGAACCTCTTAAACTGGGAGCCCCAAATAAACTTTGACTCCTCTAAGTTGTTCTTATCAGGTATTTTGGTCACAGCAACGAAAAACTGACTAACACACCCACCAAGGAAGCACCAGGTGAGAGAGAAAGAGGCTACTGACGTCTGCAGGATCACTTGATCATCCCGTCCGGCTGCCTTCTGAGCGCCTCTCCTGCAGCGGGCATACCAGTGAGCACCAGAGCATCCTCACACAGGGCCTGTCCTGGGATGTCCACATACCTCGTCCCCAGACGTCCTGGTCTTGACCGAGGCTCCTGACTATCCAGTCTGTTGTTTGTGACTCATTCGTCAGTGTAGATCCACACCCAAGCTATTGTGCCTTCAAGGCCAAGAGCAACATTTTAGCAGGTGGGTGGAATTTGTGGACTGGGAGGCTTTCCCCTCACTGCTCTCCTTCGGGGCATTCCCGAGTGGAGCCTAGTGCCCGTCACACACCTCCCTGCAATGACTGCGAGCAGTGCAGACCTGCATCTATTGAGTAGGAGCTCCCTGTAAAGCGTAGATGGGAACTGAGGAGGCACATAGTGAAATGGTAGGAGCAGCCACCCCTGGAGTCTGAGCCACTGACCTGGGCAGTTTATCCGTGTCCTTTGGGCTTGCTCCAGCTTTCTCCCGCAGGCACAACGGTCTTACTAACGCAATGCAAGGTGCACCTGTCCACCTGGAGGATTTAGTGGATCAGATAGTCAGTGCAGGATGAACGGCATGTTCCACTGTTACTGGGTATCCAACGAAGAGGAATTATCCTTACAGTGTCTAGATGCAGATTTTCCCACCTATTTAGCCTTTCTGGGGTTCATTTTTCTTTATTGTTTTATTGTGTTTCCATCTGGTATTCATTTTCTTTCTTCCTAAAGAAATTGCTTTATTATCCTCCTTAGTGCAGGTTGGTTGATGGAAATTCCATTAGTTTGTTTTTTAAAAATCTTAGCTGGCACGGTGGCGCACCGTAATCTTAACGGCACAGGAGGCTGGGGCGGCAGGATTGCTTAAGCTCAGGGGTTCTTGGCCTCCTCTGCTCAGCATCCCAATGCTATCATGACCTGATGAGATTTGTGGCAGCTCCTGATGGATCTCTGCACTCCCCCGTGTCGGAGCTCCCAGGAACCTCTGAAGCACCTGTGGAGCAGGCTGGAACCCATCAGTCTCTCTGGCCCAGGCAGATGAGGAGAGGTGTGTAGTGAGTCCTGCTTATATCTGGGGTGTTCCTCGCTCTTTCAGCAGTAAAAATCCTACTAGAAAAGTGTGAAGGAAGCAGGGAAGGGAAGAGGTGGGCTGATGGAAGGACAGTGACTCAGGGACTTTATCACCCCATCCCTACTGTATATAACAATCCTCCACCACCCTACAGTCTAGAACATCCTCCTCCACCCCTACAGTCTAGAACATCCTCCACCACCCTACAGTCTAGAACATCCTCCACCACCCCTACAGTCCAAAACATCTTCTACCACCTCTAAGCCTAGAATATTCTCCACCACCCCTACAGTCTAGACCACCCTTCACCACTCCTACAGTCTAGAACACCCTCCACCACTACTATTGCTTAGAGCAATCCTCCACCACCACCCTACAGTCTAGAGCATCCTCCTCCTCCACCCTCCAGTCTAGAACATCCTCCACCACTCCTACAGTCTAGAACATCCTCCTCCACCACCCAACAGTCTAGAGCATCTCCACCACCAACCTACAGTCTAGAGCATCTTCCACCACCACCCTATGGTCTAGAACATCCTCCACCACCAACGTATAGTCTAGAATATCCTCCATCACCCTTCCAGTTTAGAACATCCTCCTCCACCACCCTACAATCTAGAACATCCCCCACCACCCTATAGTCTAGAACATCCTCCTCCGCCACCCTACAGTCTAGAGCATCTTCCACCCCACAGTCTAGAACATCCTCCACCCCACAGTCTAGAACATCCTCCACCACCCTACAGTCTAGAACATCCTCCTCCACCACCCTAGTCTAGAACACCCTCCACTACTCTACAGTCTAGAACATCTTCCACCACCTCTCCAGTCTAGAACATCCTTCTCCACTACCCTACAGTCTAGAGCATCCTCCTCCACCACCCTACAGTCTAGAGCATCTTTCACCACCACCCTATAGTCTAGAACATCCTCCACCACCCTACAGTCTAGAGCATCCTCTACCACCCCTACAGTCTAGAACATCCTCCTCCTCCACCCTCCAGTCTAGAACATCCTCCACCACCCCTCCAGTCTAGAACACCCTCCACCACCACCCTACAGTCTAGAGCAATCCTTTGAAAAGTAGGACCAAATGGGACTTCTGGGTTCTGATGCCAGTTGTAGCTCTCCTTAGCGAGCCTTGCTCAGGGCCATGTGTCCTCTAGTGACCCCTGTTGGAAGGTGACATTGTGCTTCTCTAGGGCATACCAGAGAGCTGGGAGCCTTGAAGAAAAGACAGAAACAGGAATCATCTCCTATGGTGGTTAACAACACTGGAGTAGACCCTATGTGCTCTGTCTTTTTTTAAAAAATATTTTTTAGTTGTTGATGGACCTTTATTTTATTTATTTGTACATGGTGCTGAGAATGGAACCCATGCATCACACATGTTAGACAAGCACTCTACCACTGAGCCACAACCCCAGCCCAGTACTCTGTCTTTTTTAAAAAACTTTTTCTTATGAAAAAATTTAAGCATATATACAGGCAGACTAGTAAGTCCAATGACCTCCATGTACCCACCCCCAGCTTCAACCACTCCAAGCCAGTTTTATTCCATCCAGCCTCCTACCCATTTCTCTCTCTCTCTCTCTCTCTCTCTCTCTCTCTCTCTCTCTAGTTGTAGATGGACAGATGTCTTTATTTTATTTATTTATTTTTATGTGGTGCTAAGGACTGGACCCAGTGCCTCACACATGCCAGGCAAGTGCTCTGCCATTGAGCCCCAGCCCCAGGTCTATCCTACCCTTTTCTTGTACTAACTCAGAGAAAATTCAAGACATCATATTATTTTATTTTTTACATATTTCAGTGCTCTATAAAAGATAAAGATTTCTGCAAGGCATAGGGGTGCACACCTGGAATCCCAGCAACTCAAGGGCTAAGGCAGGAGGATCGTAAGTACAAGATCATCCTGGGCAATTTAGCAAGATCCTTTCTTAAAAATAAAATAAAAAGGGTTGGAGATGTAGCTCAGTGGTAGAGCACCCCTGGGTTCTATCCTCAGTATTGAAAAAACCCTTTAAACATGTACATATAATTGTATTATCATTGTTAAGGATTGGATGTGAGGTGTCTCCTAAAAGCTCATGGGTGAGACAATGCAAGGGGGCTCAGAGGTGGAATGATTGGGATATGAGAGTCTTAGCCCAATCGGGGAGTCAATCCCCTGGTAGGGATTGAAGACAGGTAGGGTGTGGCTGGAGGAGGTGGGACCCTGGGGCCCGCCTTTGGGGTTTATACTTTGTGGGTTGAGCTTAGCTTTCTCTCTCTGCTTCCCATCATCATGTGAGCTGCTTCCCTGCACCACACTCTTCCACCACGATGTCCAGCCTCACCTTGGGCCCCCAGGAGTGGAGTTGGCTGTCTATGAACTGAGACCTCTGAAACCAATGGCTCCCAGATAGTTTTTTCCTCCTCAAAATTGTTCTTGTGGCCGGACACGATGGCGCACACCTATAATCCCTGTGGCTTGGGAGGCTAAGGCAGGAGGATGGTGAGTTCAAAGCCAGCCTGAGCAACAATGTGGTGCTAAGCAACTCAATGAGACCCTGTCTCTAAATAAAATACAAAATAGGGCTGGGGATGTGGCTCAGTGGTCAAGTGCCCCTGAGTTCAATCCCTGGTACCAAAAAATAAAAATAAAAAAAAAATTGTTCTTGTCAGGTCTTTTGGTCACAGCAGCGAAAAAGCGGACCAAAGCAATCATCATCATACCTAAAAATTAACAATACTTATTAAACTAAGTGTTTAAATATTCGATTGTTTCATAAATATCTGGTTTCGTATAGCTTGCTTGTTTAAATTAGGATTCAAATAAGGTTCACAGGAGTACACCCTGCTAGGTGGCTTGGAGGGGCCAGGGGAGGTCGGTGTTCCCTGGTGGGCACTGAGCAGGCCAGCGGGGCCCTCCTCAGGCCCCCAGCCCCCAGCACATCCCACCCAGGAAACCCCTGCTCAGGACTGTGGTCTAGCCTGGAGGTGGCCGTGTGTCTTCTCTCAAGGGAAGACGGTGCGCTGGTTCCCCGCGGCTCCTGTAGCACTGAGCACACTTGTCATTTGCCAGGCGTGAGTGGCAGAAGACATCTGGGGTGAGCAGATAAGTGAGAAGGGGGCTTGGAGAGACGGGCTGCATGAGGACGTCACTGAGGGCCACACACTGGGTTCAGCATTCAGGAACATCACCTCCAATCTTCAGGCCCGCCCTTGATGCCACTGTCCCTGCTCCGTAGATGATTTCTGTCCAGGAAAAGTGAAGTCACCTGCCCAGGGCCAGGCAGAGCTGCTCCTCCACTGAAAGTTCTCGTGGGGATCTGGGACAACCACCTCCTGGATGCTGACACCTGCCTCCACCGGCTCGTGGGCACCTGTCTTGTCTTTGGCATGAGTGACCTTATAGGTGGGGAGACATGAAAGTGGGGCGGCAGGAGAGGCGCAATGGCCCTGCACCTCGTCCGTGCAGGGGAACAGCTAGCTCCAGAGGGGACCTGAGGTGGCAGCCCAGCTCCTCTGGCACCTGTGACCGGCTCAACAGAGAAAGGAACCCTTAAGAACTACAGAGACTTTCCAAACGACACAGGACAACCAAGGGACTAGTTATCCAGCATGGTCGCTCGCTGTTCGGCTGAAAGAGGAACCTCTGGGGACAGGAGCTGGTCCCCCCGTGGCGAATCCTGAGAAGTCAAACCCCGCCGCCGGGTTCCACTCGGGTGGGTGGGCACCGGGCGGGAGGCTGCGCGCTGGC
>NW_026000164.1:2658680-2691381 GCF_001458135.2 Marmota marmota marmota | reverse complement strand
GGCTGCGCGCTGGCGCGGGCTCTGGCGCCACCTGGCGGCCGTCCGGATCCCTGGCGGCCCCCTCAGGACCAACCCAGGCGCGTTCTCTTGGACTCAGGCCCCCTCTGCTCTCAGGACGCTGCCCTCGGCTGGAGGCCACAGGCCCTTGTGTAAGTGACGGGTCACCACGTGGTGATTGTGGGGAACCTCCGGAGGCACGAATAGGCCAGCCACGCACGCGACGCATGCACGCAAATCATTTGGGCCCTACTTCTTGTAATTTTAGCAAAATGATGAAAGTTTAGAGTTAAATCAAGTTACTGGAGACATAAGAAAGAGCAGTTCCTGCCAGGTGCGGCGGCACAGGCCTGTAATCCCAGCCACTGGAGAGGCTGAGGCAGGAGGATTGCAAGTTCAAGGCCAGCCTTAGCAATTCAGTAAAGCCCTAAACAACCTAGTGAGACCCTGTCTCAAATAAATAAATAAATAAAAAGGGCTGGGGATGTGGCTGCATGAGGTGGCACCCCGGGGTTCAATCAGCAGGACTCCTCCCCCCCAAAAGAAAGAGCAGCTCCTACCTCCTCACTCCCAGCTCCCCAGGCGGGACCCCTACTCCTGCGGCCGATGCCTTCCTGGCATCCCTAGAAGCTGATTCACAGCTTTAGCTCTTTCATTTTAGGGTTTCCTTCTGACCGTGAAAGAGTGGGTTTCGATCTTCATGAACTGGAACTTCCTGCTTCTTCCTTCTGCCAGGTAATTTCCACCCTCTCCCAAGTCTGGGGATTGAACCCAGGGCCTCTCCCACTTAGCTACATCCCCAGCGCTGGCTCATGCGCGCTCTCTCTGTCTCTCTCTCTCTCTCTCTCATCTTTTATTTTGAGACAGGATCTGGCAGAATTGCCCAGGTTGGCCTTGAACTTGCAATCCTCCAGGCTCGGCCTCCCAAGTCTGGGATTACAGGTATGTGCTGTTCTACCTGGTACCTAGTAAATTTTTATTTGGAGTTAGATCAGTTTTCATCATCGATATTGGTAAATTCAGAAAACTACTATTCAAAAACAAGCCATCGACTATATATGAGGATTATTGTTTCTTTCTGCCGTAACTTTTTTGTTACTCTGGATTTGATGATTGTCTTGTGTTTTCTTTTGTTTAGTTTGACTTGTGATCTGCATCTTTAAGCTCATGTTGAAGCTCGTGACAAGGGTGATTTTCTCCAGTTCTCCAGGTCGGGGTCCTCAATCCTGGCCCCTCTCTACAATGTCAGAGGCAGGCACAAGTCAGCATCCAGGCAGAACAGGACCCAAATAAAATTTAGGTTCAGATCAGAAACTGCCTGAGCTTTCTGTTTGGCATAAAGGTTTTCTGCAAGTGAGGAGTGGCAGCATGTGCTCTTGGGCTGGGTCATCTCTTGGAAGGCAGGAGCCATGCCTCTCTCACTTCCCTCCACTGCCTGGCTGGCCGGGTGCCCCAGGCATCGGTGCCTGCCCAATACACACATGCAGAGAAGCTGCCCGGTACGGATTGAATCTTATCCCCTCAAAGATGCCAAAGTCCTAACTTCTGGTACCTGTGAACCTGACCTCATTTGGAAGCATGATTCCAAATGCTACATATGATTAAGATATGGTCATGAGGGGGACCCTAATCCATTGCGACTAGTGTCCTTATGAAGAGAGGAAACTTGGCAGCAGAGACAGACAGCTCTCAGTGAGACTGCCATGTGCAGATTGCAGCGATGTGGCCACCAGCCAAGGATCCACCAGAGAGAGCTGGAGAGGGGCCTGGAACAGATCTCTCCCTGGCGCCCTCACAGGAAGCATGGTCCTGTCAACACCTGAATCTCAAACATCTGATTTCCAGATCAGGAGAAAGCAAATCGCCGTTGTTCGAGCTGTTGCGTTGAGACAGTGTACTTTGGCAGCTCCGGCTTGCTGATGCATTGCTTGGGTGTGCCACCTGCTTGCTGCTGCCTACCTGCACTCTATTGTCTGTCCGTCTCTCTACCATAGCTGTTTCCAGCTCAGCTGAAGAGGGCAGCATCAGTGGGACTGGAGCCAAGGGTCTCTCTGACCTGTGACCTGTGGGTGCACACAGGACGAGAGCTCTCAGATGGCATCTCCAGCCCATATGCCCCAAGCACAAAGGACATCATGAGAGACGCAAAGGGGTGCAAGCCACCTCCTATGGGGACCAGGACTGACACCCAGCTTGGATTTGCAAAGCCTGGGCCTCCATCCATTTGTGTCATGCAGCAATGACCACAGCACAGGTAAGAGCCTCGAAGGTGCCACCGCTGGGACCCCCACCTGGAACAGGACGGCCTGGGCTTCTTAATCACAGGCCCAAGGGCGTGCTGAAGTGAGGAGGGCAGACGCCGACTGACGGTCACAGGAATCAGGAGCTTCCGGCCCTTAGTGAGAGGACTCGGGGGTGCTGCAAGCCCTCTAGTGTTTGGGCACCGCACCTGTCCTGTTGGAGCCCAAGGTTGCTGCCTGGGGAACACAGGACTGGGTGTCCTCTGTCCTTCCTTGACTCTGCCTCCTCTCTGGCCAGTTTCTGCCCTGAGGAAGGACAAACGATTCTTGTACTCCCCAAGTCCTTGCCAATTTGGTGTTATTTACATCCGCAGTCTTTTAGGTTATTTAACTTGTAAATTTCCCTCAATAATTCCAGCTACATTACTTTCAGAGTCCTGATTACGGCATTTAAATTTTTTAGTATTCCACGCACCACGCTCCAGGATGTGTGGGTGCAGCGTTCATCAGGGCAACCAGAAAGCAGCCACCCTCTCTGCCAGTCACGCTTCCTGGCATCTGGGGGAGCAGCTCCTGGGGAGGGGCCCAGAGGAAGTGGGGTGTCTGAAGGGGGACCCTGCCTCAGTGTTCGGTGGCCCAAGGCCAAGGACTGTGCACAACGGTGCACTTCCCCACGCTGGGTCCAGCCCTCCTGGGTGCCACCCACGTCGTGGCCATCTGTGGGAGACACACAAGGTCACACTTCCTGGCTCCAAACCCTGCAAGCCAGCTATGGTCCCCTCGCTCCCACCCAGCTTCCTCCCCTGTGGGCCTGGCCTTTTTACCCAGCAGGAGCTCGGTGGAAGGCAGGTGTCCCTGTGGCTCCCTCCCACTCTCACGCCCATCTCAGGTGGCAGTCACCTTCCTCAGGGCACTGTCCCTTCAGGGTAGCTGTGTGGCCCCCTTGTCAGTGGCTTTAGTTCTCACAGGGCTGTAATTGCACGGCTCCACCTTCAGGCCTGCAGAGGCCACTATGTCCTGCCGTGGCTGTTCTTGGCCTGGCTCAATCAGAAAGGCTGGCCACTGCCTCTTCTCCCCTCTCTGCCTCTCTATGTTCCTTCTTGCCAACTGCTGTGTCACAAACCACTTCAAATATACTGTCACATGATCACTTTTTCTGCTCCGGGTTCAGGAATTCAGGTGGAGTGAAGAGGGGAGAAGCAACGGAGTGGTCTCTGCTTGTCTGGGCCTGGACCCTGCTGGGAAGATGGGCAGGCGGGGAGGATGGGGCTGCCGGGGCAGGAGCATCCGAGCTCCATCTCTCACAGACGGTCTGGCAGTCGGGACTGACTGGCAGCCAGAGCCCTGCATATGGCCTCTCCTCGGGCTCCCTTTGCAAGGCTGGTTCGGGCTTCCTCACGGTATGGTGGCCAGATTCCCAGAGCACCCCGAAGACAGCACTGTCAAGCCTGAGGTGTGTTTGCTCTGTGCCTCAGCAGCCACAGAGCATCAGCCTTGATCAAGGGCCAGGGCTGCCGCTGCGGCCCTCGCACACCTAGCTGCACCCAGGCTGCAGGAGTCTGCAGAGACCCAGCCCTGTCACTGGCTTCCAAGCGGAGGCCTGGGAGGGCATGAACTGATGGAGCCTCCCACAAGGGCTGGTCCCATAGCCTCCAGGGAGGCCGGGAGAGTGAGCTGCAGCCATTTTTTGCTTCTGGAGACTTGCAACAAGTTCTGCTGTGTGGCACATCCTCTGGACGGTTCCTCTGGTACTCTAGAGAGCAGATTTCCAGCAAATTCTGAAACCTCAGTGACTGATTCTCTGCCCTGATCTCTCCAATAAGGTCAGGATCTCAGCCCTAGCACAGGGACTCCCTCCTGTCTCCGCCCTAAGGTGATGGCTGCCCCATAGGTGCTGGTTCTCCAGCTTTTCCTACATCTATGAAGAGATGTCCATGATGGTAGAAGGAAGAGGGTCAGGTGCGTCCAGAGGAAGGTTCAGCTGACAGCTGGGGAAAACTGGCTTCTGACTATCTATGGGGACTGGTGGGATTGGGAAGCCCTCCCCACACCCCTGCAGTAGCAGATGCAATTGACTGCAGTGCACATTTCTTCTTCTTTTTTAATAAAGAGGCTTACTTTGGCTCACAGTTCTGTTCCACAGTCAAGGGGCTGCATCTGGTGACGCCCTTCTTGCCGGCAGAAGCCTGAGAAAGTGCAGGGCATCCCATGGCAAGAGACAGGGAGTGTGCATGTGCTCTGCTCTCTCTCTCTCTTCTTATCCATTGTTTTCTTTCTTTCTTTTTTTTTGGTGGAAATGGTATGTTTGATAAAAGTTGAATATTGCCTTTAGCTGAAATTTCAAAAACCGTTTTAGAACATTTTAATAAAACAAGTGAGAAAAGACAGACTAAACGTTGGGAGTATACAAAGGACATCTTCCTTTGTCATCTTTAAGTTCAAATTAATATTAATGGACTTCAAAAGAACAGCAATAAAGAGTGGAACACACTGTAATCCCAGCCACTCAGAGGCTGAGGCAGGAAGATCGCAAGATCAAGGCCAGCCTGGGCAACTTAGCAAGACCCTAAGCAACTTATTGAGACCCTGTCGAAAATAAAAAATGAAAAGGGCTGGGGATATAGCAGTGGTAGAGTGCTCTGGGCACAATCCCTAGTACTGGGGGAGGGGGAAGCAATACAGATGAGAGACAAAATCAGTGCAAATCATTCTGACATGGAGAAGCAAATTATAACAAAAAACTTTCAGCTCATACAAAAAGCAGTAATTGATTCAGGAGAAATGATACATTTTGAATAGAATCAGTGAATAGGCTTTTGGATTGTTTGATAATCCAATTAGTGAATCATGAAACGTTGGAAAAGAATGTAACTAACTTCTTTGCTAATTTGACATGAAATACTGTCATTGATAAAGATAAAATAACATGCAAGAGCCCAATAATAGGGCTCAGCAAAAATAAAAGCAAACTCGGAAATGCATTGGACTCTTACAACTCATATCCGAAACTCAACAGATATTTCTCCAAACTTGAAAATAATATTTAAAATATACAATAATTATGACCAACATTGGGCGAAAGGCTGTATTGGCCCCATTTGGAAGCAGGATCTCTGCATTTGTGAGATGCCATCATCAGGGTGGGTCCTAACCAAACGTGCCAGTGTCCTCATAAAGAAGAGAAACTCCAAAGACCCGCTCACAGGGTTCATAAGGAACCAGAAGCTACGTACTGATTTGAACATAACAAAGTTTAACAAAGAATTGGACTGGAGTAGTGAGAGATGGGTCACAAAGATGTAAAGATACCCTTTTGCACCTACGGGGCAGCCATCACCTTAGGGCGGAGACAGGAGAGGGAGTCCCTGTGCTAGGGCTGAGATCCTGACCTTATTGGAGAGATCAGGGCAGAGAATCAGTCACTGAGGTTTCAGAATTTGCTGGAAATCTGCTCTCTAGAGTACCCGAGGAACCGTCCAGAGGCTGTGCCACGCCGCAGAACTTGTTGCAAGTCTTCACAGGACAGTACCCACTGGCCACAACCCCGTGTGCAGCTGTTCGAGGGGCGCCATAGTAAGCAGCTGACTGCTAGGAATAGGTGGAGCCAATGCTGCAGAAGCCACGCGTGCTCTTGGAACTGTCAGATGGGGCAGAAGCCGGGTGCCTTGCAGGAGCAGGTGCTATAGAACCCTCGGGTCCCACCGGCGCTTGGCGCTTGCGGAGTGTGCACCAGAAACAGGAAGAGAAATGCTCTGCCGGTGCTCCTCCAGCGCCCCCTACCGACAAAGCCTAACACAGCAACTGGCAAAGAAGAACTAATTACAGGGTCCAGCTCGGTTACAGGGAGCAGGCAATGAGGCAAGAGCTGAAATGCAACAGATGAACAACTAGCTGGGAAGTGAAAGAGACTTTCCTAACTTGATAAATCCCATGCACTGGATAGTCTTTCTTTCCTACCAGGGATTGAACCCAGGGGCGCTCCACCACTGGGCCACATCCCGACCCTATTTTGTATTTTAATTAGAGACAGGGTCTCACCGAGTTGCTTAGTGTTTCGCTTTTTTGCTGAGGCTGGCTTAGAATTTGTGATCCTCTGGCCTCAGCCTCCTGAGCTGCTGGGACTACAGGCATGGGCCACTACGCCCGGCTAAAACTATCTTTCTAATTTTTCTGATTAAGATTATCATCATTTGAAGAGTAATTCAGAGTCCACAGTGAAAAACTATTAAAAGTATTATATATAGGGGCTGGGGTTGTGGCTCAGCGGTAGAGTACTTGCCTAGCACGTGCGAGGCCCTGGGTTCGATCCTCAGCATCACATAAATAAATAAATAAAATAAAGATATTGTGTCCATCTACAACTAAAAAATAAAAAAAAAATAAAAAGTATTATATAAAATAAGTGTGTGTGTTTTTATATATATATAGAGAGAGTGTGTGTGTGTGTGTATATATATGTATGTATATATATATATATATATATATATATATATATATATTTGAATGTCTAGCAGCATTCAACAAATGTTGCTTTTTTGGTGCTAGGGATTTTTTTTTTAGGACAATGAGTAAGATTATTTTATTTTTAAATTGTTTTAATTTGTTCTTTTAAATATAGATGACAGTACAGTGTATTTTCACATATTATACATACATGGAGTATAACTTATTCTAATTAGGATCCCAGTCTTGTGGATGTACGTGATGTGGAGTTTCACTGTGGCCTATTCATATATGAACATACGTATGTCTGATTCATTCTATTGTCTTTCCTATTCCCATCTTCCCTATCTTCACTTCATTCCCCTTTGTCTAATCCGATGAACTTCTATTCTTGCCCCCTTCTTATGTGTTAGCATCCACATATCAGAGAGAATATATGACCTTTGGATTTTGGGGGGATTGGCTTATTTCACTTAGCATGCTAGTCTCTAGATCCATTCATTTTCTGGCAAAAAATCATAAAGTCATTATTTTTTATGGCATTTATATACAACATTTTCTTTATCCATTCATCTGTTGAGGGCACCTAGGTTGGTTCTATAGCTTGGCTATTGTGAATTGAGCTGCTAGACATTGATGTGGCCACATCACTGTAGTATGCTAATTTTAAGTCCTACTGAGAAATGGGATAACTGGGTCAAATGGTGGTTCCACTCCAAGTTTTCTGAGGAATCTCCACACTGCTTTCCACAGTGGTTGCATGAATCTGCAGTCCCACCAGCAATGCATGAGTGTACCTTTCCCCCCACATCCTCGCCAACAGTTATTATTACTTGTATTCTTGAAAATTGCCATTCTGACTGGAGTGAGGTGGAATCTCAGTGTAGTTTTAATTTGCATTTCTCTAATTGCTAGAGATGTTGAACATTTTTTTTCATATATTTGTTGACCATTTGTAGTTCTTCTTCTGTGAAGTGCCTGTTCAGTTCCTTTACACATTTGATTGTGTTATTTGGTTGTTTTTTATGTTAATTTTTTGAGTTCTTTATATGTCCTGGAGACGAATGCTCTGAGGTGCAGGTGGTAGACATTTCCTCCCACTCTGAGGCTGTCTTCATGTTCTGGATGGTTTCCTTTGCTGTGTCGCAGCTTTTTACTCAATACCGTCCCATTTACTCATTCCTGATTTTCCTTCTTGTGCTTTAGGAGCCTGTTGAGGAAGTCAGTTCCTCCGCCAACATGATGGAGATTTGGGGCTACCTTTTCTTCCAGTAGGTGCAGGGTCTTTGAGTTGAACTTTGTGCAGGGTGAGAGGGGTTAACTCTCATTCTGCTACAGATGGATTTCCAGTTTTCCCATTGGTGCTAGACATTGAATCCAGGGGTGCTTTACCATTGAGCTACATCCCAAGTTCTTTTTCTTTTTCTTTTTTTATTTTGAGACCAGGTCTTGAGACTGACTTTGAACTTGCCATCCTCCTGCCTCAGCCTCCTGAGTTGCTGGGATTGTTAGGTGTGCTCCACTGCACCCACTTGTTACACATATTGAAATATATCTCCTGACTCCTCTGCTAGATTATAAGGGGTGGGTCTAGGATATGTAAAGAACTCAAAAAATTTAACATTAAAAAAAAATAACCAAATAACACAATCAAATGTATAAAGGAACTGAACAGGCTGTGGGGGGGCACAGAGACCTCACTGAGGCAAACCTCTTTCTGGACAAGGACCCTGAAACCCAGGGAGGCAAGACCATGCTGGTGTCATGTTTGAGTCCAGGGTGGAGGTAGGGATGGACGTCAGTGGAGTCTGAGCCCCTGGACCCTCCTTCACCGGCTGACCTGGGCGTCTCTGATCAGGGTCCCTCACTCCTCCCCATTCTTGGCTTGGGAAGGTGCATGTTGACAGCAGATGGGGAGAGTGTTGGAGACATGTCACCAAAGACTAAAGAAGGTGCTGCCTTCTCCTGGGCTGGGGCTGGGGCTCAGGGGTAGAGCGCTCGCTTAGCACATGTGGGGCACTGGGTTCCATCCTCAGCACCACATAAAAATAAATGAATAAAATAAAGGTATTGTGTCCATCTACAACTAAAAATATATTTTTAAAAAGGGGGAATCTAGGGCTGGGATTGTGGCTTAGTGGTTGAGCACTCGCTTCTCACGTGCAAGGCCCTGGGTCCGACCCTCAGCACCACATAAAACAAATAAATAAATTAACAAACAAACAAATAAATAAAGGTATTGTGTCCAACTACAACTAATAAATAAATAAATATTTAAAGGGAGGGAAATCTTAGATGCACTCCGCCCCCCGCCCCGCCCCTATCACACTAAAGCCTGACAATCAGGGTCAGCAGGCCCAAGGTCAGGGGCCTGACAATAGGTACCCCAAGGGGGAATTAAAAGCAGGAACTTAAATGTTTTGAAAATAGTTTTCATTTAAGATTACAGCAACACTTTATACCTCACCAACTGAGTGTGAAGATGTGTATTTCCCAGTTCCCCCAAGCCTCGTCAACCTTGGATATTATCAGATATTAAACCTATGCCAAGTTAATAGCAGGCAAATGATTTATCATTGTTAATTTGTGTCTCTTTCGTTACTAGGGGGCATGAGAATCTTTTAAATGTGCATGGGTCATTTTGGCTTTTGCGTGAATTCCTGTGATTATTAGTTACTGTTGATTCTTCTTTTAAGAACTTCTTTAAGCTTTTTACAGAACGTTTTACTAATGGGTGGCAGCCTAGCAGCAGATCACGGAGCTCATGCCAGCACATAGTAGCTGCTGAGTAGACACTTATCAGACTAATGAACGGTCAGCAAGGGTCTGGCTCGGACTGCTGTGTCCTGTTCTCTTTCTAGTACTGGGGATTGGACCCGGGGTACTCTACCACGGAACTACATACCACAGCCCTTCTTATTTCTTCTTTTGAGACAGGATCTTGCTAAGTTGCCAAGGCTGGCCTTGAACTTGTGATCCCCCCTGCCTCAGCCCCATCCCATCCCCCAGGAACCTGGGATTACAGACCAGCACCACCATGCCCAGCTGTCCTGTCCTCTCCCCCCTCTGGTTCTGGACTTGTGGAAGCCACCATGGAGGTAGGGTGTGGTGTGATGTGCACTATTCGCCTCTGCCGAATCCTACTCAGCTCAGGTCATGTAGCAAAGTTCCCAGGAAACACCGGGAAGGGTTTGCCTTGTAGAACTGGGAACTATTAATCCTACTAATGCTTCTTTAGTTCTGAATCTCACCAGCAGAGAGAGCCCTAAAGTCAGAATGATCTGGAAGTGGTGGAAATACCATGTTCAGAGTTTGGGGCAACTTTGTATCTCAACAATTTTCAATTTCCCACCTAAAAGTTTTCCTCACAAATTTAAATAGCCACAAAGAATGCAACTGGAAGGTTGGTGTAAATATTAATTTACAATTAAAATTAAAATAACTATTTAAAATTAAAATAACTATTTTGTTACCCTTGGATATGTGTTCAGTGAAATCTAGATGCATAGCAATTTAATTCCCACCATTTAAAACTATCTAAATTCTTTAACCATCTCCCTTTTTTTCATAAACCTGTCTTTCCATCCACCTCCCTCATAAAATTTTACCCTAATTTTACATTACATTCGAAAGTCTTATGAATTATCCCCATCATACTTTTAGCAACAAAATATGTTTCTAAGCCAGGCCTGGTGGCACATAATCCCAATGGCTTGGGAGGCTGAGGCAGGAGGATCATGAGTTCAAGGCTAGCCTCAGCAACTTAGTGAGGCCCTTACTCAAAAGGAAAAAAAAATAAAAAGGACTAGGGGATGTAGCTCTGTGGTAGAGCACTCCTGGGTTCAACCAAGCATCGCCAAAAATAAATAAATAAATAACATATACCTGTTTGAATGTTATAATTTGTAATTTAAGGAAATGGTATCCTATGATCAGAGGTTTCTAAATGCTGAAAAGTTTCTTTGGTTAGAATTTTCGCTGCCATTATTAGTAACATATTAGTAATACATTTGGTTAACATATTAGTATTTAGTATATTAGTATACAGTATCCCACGTTAGTAATATATTTGATTAAATCATATAAATATGTGACAGATTTTAATAAATAATTGTAATAGTAAGTTTTTATGGGTCCTGCAGGGTGTCTTTGGGGTTTATTTTTTGTTTTGGTCCTGCAGCTCTTAATGAGGTGAATGAAGTTTTTATTTTCCAATCAGTTTATGAGTCTGTGTGCTGGAATAAGGTGCATTATTACACCAGTTCTGCTTCTCCTTTTGTTATTGTTATTGTGATGTGGTGGTGAGAAGTGTTTTTTCACACAGATAAGTTGAAGGGAACAGAAGGTATTTTGGGGGGGTATGGCAGACTGAACTCAGGGGCACTCACCCTCTGAGCCACATCCCTATTTTGCATTTTATTTAGAGACAGGGTCTCACTGAGTTGCTTAGCACCTTGCTTTTGCTGAGGCTGGCTTTGAACTCGCGATCCTCCTGCCTCAGCCTCCCGAGCTGCTGGGATCACAGGCGTGCACCACTGCGCCTGGCGGAACAGAAGCTTCTTTACAGCAGCGCCATACAATTTTTTGCACCCTTACATGTCAAACGTCAAATCATGATCCACTGTTACCTTGTGTATATACATACTTTTTTTCTTTTTCCTTTTTCTCTGTGCCTGGAATGGAACCCAGGCACATGCTAAGCGCATGCTCTGTCACTGAGCTTCACCAACAGCCATTAGCAATACTTTCTGATGATTGGCTGAAGGCCAGTTCTTGCTGCTCCTCTTGGTTGGGTGTGGTTAGCCCAGCATCAATCCTGCTCTCCGGAGACTTCCACTGGTCACGTGTGCCTCCTCCTCTGCCAGCTGCTTCCCTCTGGGAGGAAGCACGTGTGGGCAGAAGGCTCGGGGTCTGCTGCATTCCTGTCCATTCCACGCCGTGCAAAGAAAAGCTCCACAAAGTGCTCAAACCCACTTTTCCAGGTCAGGTTTTGTTCAGCGGCAGCCGTACTGTCTGGCGCCTGTTGGTTCATAAACCTGTTCGTGCAGACACCTGGCTTCTGTTCAGGTGACCCCTGTGATGTGGTGGGCGGGGCGGCTCTTCCCAGGAAGGCCGGGGTGGTTGGTCTGTGGCACAATCAGGGAGCAGGGACAGAAGTGAGCAGGTATGCAAGCTGCTGGTGCCAGGGACAACAAGTTGCTTCTGCTAAGGAACTCAAGGCCAGTTCCCACCAGGTCCTGCTGGGTCACCAAAGCCAGGCAGGGGCTGGTGCCACTCTTCCTATTCTTTCCATATAAACCGTCACAAAAGATCCTCCGTTCTTTGAGATTCCTGACTCCGATCCTTGACCCCTAAAGGTCCAACTCAGACACAAACTTTAATAGAGAAGGAAAGAGGAGCAGCGAACCTCAGGGGAGGCCTCCCGACCAGCATCGCGAGAACCCGGATGGCTTTGCCAGCTCGTGCTCCCCTCCCTCCTCCTCCTTCCTTTTCTTCTCTCCCCTTCCTCCTTTTCCTCCTCTTTCTCCTCCTCCTCCTCCCTCTTTTGTCTTTGAAAAAGGCAGGTTGTCGGTGGGGTAGAGAAAAGGATTTCTCCGTGGGCACCAAGAGTCCTGGAGATTCATACCCTTCGGTCCACTCATTCTTCTTAGGATCCTTAGTTTGAGGACATCCAGAGCGACTTAGCAGGACACTCTCTCAAAATAAAAGGAAGTCTGGGGATGTAACTCAGTGCTAGAGAGCTCGCCTCACGTGCTTGTGACCTGGGGATCCCTGGTAGTGCCAATAAAAAGAAAGAAAAAGAAATCATTTTAAACCTCCATTTTTGTTTTAGTCAGTTTTTTTCTACCCTGTGATCAAAAGACCCAACAAGAACATTTAGAAGAGGAAAAGTTTTGCAGGGGCTATGGTTTCAGAGGTCTCAGTCCATAGATGGCCAACTCCATCCTTTGGGGCCCAAGGTGAGGCAGAACATCGTGGCAGAAGAGTGTGGGGGAGGCAAGCAGCTCAGGACATGGCACCAGAAGCACAGAGAGACTAGGCTCAGCTCAGGACCCACCTCCTGCAGCCACAGCCCACCTGCCTACAGTTACCACTCAGTTAATCCCTATCCACGCATTAACGCACTGATTAGGTCATGGCTGTCATAACAGGAGCTTCTGGGGGACATCTCATACCTAAACCATAGACTTTATTGTCCTGCGTCTCTGTTCCAGCAGGCAAGTTTGTATTCTATGGAAATTTAAATGGCCAATAATATGTCCACTTGGTGAGACATTAGGCAGCTGTTGAAATCTTATTCATGGAGGTATGAAGTAATATTTAGAAACAATATGTCTTAATTTTTTAAGAGGATCAAAAAATTGCCTATTAGGATGATGATTACTGAAGAAGAACTCTTATTAGAAAACTCCAGAAAAGCTTCACATTAACATGCTCGTGATGGTTCTAGGTGAGGTGATGAAACACTGGGAGATGCACATTCATTCTCTCATTTTATTATCTGAAAACATGGGCTGAGACTCAGCTCAGGGGCGGAGCACTTGTCTGATGCGTGCAAGGTCCTGGTTTCCATTTCCAGCACCGAAAAGAAAAAGTCTTAATAATGAAAAAATTAGGAAAAAAATCGACCGATAGTATCCCCCAAGCTATTCAGCCAGTCTCCCCCTGGTGCAGCAGGTGAGATGGCCACTGGCTGGTGGACAGGGGAAGCTGCTCTCCAGCTCTCACCCGAGGCTACAAGACCATGATGCTGACAGCAATTCTGACACTAACATGCACCTCTCAGACCCACTCCTTGGTGGGTGACACACTAGGCACCTGCCACGTCAGGGTGAAGTCTAGTGGCTTCAGCAGTTCAGTGATCAGTGCCTTCGAGACAAGTAGGCACGACTGGGGGAGGAGGCAGGATGCGGAGGGGGAAAGAAGGGGACGTAGCGAGAGATCATGGGCTACAGCGGCACCTCGGGTGACTTCTGGTTGACCCAGGTGCTACTGGTTGCCTGTTCTACGTTCATCTCCACTTCCTTATCAGGGGTAAGATCACCAGGGGTTGCTTTGTTTTGCTTTAGGGGGTGGGAAATGATTTCCCAAGGTCTCTTGCAACCAGGAGTGGCTCCTGGGCACTTTTCTGGGCAGTCAGATGTGGGAGGAAGTTGAAGGGGTGGGGCTTCTAGACAAGCCATTATTTTTCTGATGAAGATGGACAGACTTGTTTGCCACGAGTTTTCCCTTCTTCGTTCTTGCCCTGTCTTGTCTGGACCACAAACACAACACAACGCTGGAGATGCAGCGGCCAGCTTTTGTCTAAGACATGGAAGTCTGAAAAGATAAGTGTATCAGGGTTCCCCAGAGAGACGGCCAGCGGAGCATGTGAGAAGGGGGTTCACTTGATCACGGAGGCTGACCTGTGCCAGAATGGGTGGGTAGGCCCTCTGCCAGCTGAACGGTGGAGAACCACCCAATGGTGGAGTCCAGAAGAGTCCGAGTCAGGGAAGCTGACACTGCAGCCCCGTCTGGGGCCAAAGGCCTGAGCCCCAGGGCGGCACCGGCCAGGTTCCAGAGTCCAAAGCTGAAGAACCTGTAGTTCTGATGCCCAAGGGCAGGAGCGGAGCATCCCTCTGCTCTGAAAGGGAGAGTGAGAGCAAGAGTCCCTCAGGCTATGACCTGGGTGTTCGTCCCCTCTAAAACTCAGACACTTGGTAACAGAGTTTGGAGCTGGGGCCTTAGGAAGGTGATCAGGATTAGCTGAGGCCTCAGAGCGAGGCCCCCATGGTGGCATCTGAACTGGCATGCTTGCTCTATCTTACCACACGAACCCTGAGCCTTCTCAGGACTCTGCACAGTCCTTGTCAGCAAGAAGGCTCCCGCCAGATGTGACCCCTCAACCTTGAACCTCCACCCCAGAGTTTATTCTTTCTAAATCAGCGAGTCTGTGATATTCAGCTACAGCAACAGAGCAGAGTGAGGTGCCTGACTTCCGCCTTCTCACTTTCCCACTAGGCACCCAGCTGGTGGGATGGCACCTGCCCACACTAGGGCAGCTCCGCCCCACATGGTCCATCCACGCACACTCCAAGCTTCTCTGGAAACCCGCTCCAGCCGCACCCAGAAACCGCTTCCCAGCCGTCTGGGCGTGTCCCAGACTACTCAAGTTGACACCCAAGATTAACCATCATGGTAAAGTTCTGGGGAAAAAGTAAAATCTTGATTCTCATTCTGATGTAAAAGTGAACTTGTGTTAAAGCTTGTATTTAACTCATGAGGAAAACAGGATCTGGAGTCAAGGGAAGTGGAAAAGAAAGACACGAAATGGCGAAAGTGGCTTTTCCAGGGGTGGGCAGAGAGACCTCTGGTCTCTACCTAAAAGGGCAGAGTCTGCACATTTGTAGGCTGAAGGCTGTGGAACAGAAGCTGCAGGGAACCTCCCTTCCCACAACTGTTCCCTCCCGCCCTCCTGCCATGTGGCCAACTGGAGCTTTGTCATTGCAGTGGGACAAAGTAGAAGTCCAGGCCTCAGCCAGAGGGAAACTGGGGAAAGCCCAGAAGGGACTCACACCTGGCCCCCACCTAGAGGGGAACGGCTGTCCCCAGTACTGAGTCTCAGGATCTCTATCCACACCCCTTGAAGTCGTGGGAAATACAACCCCCAGGGGAAAAAGGAGAGCTACAGGCCCAGGGAACTTCCCTTACCTACAACTGTTCCCCTCCCACCTCCTGCCCCCGCCCTAAAGAGCCCACCACCAGCAACTGACAGAGTTCCTCCTATGACCTGGCCCTGATAGACCCTATAAAACCCAGACCCTTGTTGTAGCCCAGCGCCATTTTCTCCTTGAAAATGTGCCCCTCCATTGTTTAATTAGCATCACGGATCCATTGAGGTCTGTCTCCATTTCTTTCTCTGTTTTCTCCCTCATTTGCTTTCATTTAATGCCAAACCTGGGAGTTCAGGGCTCTTTACCCCTCCCGTCCTAACAAACCTCTACCACTTTTTCATATTTCTCTCCCACTTCTCTCTCTCTCTCCACCTTATACTCAAAGGTTAATGACAGTCATGTTTAAATGGCCGGTGAGACCTGGAAAGTGACCGTTGATCATCCAGCAGTTCTGTGGCTCTCTGAGGCTGGGGAAGCCCCAAGCCATGATTAGCATGGCTGAATTCCCAGATGGACTGTCCCCCCGCCACCCTTTCTACATTATACTCAAAGAAGGAGGACCGTCATGCTCTCCATGTCCACTATAGCTCAACAGTGGCCCGTACACAACCTGAAATCAACCCCAGTCCTGGGATAGATGTTTGCTGCCTTGCTGCCACGTAGATAGAGCAAGGACCCATATCAGGTCCTTTGTGGTGTTGGAGGCATCCTCCCTCTAACCCTGTCTGCTCCAGTTCCTTCCTTCCCTCTGGATTCAGACCTCCGGATCAGAGGCTGCCTTCCGCCATTTTGTTCCTGTATGCAACACCACCCTTCTCATTCTTCAGGGCGGTCACATCCCTTCCAGTCTCCCTTCAGAGGTGCCCTGCCCAAAACCCTGGCCTTCTGGCTCATCTGGACCTGAGGGGGTCCTCCACCAATGGGATTTCAGGAGGGCACGCCCTCTCATTCTCCAGTGGAACTCTGTCCAGGACAGGAGTCATCAAGGGACATGTTGACGTAGCCCCTACCCTGGTCAAACTGTCCCACATGGGGGCAAACAGTCATCCTAGGGGATCCCCCTTAGGTTGTCTCATTAAAAATATTTTACACAGATCTGGCCACAGTCTAAATTAGATCACCTAAGTTGATAGCCCAAATTCAGAATTTGGAACCTCTGACCCCCAAATCCTCCAAGACTTAGACAATTCCTCCAAGAAATGGCAAATGGCCTGAGGTTCCTTACCTCCAAGCTTGCTTTTACCTCTGCTCAAAGCCCTCATTATGCCAACCTGGCTCTGCTCTACAATTAGTTCTTGCTGACTCCCATTTCCTTAAACCCCCTAGATCAAGTCCTGACCCCCATCCCTCCTCCTCATTTATTGCCTTCGAAATAGCCGATGAACCCCCATCTTACAAAACCAAGGGGCCTTCTGCCCCCTCATCTCAGCCCCCTCCCCAAGCCCTGAATCCCCACTCCCCATCCCCCATACCTCCACCTCCCACCACATGGCCTGAAACTCTTCTTCCAAAGCATGTTTCCCCTTTGGAAAGTAGCCGAGACTGTGGAGTCCATGTTCCCTTTTCTATGAACAGATATTTCAAAATTGAGGACAGATTTGGCTCATTTTCTGAAAATTCTACTAAGTTTAGGAAGGAATTCATATGTCTGACTCAGGCCTATCACCTTACTTGGGCAGATGTTCACTATATTCTCACTTCCACCTTGACCCCAGTGAACATGCCCATATTTGGCAAGCTGATCTCCTCCATGCTGACCAGATTCTCCATACCCCAAACTCCTCACCTGGCAAGGAAAAAAACAACAGAAAAATCTGTCTCAATTAGAGTAAAACTACTGCTCATCTGTCCTAGTTCAGGAATACAAATTATTTATTTTCTCTAGTGGGGACATCACCCAGAGCACTAACAGGCTTGCCTCCCACTTCAAATGGAGGAGAATAATATGAAATCATGGTCTTGTGAGTATGAGCACCCAAAGGACAAAGGGAAAATGTAATTTTAAGGGCACAACTAGCTGGCAAATGTCCTCCCTTAAATTAAAATAGTTATCAAGAAGTTAATTAGTGCCAAGCCTAGGGGCACATACCTATAATCCCAGTGGCTCAGGAGGCTGAGTCAGGAGGATTACAAGTTCAAAGCCAGCCTCAGCAGTAGGGAGGCACAAAGCAACTCAGTGAGACCCTGTCTCTAAATAAAATACAAAAATAGGGCTGGGGATGTGGCTCGGTGTTTGAGTTCCCAAGAGTTAAATCCCTGGTCCAAAAAAAAAAAAAAAGAAGTTATTTAATATCCTCCGTTCTGAGTGAGGCCCCAGATAGAGGTCATGGAAGGAAAGGAAGAAACTGGTGACCCCTAGAGGCCCCGGGATTGGGGAGCTGTCCCATAGTCAAAGAGTCAGTTTTCTTGGCACAGGTACCCATGTTCTGTTCTCCTTCACTTGTCCTCAAACGTAATAGTAGGGGATGGCTTAATCACAGTTGAGATAAAGGAGATGCCTAATAATATTCTGCATCCAACCTGGCTTTCTTATCAACTGGGGGAAAAAACTGGTCTCTGGAGGAAACATAAACTACAGGACCACACCTTAAAAGGCTGACTTTATAAAGGAAAAAATATGGTTAAAATGCCCAATGAATGAGGTTTTGCCTCTCAGGCTCAGAAGAGCAGCTTCCCTCACTTACCTTCTGCCAGATCACTCTCTGTCCAAGTCTTGCATTGAAATGTAAATTGCAGAGGCCCGCAGGGCTTGCAGAGAACTGATTTGGGACTGAAGAAAAAAGTGTGTCACTTTTAAATCCAAGCCTCCTGTGGCTGGTTATCTTGCCACCCTGCTTTCTTAACAATATCCACTACAGCATAGGGAGGGAAAATGGAATGATCAAGTCTTCTTTACATAAGGATTTTAGTGCTGTCTCATTCTTTCACTCTAATTTTAGCCAAAAAGTAAACTCTAATAAAGATGTTTTATATGCTCCTTTACTAGAGTAATCAATGACCATGTCATTTTTTTAGAACTCTTCATTTTTTCTTAGAATTTTTTTAATTCTATATTTTCAAGCTCATGGTTTTATGATGAATTCACATTGGATCTTGTGTGCCTAGATTAAAATATTTTCCTGATCAGTCTTATTTTATCTAACTATAGAGGTTTTTACACTCTGTCTTTGTTCAGGGGCCAATTTTTAAGGGTTAGCTCTCAAATACGTTAGGAAAATTTCCTCTTACAACGGATACAAGATCTCTGTCTCCTGTCTGTTTTGTGTATGTGTGCACACCTGCGTACTGTATTGTTGTGTCTACATGTGTGCTTGTGTCCATATGTCATGTACATGGTATCAAATTTGGTATATAGATAGATGCTACATATAAAATCAAGTACTCTTAACTTCTCAAATTCCATAAGGTAATATATTTAAACATTAAATGTGTTTTTATAGATTGGTAAATGGAAAAAGGTTTTAGATTGCTTTGTATCCGTGTCTTTACTGAAACAAGATTACTGAGGGTTATGATTCTAGCTCTGCACTTCTCCCGGGTGAGCTGCAAGACCTATGGGCCTGCTTCTTGACTTCCCTCACAGGACGGCCCCCAACCACCAATCTTCACTCCAGTCTCAAATGTAGAAACCCAAATTGCCCCCTGCCTCAAGGCAGGTAGATTCATCAGCCTCTCTGGGCTTGTGGAAGGGTGAAAAAGAACAAGAAGAAGCAATTGAACTTATTGATGAAATAGACAGACTTAACCAACAAGCCAGTGAGGTGATATTGAAAGTAGAACAGAAATATAACAAACTCTGCCAACCATTTTTTTTTTCAGAAGAAGTCATAAAAATCACAGATTTGGGGGTAACAACATTTATCCACCATCCACAAGTGTCTGCACTGCTTGGGGAGGAAGATGAAGAGGCACTGCATTATTTGACCAGAGTTGAGTGACAGATTTGAAGATATCAAATCAGGTTACAGAATAGATTTTTATTTTTATGAAAATCCTTACTTCAAAAATAAAGTTCTCTCCAAAGAATTTCATCTGAAAGAGACTGGTGATCCATCTTCAAAGTCCACTGAAATTAAGTGGAAATCTGGAAAGGATTTGGTGAAATCTTCAAGCCAAATGCAGAATCAAGCCATGAGGAAGAGGCAATATGAAGAACCAGAGAGCTGCTTTACCTGACCACTCTGAGGCAGGTGCAGACGAGTTAGGAGAGGTGACCAAATCCATTGCAGCACTACTTGGTTCCTGATATGGATGATGAAGAAGGGGGAGGAGAAAAAGAAAAAGAAGAAGATGATGGTGATAAAGCAGGAGTACAAGATATTGATGCAGAAGGGAATGAGGATGAAGGTGAGGAAGATGAAGATGATGATGAAGGGGAGGAAGGAGTGGAGGAGGAAGGAGAAGAGGACCAATTGAACATTGATGGACTCCAACCTTTTTTCTTTCTTCCTTTTTTAAAATTCAGTCCCTGGGGGCAAGTTGCAGTCTTTTCCTCCCCTCCCCCCTTGTGCTCAGTTGCCCTGTTCTTGAGGTCTCTTTTCTCAAACCATGTTTCTCAACTTCTTTTGGGGGAAATACCTTGAGCAAAGTACAATGGGAAAAGAATCTCTACACCCTTCTGTTCTAAATTCATTTTTATCCCTTCCTGTCTCAAAACAAAAACCTGTATGGAATCCACAGCACCGTGCTCTGTGGGAAAGAAGCCCTTCTGTTCCCTTCTGTGCTGGACGCTGGAGGGGGCTGGGCCCTGTGGAGTGCATAGAATTCTAGCTTTTCCCTCCTTTCTCTGTATATTGGGCTCAGAGATTACACTGTGTCTCCATGTGAATATGGACAGTTAGCATTTAACAACATGTATCTTCTACTTTTTTGTTTAAAAAAAAACTTGGGGCTGGGTTTGTGGCTCAGTGGTAGAGTGCTTGCCTCACATGTGTGAAGCACTGGGTTCAATTCTCAGCACTGCATATAAATAAATGAATAAAAATTTATTATTTTTAATAAATTTAAAATTTAAAAATTATTTTTAAAATGCTAAAAATTATTTTAAAAATTTAAAAACACTTAAAAATATTGGTTAACGTTTAGCAAAGGGTGGGTTTGAGATGTTTTGATGGGATAAGTGGGCTTTGTGACAATATGGCTTCTTCTTTGGCATGTTTAACTGTGATGTTTAATGGACATACTTCCTGTTTAAGATGACACTGTTAAAATAAAATCCTCTCCTAATGATGACTTGAGCCCTGCCACTCAAGGGGAAAACCAGCAGAACTTCTGGGATCTTATTTGGAATTGACCTTCTCTCTCTCTCTCTCTCTTTTTTTTTTTTTTTTTTGTGGTGCTAGGGATTGAACCCAGGGCCTTGTGCATGTGAGGCAAGCACTCTACCAACTGAGCTATATCCCCAGCCCAAGAATTGTCCTTCTCTATTGTAATTTTGTTTATTTTTAAATTTTCTTTTTTTTTTAACTGTAAAGGAAAGATGATGCTCAGTTTTAAACATTAAAAGTGTACAAGTTGCTTTGTTACAATAAAAAAAAAACTAAATGTGTACACACATACACACACACACAAAAGATTCTATCAGGTGTAATTTATATACAAAGAGTCTGAGAGTTTTCAGTTGGGTTTCAATTAAAGTACCATAAAAACATAAAAATGTTTCATCTTATTAAAGTGGAAAAATTTGTCTAAACTCAGAAATTTTATAAGGGTTGTTTCATAATGTGAATTATGAAAAAGAATCAACAGCTAGGAAAGAGATATAAAAAGATTCTAGGTACAGAAATATATTTTAATATGGAAAATAGAAGAAAAAATTCTGGAGTGAACGTCTTTGTGTGGTAAAGTGAAAAGTTATAGAATGTCTAAGTAGGTTTGTGGAGAGAAAATGTCAAAGAGTTTGTGTGTAACTAAGTTGATTGTATATAAATAGCACAATCAGTTAAAGTTACTCAAGGTTTTCTCCTGGGTCAAATATTAATGTACTAATACAAAAAAAGTTTAATCCTCCATGGGTTGAAATAACAAAGCTTTCTTTAAACATTAATCTACTCTTATGTATCAAGATAATCTCTTGTTTCTGTTAAGTTTTATTCTTTAGAAAAACTAGTCTTGAAGGAATTAGGGTTTGTACAATTCTGGTTAAATAACAACTGTTATTTTAGAGTATTACACTACCTTACAGAGTCTAAACTTTTATTTAAAAGCTAAACTTGATTAATATAAGAACATCAGTGCAATCATGGGACTGTTAATAGCTTCTTTGTGATATCTTCAAAGTATATAAGTCTTTAACATATAAGGTTTAAAAGAGAATTTTTACCAAGCTGGTATTCTTCAAACTAAAGTTTAAAGTAAGGTTTGGGACTATAAAATTATGTTTCTTGGTTTATAACTATTATACAAACTCAATAGGTTTTTGTTCTTGTTAATTTCATTTTGTATTTTCCTTGTAAACTTTAACTGTTGTCTGTTAGTGCCTTACAGAAGTACAACTTCTAATATAACAACCTGAGCTAATTTGAGTTAATAGGCCATCACCTACAGGATGATGTATGGCTAAATCCAGTACTAATACTGACTCCAATTAAATAGAAGCTGTAAATAACATAAAGTTATAGACATTAAAGTTAAAATCCAGTACTTTTACTTTAAGACTGGTGAAACCGGCTTATTGGATGTTTAAGACCAAAACATGGAAACTAAAGGTAAGAAAGTAAAAGGGCCAAGAAAGAAAACAGCCAATATTTGGCTCTTACCCTCTGAGTCAGCTTAAACTCAGGGAACAAGGGGACTTCTCTAAGGCCTTTGCAACTCTGGGCCACATCACCTCCTGATCTGGGGATCACTGAGACCCTAGAAAACAGAAAGTTGAAACAGTGCACATGCTACAAAGAAGAGGTTTGTTGAAGAGGAAGATGTCCCTGATGTTTCCAAAGGGAGGCAACATGGTCAAGGAGACGCTGATCCATCCTGGAAAATGGCACTAAAGGAGCTAAGAGGCTACTTTCAAGTTCCCAAGAGTGACGCCCTGAGGGAATTTAGCTGACTCTTAACAATAGACAGGAGCAAGGTCAATTTGACCAGCCTGGTCTTAAACACCTAGTAAAAACAGTTATAACCAAAGTACAGCCATACTTTGGCATTTAAAAGAAAATACAATAGTTCTTTTAATGGAAATTAAGATGTACCCTTGTCAGCCCCACAGCCCTGGTGCCCCTCAAATTCTGAGGTATTTTTCCTTTGTGAGGCTCATATTTAACACTGTCTACCAAAAATCAGACTGGCCTCTGTACCTTGGCCTTCCTTACTTCTCAAATTGATGTTTTACCTAACAACCAAAGTTTGCCTATCCTGATAATGGTGCACACCAGACACAAGAGAGCCTTCAGTTTATTCCCTTACTCATAGGACTTCAGATATCCACCTGGATATCTCTGGCGCAGGAGCAGTAGGATCGCCTTCTGCTGAACAAGGTAACCTCTGCCTCTTCCTAGGGGGAAGAATGTTGCTTCTGTATCAATCAATCAGGACTGGTAAGGGATAAGGTTAAACAACTATAGGACTGATTGGAGCAGCAGAGAAGAGACCTAGCTGGTACCTGGTGGTCCTATTGGGGGATCTAAAATGACGGACTTCCTGGTTACTTCCTGCATGTCCCCCTTAATTTTCATCTTTTTCATAACAACCTTTCTTCCCTATTTTCTTAACTTTATACAGAAACAACTTCTTGACAGGGTGACCTGTTTAGGTTCAGAGGCCTCCCAAGAACACATCAAAGCTATTCTCCTCCTGCACTTGAAACTTGACCATCCTGAGCCCCACAAGGAGGAAATCACCCAAGATGACGTCAAGTTTCCCTCCCTCTACATCCCCTCCCTCTACACCCCTGTGTCTCAGGCCACAACTGCAGGAAACTTATGGGAACCCTCCCTCACCTCTGTGTTCTCTTCCATATCTCTGAAGGGGATCCCCTACTCCTTCCCCTTCAGAAGGAAGTAACTAGATATGATGACATTGCCCCAGCTCATTATACTATTTTCAGAGTCTGGAATGAAGGCTGTAGAAAATAGATTGCAGGGAACTTCCCTTATCCACAACTGTTCCCCTCCCCACAGGCCTGCCATGTGTGTAAGCAGAGGTCTGTGGCCAACTGGAGCTTTGTCATTGTAGTGGGATAAAGTAGAAACCCAGGCCTCAGCCAGAGAGAAGGCAGGAAGGGAAAATGGGGAGAGCACAGAAGGAACTCACACCTGGCCCCCACCTAGAGCTGAACTGGCTGTCCCCAGTACTAAGCCCTGGGATCTCTATCCACACCCTTTGAAGGATGTGGGAAATAACAACCCTCAGGGATAAAAGGAGAAGTACAGGCCCAGGGAACTTCCCTTACCTACAACTGTTCCCTTAACCCCCCTGCCTTCCTCAAATTTTTCCTACCTAGCCCTTGCTGTAGCCTGTCACACCATTTTCTCCTTGAAAGTGTACCCCTCCATTGCATGATAAAGCATCTCTGATCCATTGAGGTCTATCACTATTTTTATCACTATATATATAAAAATAAATAAATAAAACTTTTGGTACCAAGGGACATTTAACAACTGACTGACATCCCTAGCCCTTTATGGTATTTATTTAGAGACAGGGTCTCTCTGAGTTGCTTGGGACCTTGCTAAGTTGCTGAGGCTGACTTTCAACTCATGATTCTCCTGCCTCAGTCTCCTGAGCTGCTGAGATTACAGGCATGCACCTAGCTTATAGGCAACAATTTTGCCATTAGTTAGGTAACATTGGTTACAGGGATGTGAAAGAGTGCTTGTCTGAAAGGAGGATCTGATTTGACAGCAGGTGTGATGGCATTTGGGGGACAGGGCATGGCTTTCCAATGAAGTACAAAGTCTTCCTGCAGAGGGAAGGATATGTAAACTTTCCCTTGAGCAGTGATGTCAGCCCTGACTGACCTCTGGATGCCTTCCAAAGGGAAAACATGTGCCTATTTTCTGAAGTGATGATTTCTGCTAAACAAACCTGGTCACTGTCTTAACTGGTTGAGACTAGTTGAAATGATTTGGTTACGTGGGTGCTGCTGGGTGTTGAGTAAAAGTCACAAGGACTGAGTGCCTGCTCTAGATCCCAAGGAACCAAGGTGAAATGTAATCATTCATGATGAAATTCCAGGCCACGAAACTGACACTAATTTTGTTTATCTGATTTTCTAAGAAATGAGAAGGCTGACCCCAAATTGACCATGATCAGGATTTGGCTAGCATGATCAGGAAGTCCCCTGTATTTTAACCCTACAAGGAAAGCCACTTTGAAAGAATAAATCTGCTTTTTGTTTCCTGTTTCTGCTGTCTTCAGCCCTTTCCAGTCTATAAAGCCCACCTCCTCTGCCTCAGCCCCCAAGGGTGTCTTTAATCAGATTTTTAGAGAAGATGCCATCTAAATTCATGAATCACTAATAAAAGCCAATTAGACCTTTGAACTAGTCTTGTAATTTTGACTTTTGAAGAGGAGATATCAAATACTTGCCCAAGGTGGAGGGAAGACAAAGACTCTTTTTGATAAGAGCTTCCCCATATTTCTCTGAGAAGCAAAAAAAACTGACTTCAGTTTTATCTTTTGGTTTACACGAGTCCATCAATAAACTAAACATTCCCTCTAGGGTGTGGTGCATCAGCTTGCAGGGGACAGAGCTTCTCACTAACAATTAGAAGAGCCAGAGGCAGTGGAGAGCTGCTGAGGCCGGTGAGAGCACTGGGAGACTGACTATTCCAGAGCCCAGAGCCTGAGACAGCTGATGTCTGCAGCTGCGTGTACCCTCTGGGTACTGGCCAAGTCTGGACAGGCACATGAGGCTGAAAATCCAGATTCCGATCCCACAGAGGGCCACGGCCAGGGACAGAAAACCAGCAGGGCTCCTGGTGGAGACCAAGGAGGAATTCCAAGGACAGTCTGCTGAATCCTAAGCTTGTGTGTGGGACGAGCAGCTGAGACCTGAGTGTGAAGCCTCTGAGGAGCTGAGGAAGGTTTCAGTGGACTTGCCTAACTGAGATCAGGTTTGAGATGTGCTGGAGTTCTGGGGAGGGGACTCCCCATTAGAAACCGAGCCCTCAACCCTGCCTTGACTCACAGAGTCCTTGACTGGATCAGGGCACTGGAAAAGGGAACACTCCCAGGATTGGGATGTTCTGAGATGCCATTGTTATCCATTCTGAGATGCCAATGTTATCCAATGTCATAACATTGGATGCCTTAAAATTTTAGAAGATGCATTTGGCATCTCAGAAAAATTATTAGGTGCATGAAAAATAAAGCAAAACAAAAAGACAAACCCACAGATACCTAGATATTGAAATTACCTGACTTTGAAATAATTGTGATTGACATATTAAAGAAAGCAGGGAAAATATGGAGAACTTTACTTGAGTATAAAATATATAAAAAATATATTCAGTGGAAACTCTAGAACTGAAAAGTATGATAGACAAAGTTATGAACTCTATGGATTAGACACAAACTAAAGACAGGGTTAGTGAACTGCACACAAATCAATAGAAAACATCTGAACTGAAGCACAGAAAGAATGGAAAATACAGAAATAAGCATTAGAGAGACATGGGGCGCAGCACAGTGAATAGGTCTGCTACACTTGTATAATTAATTTCCTGGAGAAAGAGAGTGGGGCTGAAGCATATTTGAAGAGATCATATCCAAGAATACAAGTTCCCTAAAACTGATGAAAGTCATCAATTCACAGATTCAGTAAGTTCTGACTCCTAAGCAGAGTGAATACAAAGTCACTCATACAAGTGCATCATAGTAGGACCTCTGAAAACCAAGGACAAAGGTAGAAATTAAAAAAAAAAAAATTAGTTGTAGTTGGACACAATGCCTTTATTTTATTCATTTTTTATGTGGCGCTGAGGATCGAACCCAGTGCCTTGCACATGCTAGATGAGCACCCTACCGCTGAGCCACAACCCCAACCCCCAAAGGTAAAATCTTAAAAAGAGCCAGAAAGAAAGCCAGCCATGGCCTGCTAAGATGGTCAGCAGACACCAGAAACGGTGGAGCCAGAAGACAGTGAGGTCAGCACCTTCGTGTGCCCAAAGAGAGTTCACAGATGTCATTAAAATTCCCCCAAAGTTTTATGCTTTGAATAAAAGTGGTTCCTTCCAGCAATTTCTGTCTCCCCCATTTTTGGTAGGGCAATGGGCAGCACTGACATAGGAGCCCAGTAACTTTGGATCCTTAATGAAGTTTAGGCAATAAGCTTCATTTGGAAGACAGGGATAGTAGAGGCTTCTACTTTTATCTTTTAATTGTCATGAATAATATATGGTTTATAATTGTTTTCTGTACTTAAAATTAAAAAGAAAAAAGTTAATTATTCTAACATTCCAAAAAAGGTTTTTCAAAGGGTGAGTCTAGCAATGATTATTCCCTTTCTTGTTTCCATGATCTGCTTAGTTCCCATTCACCCTTTCTTAAAACCACAAGACTAATATTCTATGTCAATTTCTTTTTCATGTTAAAGTGTTAATAAAACACTGGATTTAACTTAATACTATTAACAGCATGGTTTTATTTATTCTGTCATCTCTGTCCTTACTTCCATGTCTTTCCAGAGCAAAAGCATGACCTACCCAGCCATTGAGGCAGATGTACTCAGGTACCCGGGTTAAAAATCTGGGACCAGATATGTCAAAGATTCCAACCAGCACACAGAACTTGAGGACTACACGCTTCCTGAGGCTTCTACTTGAGTCCCAAGTGAGTTGGCCAGTCCCCTTCTTAAAATCACTATGATCTTCCCCGAGATATAGCCTCCTAGCACACCATCCCTGGGAATCAGAGTAGTCTTCTTATCCAATCTTTTCATAACTTCTTCAGCTTGTGCCATCTTCTAGAATAAGTAAAGTCCTAGACTCCCAGTCAGGTGGGAACAAATCATCCTCACCATTTACTTGGTCTCTCTGTGGTTTCCATGTTCTACTTGTCCAGCAAAAATGCTGAATAACATGATTGTGACTCCAAATGGGGCAATAAAGATAGCAGGGGACCTTATACAAGAAAGCCATGGCAAAGGGCACAGGGACCACTGCACCCAGGGAGAGAGACTGGCTTCCACTCTGACTCCAACTAGGACAAGTGAGGACTTAAAATCATGGAGAAGGTGGATGAAAAATTAATAAGAGGAAACATCAGGGAAAGGGGTCCTGGTTAAACTGAGTTAGCAAGATTCTTGTTCAAGCTGAATTCCACAAGGACAGAGAAGGAGGCTCAAGGTCAGACCTAGTCGGAAAGAACTAGGTGGCCCACTGAAGTTTTGATCAAAGGAGTCTTTTTAAGGATTACCAGTGAAAGTGAAAGTCCATCAACTGAAAGTGTGAGTCATCATTCAAAGTCCCTGGAAATTCCCATTTATAACCACTCCTTAGAAATTACCATATACAAATAGGAAAGTCAAGAATGCACTTGTTTCCTTTTTTATTATGATTAAATTATCTATTTATTCTAATTTGTATTATATGATGGCAGAATGCAATTCATTTCATATTACATATATAGAGCACAATTTCTCAAGTCAGGGCTTGTACACAGGTATTTTCAAACCATTCGTGTCTTCAAACATGTACTTAGGGTAATGATGTCTAACTCATCCCACCGTCTTTCCTACCCCCATGCCCCTTCCCTTCCTCTCCCTTCCCTTCGTTCTATCTGAGGTTCCTCCATTCCTCCCATGCTCCCCCCATCGCCATTATGAGTCAGCATCCTCATATCAAAGAAAACACTCATCTTTGGTTTTTTGGGATCAGATTTTTGGGATCGGCTTACTTCACTTACACTTGTTTCCTTTTTAAATCTACTTCATCTATAAAAAATTAATTCAGCCAAGTGGAGTGGCTCTCATCTATAATCCCAGTGACTCAGGAGGATGAGGCAGGAGGGTCACAACTTCAAAGCCATCATTGGCAATTTATTGAGGCCCTGAGCAAACTTAGCAAGATGCTGTCTCAAAATAAAAAATTAAAATAGAAATAAAATGGGCTGAGGATATAGCTCAGTGGTAAAGTGCCCATGGGTTCCATCCCTGTACCAAAAAAAAAAAAAGTTCACTATATAACTTAATCCAGCACACGTATATCTTTCTGATTAAAGCAACTATAAAAAATGAACTGTCAAAGCCACCTGTTACTTTGATTTTCTAGCCAGAATTGATAATAATCAGCATTAAATTTCACTGCCATGCAGAGGGTGTTTAAGGAGTTTCTAGTTTTAGATGAGCAGAAGTGAAATAAGATATTCCTTGATTCTTTATCACCACAAAATCCATAGCAACAAAAACACAAATGTAAATCAGGATGACTTCTTCATCTCAAGAAACTGCAGTTGGAGCCAATAAATATCAATGTTTGAAGAAGACAGGTTAATAAAAATACAGTCAGAAAAATAAAAGCTGGATTACTGGGTCAAAGAGAATGTACATTGGGGTTCTGCCATGCTGATCTCCTACAAGTTTACAGATCTACCTTTCCACATGGCCTTGCCACCAAACATATACGTGACAACATAAAAAACAGACAACATATTCCTTCAACATTAAAAACTTTTGTGCTTCTAGACACCATTAAGAAGGTGAGAAGGCAATCCACTCCATCCTGAAAATATGTGCTAATCATGTATATCTTGCCTGAGATCCAGAATACATAAAGAACTCTTAAGCTCAATAATAATAATTTAAAAGCTCAGTTTTTTAAAGATGGGTAAAGAATCTAATTAGATATTTCTGCAAAGGAAATAATGGCCAATAGGCATAGGGAAAGATGCCCGACATAATTAGCCAGTAAAGAAATGCAACTGAAACCCGAGAGAGAGAGAGAGAGAGAGAGAGAGAGAGAGAGAGAGAGAGAGAGAGATTTGCACTCATTAGAATGGCTAGAATAGAAAAAGAAAGATGTTGGTGAAACCGTGGAAAAATTGGAATGCTTATGCTTTGCTGGTAAGAACACAAAATGGTACAGCTGCTATGGAAAATACCTTGGCATTTCTTCAAAAAGATTAAACACAGAGTTAGCATATGAACCACCAACTCCAATCCTAGTCATATACCCAAGAGAATTGAAAATATGTTCACACACAACTTGTGCACTAATCTTCACAGAAACACTATTCATAATAATATCCAAAGAGTGGACATTATCCAAATGTCCATGAGCTGATACATGGATAAATAAAATTCGGCATATTTGTATAATAGAATATTATTTGGCAATAAAAAGGAATAAAGTACTAACATATGAAACAATATGGATTAATCTTTAAAACATTAGGCTCAGTGAAAGAAGCCAGTTGCAAAAGACCACATATTATATGGGTTTTTTCCCCCATTAGTGGGGATTGAACGCGGGAGTGCTCTACCACCGAGTTATGGGGAGTGTTCTACCCACTGAGCTGTGTCCCTGGCCCTTTCAGTTTTTTAAGATGATCTCACTAAGTGGCTGAGGCCGGCCTTGGACTTGTGATCCTCCTACCCCAGCCTCCTGAGTAGCTGGGATTACAGGGATGGGCCACTGCACCTGGTCTATGTGATTCTATTTCTATAAAATGTTCAAACTAGGCAAATCCATGGAAACAGAAACTAAACTGAGTTAGTGGTTGCCACAGGAATCAAAGAAAAAAGGAGAGGTGAGTGGGGGGATGGGAAGTGTGCCTATGGTTGAGATTTCGTTGGGAAAGTGATAAGTGATAGCAAATGGGCACATGGTTCTTCTGGAGGTGATTAAATTCTTTAAAATTATTTTCAGCAATAGATGCACAATTGTTTGGATACACTAAAAACCACTGAATTATACAACTCGAACTGGTGAGTTGTAAGGCGTATAAATTATATCTCAACAAAACCACTTTAAAAGTGAAAATACATACTAATGTAACTATAGAGAAATCTTAAAATCATAGAAAGATGTAGATTTTGTAGTATCTTCAGAAAAGGATCAAGTTTTATTTCACAAAGTAAGTTTGTTATTTACTCAGTCTTTACAAAGTAACAAATTGACATAAACATTGTTTTTTAATATTACAAATATTTACAGATACTGTTTTCTTGGGATAACTATCTATTTCTCTCCAATGAATAAGACCTGGCAGCAGCTTGCTTTGACTGAATGCTGATCACTTTTGCTGCATAGCACACTATTCCTGAACCCGTGGCCTTATGCATAGCACACTATTCCTGAACCCGTGGCCTTAAGGGATGGCCATTTTATTTACCTCATGATTCACAGGATGTGAATCCGGTGGTCCCTTCTGGGGTCTCCCACTGTGTCTGTGGCCACTAGCAGCTGGATGACCTGGCTGAGCTGTCTTGGCATGTCTGGAAGTTGGCAGCTCTTAGCCGGGGTCCCTTGGTTTCCCCCCACGTGGTTGCTCACACTCCAGCTGACTAGCTCAGGCTTTTTCACATGGTGGTCTGCAGCAGGAGAGGGCCAGCCCCAAGGCCCCAAATCTTTGCTTCTGACCCATTTACTAATGCTGAATTGGCCACTGCAAATCAGGAGGCCAATCCAAATTCAAGAGGTGGACAAAGAGATCCCACTTCTTCATAGTGTCTGTCACAAATTCAGCGAATATTGGAAATTTTCTGGGTAATGAGTGACATTTTGCACTCTTCTTGAGTTTTCACAATATTTTGGGAACATATTGGTGCTGCTAGAAGGCTCACCTCGTAACTCCTTCTCTAAAGAGCCTCCCCCAGTCAGTCAACAGGCTGAGCAATCCACAGGTAATAACCCAAACTCCACAAAACACCACTCTTTAACAGGCACTGGAGAAACAGGCACTGCAGAAGCAGCAGGCAGGGCTTCTTCTCCAGTGCCTCTGGCTCACCATTATCATTACCTGCAGCATTGCTGGAACTAACTCTCCTTCATCCTCCACGGGGCTCANGCGGGCGCAGTGCACTTGGTTTTCGGGGAGACGGAGCCCCAACGCCCCGTGCGAGTCTGGCGGCCCGTCACGGTGCCGCGTCCCGCCCCTGCCCCGGTGCCCTCGCGACTGGCGAGCCGACCGGACTGCGCGCCGGCCCGCCCTCCACCGGCTCTCGTGCGGCTGCTAGGGACTGTCTCCTTCTACTCCTGACCTCCTGGGAGGAGATGTGTGCGTGTGCGTGTGCGCGTGTGTGCGCGTGTCTACACGCTCAGCTCGGAGGGGGCTCCCGGCCGGCTGGCTCCTCTGCAGCGAGGAAGTGAAAGTGAAAGGACCGGCGGATAGCAGTTCCAGTTTCGGTTTGAAGCAGTGATAGTGGAGGATTTCGTGTCTTGGTTGTGATGGGGAACACTGTGTGCATGCGTAAGACTGAAGTTCTCCAGCTGAAGTCGAAAACTTGCTGATTAGACTTTTTCCCCTTTTGATTTGATTTCATGTATGTGTCATAGCTTGTTTTGTTTCTGTAACTGAAGTTTTGTTAGTTTCCAGACAGTGGCTTAATTTAAAAAAAAAAATGTGGTGTAGAGACCCGGAGCTCTTGATCTGCTCCCTGGAGTGGGACACAGGTTAGGTTTGTGACATCCTTTGGCCCTTTTGTCAGGTAGTGGCTTGGTTAAGGCCAATGAGTGCTGTACAAATAACTGGTTTCCAGTAAGCAGCCCATGAAAGTTATCCCCGCACCCTGTGTGATTTCTAATTCAGGATTTCTGAAGATTTATGAGTAGTACATAAATGGGTGTGTGTGTGTGTGTGTGTGTGTGTGTGTATGTATGTGTGTATAAGCATTGAACCCAGAGGCGCTTAACCACTGAACCACATCCCCAGCCCTTTTTAATTTTTATTTTAAGGCAGGGTTTCCCTTAGTTGCTTAGAGTCTAATTTGCTGAGGCTGGCCTTGGACTTGAGATCCGCCTGCCTCAGCCTCCAGAGCCCCCAGGATGTCAGGTGTGCATCACTGTGCCCAGCTATAAAGAGGTCTTTTAAGTTATTTGCATTTGAAAAGCTAAGGCTACTAAGTCCTACTCTGCTTTGCTGTGAGAAGTAGTTTGTTAATACTTGAAAATATAGAATTCTTTCCTGGGTTACCCCATATATATATATATATGTATATATATATATATATATATATATATGCACACACACATATATATATACATATACATACATACACAGAACCCTCTCTGTTTTTAAAAATATTTGTTAATGGAATACATTTAAACTAATACACTCGATTCAAAAACCAGGTGAACTAGGTTTGGAAGAATGAAATACCAGCCCTCAATTAAAAAAAAAATGTTGCTTATCTAGGTTATAATTTGTATATATATATATGTATATATATATATATATATATATATATATATGTATATATGTGTTTTG
>NW_026000164.1:2650151-2658550 GCF_001458135.2 Marmota marmota marmota | reverse complement strand
TATATATGTATATATGTGTATATATATATATATATATATATATATATATATATATATATATATATATTTGCTCCCTAGAGCTTGTCTTGATCATCCAGGAGCTGATAACTTTTTACTTTTATTACTCCTTGTCTGATCTGGCAGACCCTAAAGCACTGTGCTATACCTGCCAGCTTCTCACACACCCCTTTGAGTGACTATGCTAGTGCAGGATGCATTGACATCTCCTTCATGGCATGTGCCTCTTTGGAAGAGTGAAGTTATTCTTGGGACAGAATAACAAGACAGCAAGGGATTGTGTGACAAAGTGCAGAGACAGTGTAAATAAATTTAGAGTAGAATATATAAATTCAGATATAGAGAATATTATTGCTAGTTTATGGTTTAAGCTATTCTTTCTTTATGTTAACTACCAGTATGGTTGGTCTTTTGTGTTAAAAATAATCTTAAGTACAAGTGAATTTACAACTCTATATTTAGTTGCTTAAAGAGGTTTATTACTTTAGGTATTCATCTTTCCTTATCTTTTCTCTTAGATTACAGAATAATAGCAGGGTAAGAAATAGAAAAGTAAAATAATCCTTGTCACATAATAGCAACTTTTGAATCATGTTTTGTATTATATATAATTGAACATATATTTTAAAAAATATTTTTTAGTTGTAGATGGACACAATATTTATTTATTTTTATGTGGTACTGAGGATCGAACCCAGTGCCTCATGTGTGTGAGGCAAGTGCTTTACCACTGAGCCACAACTCCAGCCCCAAGAACATATATTTTTATATACTTTTAGAAAAGTCTAGAGATATTTAAAACCTTGGTAATTTAGATTAAACTGGAGAGGGAGGAAGAGAACTCTGCTTATTCTACAAAACACCTGAGCATATTAGGTGAGTTATAAATGTGGTGGGATTTTATTGATGTACAATTTTGCTTTTAAGGATGGCACAGAAGAAATATCTTCAAGCAAAATTGACCCAGTTTTTAAGGGAAGACAGGATTCAACTTTGGAAACCTCCATATACAGATGAAAATAAAGAAGTTGGTTTGGCATTAAAGGTATTTTTCTTTTAAGATGTAAATAATTAGCAGTGTTATAAATCTTCTTGGTAAATAAGATTCTGGAGTCACAAGAAATTGCCAGGTATGACCATATAAACTTTAGGTATCACAGAAAACAGTAGTGACAGGCAGGTCCCCACTTTTTACGAGGAGTCAACAAGCTTGTTTTTATTTACTTAGATAAATACCCATATGTGTGTGTGTGTATATGTGTATATATTGCAGGTCAAGGGAGAGAGGAAAGGGGGAAAGTGCTGGGGATCAACCCAGGGCCTTATGCATGCTAGGCAAGTGCTACACCGCTAAGCTACATCACCAGCCCTTTTACTGGTATTTTATTAATAACTGTGTTACCTAACTTCTCAGGCATTGTTTTAGCTTTCTGTCACTATAGCAGGGTATCTGAGGCAATTTATAAAGGCTCATACTTCTGGAAGTTTCGTCCAAGATTGAATGGTCCCATTACTTTGGGCCTCTGCAAGGGTGACACATCATGACAGGAGCAAGTGGTGGAACAAACTGTTCACTTCATGAGCCAGGAAGCCAGAGAGGGTGGACAGGGTTCCCTTTCAAGGGCATACCCCCAAATCTAAGGACCTCCCACAGGCCCACTTATAAGGTTCCATCTCCTGCAATAGTGCCACACTGGGCATCAGGCCTTTAAACACATGGGCCTTTGGGGAACACCATTCATATTCTAACCATGGGAGTACAGGGTATTTTTAATACCTTCATAACATTACATACAGTTCCTCACCTGGGACCCAGTTTTGACCAGGATCAGTGCCATTATGTCATTGCCTCGCGTGGTCTGCCTCTCAGTCCTCTTGACATCATCCTCTGCTATAAAACAATTGCTTCCCTCCCCCATTTCTTTATGGCCATCAGTGTTCATTTTTCCAAAGTACTTTTTCTAACAGTTTTTTATGGCATCATCAGAAATAGTATTATTTTACATGATGTTTCAAGAAACTGAAATTTTCTTGCCTTTCTAAGCAGAAAACTTTACTCATTTTTGACAGAAATCTCCCATATTGGAACATCCTAACATGATCTTCTCTGCTTTCTGAGTCTGGGTATCCTGAACATGAGGTAACATTTATCAGGGACCATAAATTGTTGTGAGGGCATTAAATTGTCATGTGTAGCGACATAGTGGTGCCATCAGAAGGTGACAGACAGCACCAGAGTTTCAGTTTTCTTTTCTCTCTGTCCCTGACAGGTGTCACCTTTCCTTCTTTGCAGCCCATATTCTGAATTTTATAGTTTATTGGCTCAGAAATGGGTGTGACATGATAAGATATTTGATCTTTGTCCCCAGTGAGAGTGGCAAGGATGATAGGAACATCTTTCGTCTTAATGAAGCTTGGTGGCTCACAGCTTCTGGATAGGGCTGGTCACCAAAAGACCAAGCTCCTTGGTTAGACCCTTGGAAATTTCAGGCCCACTCTCTAGGCTCTGGGGAGAGGAGAGTGACTAGACGTCAAGTTAACCATGAGTGGTCCATGGTTTAATCAATCATGCCTCCATAAAAATGCTAGGTGGCAGGACACCTGCTTCTAAATTGACAAATTCGTCCATGGAACCTGTGAGGCAGGGGCTCCTCTGCTCAGAACCCTTCCAGACCTCATCTTTATATTTTATCTGAGTGTTCACTTCTGTAACTTTAGAATGAACTAGAATAATGAGCATAGCATTTTCCTGTTTCATTTCCAGTGAATTATTAAATCCGGAAGGGGGAATGTTTGGAACTTTATAGCCAAGTGGAACAGAAGTGTGGGTAACCAGAGAACTGGGTACTTGGCACCTGGGGTCTGCAGTGAGGACCTTTTGTGAGACTGAGCCGTCCAGCCTGTGGGGTCTAATGCTGACTCTGGGTAGTTAGTGTCAGAACTAAACTGAACAGCAGGACCCAGTGGTATCAGAATTGGTTGGTGTCACAAGGTAAAAAAAATAAACACTCTCAGTAGTCATTAAGTTTTCTAGAAAATTACACTAAGTTTTTTTTTTAAAGTATTTTATTTAAAAGACTCACCTTTTGGTGATAAAATTAGTCCTGGGTTAAAAAATAAAATAAAACAACCCAAACATGTATTGGTTGAGTATCCCTATCCCAAATGCTTTGGACTAGAAGTATTTCAGATTTCAGCATTACTGATTTGGGGATATTTGGCCAGACTTTACCAGTTGAGCATCCCTAATCTGAAAATCCAAGATCCAAAACTCTGAAACTTTCAGAGCATAATGTTACCACTCAGAAGGCTTTGGATTTTGGATTTGGGGATTAAGGGCATCTTAGCCACTATAGTACATCTGGTTTCAGGGTGCTTCCTGTCAGGTAAGTTCTGAGACGTGTGTCATTAGGTGATTTATGGGAGACGTAGGGGGCTGCTGCTGGCTTGGCATGGCAAGTAAGCTTTTTAAAAATGTAAGTAGCAGGAGTACACACTAAAATAATGATAAAAGCACAGTACACTAAGTGAGCAAACCATAACACAATCATTGATGATTATTATTGAGCAGATCTACTGCATATAATGGTATGTGCTGTACTTTTACACTGCTGGCAGTGTAGTAGGTGTGTTCACACTGGCATCACTGCAGACATGTGAGTGATGTATTACTCTATGATGTCACTAGGCAATGGGAATTTTTCAACACCACTATATCTTTTTTTTTTTTTGGATACCTGGAGTTGAATCCAGTGGCTCTTAACTACTGAGGCACATCCCCAACCTTTTTTGGTATTTTATTTAGAGACAGGGTCTTACTGAGTTGCTTAGAGCCTCACTAAGTTGCTGAGGCTGGCTTTGAACTTGGCAATCCTCCTGCCTTTGCCTTTGGAGCTACTGGGATTACAGGCATGTGCTGCCACACCCGGTAGCTTCATTGTATCTTATGGGACTACTGTCATGTTCAGTCCATCATTGACTGTAATGTAGTCATGTGGTACACGAGTGTATAACTACACACAAAAAACATAAGTAACGGGGCTAGGGAATGTGGTTCAAGTGGTAGCGCGCTTGCCTAGCATGTGTGAGGCACTGGGTTCAATTCTCAGCAGCACCACATAGAATAAAGATATTGTGTCCACCTAAAAAACTAAAAAATAAATATTAAAAAAAACATAAGTAATGCAGTTTAAAAACACATTAATCATCATCAATATTGTTTTCTCCCAGTCTTTTCCTTTGTGACTATCAAAAATGTAGTATAGATAAGGTTTTACTATTCTAAAAATAAAATATTCTGACTTTTTATAACTTTGTGTATCCATGAACATCTTTCTTGTCATAAATATATACTTCAACATCATTTTTAGTGCTTCATAATATGGCATCATAAATTTAACGAAAGCATGGGCTCTAGGTGCTTACAACTTTATGAGATGTTTAATGAGATATTAAGCCACTAGTGGAAAGAAACATAGTGACTTCTAAGTAATAACTAGCTCACATTCTTTTTTGAGGCTTCTTTTTTTTTTTTTTTTTAACATATTTATTTATTTATTTATTTAGTTAGTTATTGGCAGACACAACATCTTTGTTGGTATGTGGTGCTGAGGATCGAACCCGGGCCGCACGCATGCCAGACGAGCGTGCTACCACTTGAGCCACATCCCCAGCCCCCTTGAGGCTTCTTAAGTCTTCTTAATTTTTCATTCTGAAATCTGAAGCTCTCCTTGGTAAATAATTTTATACCAATACCATTGCTTGAGAATTTTCCATTAAGAAAGTTATTCAACTTGTCTTGTTCTCACAAGTTTGAAAAATTAGAATGTTTTCTCTACTTTTTTTTCTTTTCCTTCCAGTGGTGTTTAACAGTTCACTGTTCTTAAAATATTTTGTCGTTGTGCTGCTGCTGTTTTTGCAGTACTAGGGATTGAACCCAGGGCTTGGCACATGCTAGCCAAGCAGTCTGCCCCTGACCTACATCCCTATCCCAATTTCTTAAAATATTGAGGTCACAAAAGTCATGGCCCACCCTTCTTTCGCCCTTGGATAGTTCCAGTTAGTTTTACTTTTCTGTTGAGCCTGTTTTCCTGTCTCTCTGTAGATGTTTTACTTTTTCCCTGGATCTGCTCTGAGAGCCATGACTGCATTTCAGTGGGGACCTCTGCGCATCAGAGTCCTCCATGTCTTTTCCTAGGTTTGACCTTGTTTGAATTGCTATCATATTGAGCTGTGTTTCCTGATTTTCCTTCTAGGATCTTGTCAAGAAGTACTCTGACAAACTAGAATGTTGTGAAAATGAAGTAGAAAAGATAATAGAAGAAATACGTTGCAAAGCAATTGAACGTGGGACAGGAAATGAAAATTACAAGACTACTGGGGTTGCCACAATTGAGGTGTTTTTACCTTCAAGACTAAGAAAAGTGAGTAATTCCCTGAATGTACACAGGGACCAGTATTTTGTGTTATGATCAAATACATTGTTGTTTTTGTAAAGCTACAATCCAAAGTTAAAACGCCTTAAGTTACCTTACATGTTGACAGTTGATGTTGTGGACTCATTTTTGTTGTTGTTATAGGCTCTTTAACTGGCAGCCTCCCATGACAGGCTTGCTTCTCTAGGATCTCTGAAACGTCACAGAGCTCTGTCATGTTCCATCTCTTTCTAGCTTAATGGTTAGAAATACTGGGAAGTCAAAGTGGACATCAGGTTTTCTAGAACCTTATGCACTAGGACATATTTGAAAGGAATTTATCCTTTTCCTATTCTGGTGGAGGTCAGAGGGCAGCCCAATGAGTGCTTAAGCCGGGCCAAAGGGACCTAGGTGGGGCCACCTCATCTCAGGGCCACATCCTCAGAAGTCCGAGTGTAAAAATGTCACTGTGGCAGGGCACTCAGAGATGCCTCTCAGGAGCAACCCATATTATTCATTCTCAGAAGGAATAAAAAAGTGTATGTAAGAATCTATATGTCAGTAATTGTAGGAGCACTGTTCATAATAGCCAGCAGGTGGAAATAACCCATGTGTCCATCAGTGAATGAATGGATAAATAAATGTGGCACACCCATACAATGAGAAACTATTTAGCAATAAGAAAGAATGAAAAACACATTTACAACATGGATGGGCTGAGGCTTTAGCTCAGTAGTAGTTCAGTCCCCAGTACTGCAAAAAACAAAACAAAACAAAAAACCCAATCAACAACAACAAAAACAGAAATAAAAAACAACTTGGATCACCTTCAGCAATTGCTGAGTGAAGCCTGGCATGGTGGTACATACCTGTAACCCTAGGAGCTCAGGTGGCTGTGGCACAAAGATGGCAATTTCAAGGCTAGCCTGGGCCACTTAGTGCAACCCTATCTCAGATTTAAAAGTAAAAAACATGCTGGAGTTGTAGGTCCGTGTACTGATTGGGGGGCAGGGGAACCTGACGTGCTGAGTGAAAAGACCACGTGATCTTGTTTACATGGAGGGTCCAGAATGGTCAAATCTGTAGAGACAGAACATACATTAGTAGTTTCAAGGGGTGGGGAGAAAAAGGGAAGAAATGAGAATGTAGGACATGGTGTTTATTTGAGGGGATGATGGTAGAAAAATGTTCTGAAATTTGGTTATAAGTATAGCTGGCCCTGTGACAAACCCCGTGAGCAGCCCTGTCTGGTGGTGGTGCATGGCTGCCCCCTTGAGGGCACTCGGGTCACTGGGTGAGTCTGTGCTGGCTTGTGTTTACTAGGCCTTTGTTCCAGGCAGACAGTGACCTATGTTATATCCGTGATACCAGCTTTTCCAGTTTCATAGAGTAACAGCTGTAACTGGTATTAAATTTAAGTACATTTTATTTTGTTTGTTTTGTTTTTAAATAGGACAGGAAAAACTTACTGGAGACCCGATTGCACATCACTGGCAGAGACCTGAGGTCTAAGTAAGTATCTGTGAGCTCCAGGTCCCAGGTGCTCTGCCCTTCTTTACACTCAATCACCAGATCCTCTGGGACCACCCTGTAAGAGAGGCTGGTCAGCTCTCATCCTTCTTTTATGTCAAAGAGGTTGCAACTTGTGATGGAGTAGCTTATCTGGACTCAGTGATAGGCAATGGTGGCCTGAGACTTGCACCCTCTTCTCTGCTCCTGGTGGAGCTTGGGGTGAGATGGAGACTATGCACCTCAAAGGAGGGCTTGGGTGTTTGAATGAAGGAATAGGGTAGAAATGGGGAGACGGCTTGGCATCACAGAGTATTGGTTTTGAATTCCATCCCTTAGTGCACCAGTAGCTTTCTGTGATCCTCAGCAAAATGTTTTGGCTGATTTCAGACTATTGTCCCTTAGTTAAAAAAAAGGACATCATTACCCTAAGTACATGTATAAAGGTATGAATGGAGTGACTCTACTTTGTGTACAATCAGAGACATGAAAAATTGTGCTCCATGTATACTATGAATTGAAATGCATTCTGCTGTCATGTATAACAAATTAGAATAAATAAATAAATTAAAAAATAGACCTGCGTGACACTAGTGAAAACCCTAGTTGATTATTTCATCTCCTTATATATTTAATTAATTTATTTGGGGGACTGGGAATGGAATCTAGGGCTTCACTCAACGCTAGGCAAGTGCTCCAGCACTGAGCTACGTCCCCAGTCCTTACTTGTATCTTTTTAAATGGTGTTTTGAGGTCTCCAGGGCCATTCAGTGTCTCATTTTCCTTTTTGATCTACCTCAGGGCAATTAGGGATGGATTCAAAACACAACTTTCCTTCAGCACCCATGAATAGATCCTAGGGACCAACCCCTGCTGGGGGTCCTCCTGGGGAGACCCTGGAAGGTTTGAGGTAGTTTTTAATCCTGGTGTGCAATGAAGGCCCTCCTGCCCAAATGGATAGACAGCCCAGTGGTCCCACTGCATGAGGAGACACCCAGTAAAACAGTGGGAAAAAGGACTGTCTCTTGGAGCTTCAGATTGCCACTAGAGAGCCAGCTTTGTTAAAGTGAGGTGATGTCTGTGAGTCAGTGAATTGAGATCCTGGGTGTTTCTGAATAAGAGTATAAAATGGTTATCATGATTAAAATCTTTTTAGTGTATAATAAATAAATTTGATTTCCTACAGTTTTCACTGGTTTTATTTTGCAGAATAGCTGAAACCTTTGGATTTCAAGAAAATTACATCAAGATTGTCATAAATAAGAAACAGCTTCAACTAGGTATGCTATAGCAGAGAATGCAGAATTTTCCCATAAAGCTAATATGGAAATAATGACTTTCCATTTTTTTCTTGATTTTCCTGTATTTAAAAATATCTAAAATTTGTAATGTTTTGAACAACCCACAATAAAAAAAATTAAAAAAAAAAAAAAAAAAAAAAAAAAAAAAAAAAAAAAA
>NW_026000164.1:2610708-2650051 GCF_001458135.2 Marmota marmota marmota | reverse complement strand
AAAAAAAAAAAAAAAAAAAAAAAAAAAAAAAAAAAAAAAAAAATATATCTAGCTTTATTAAGTAATCCCAAGTTACTTGAGTTTGAAGTTCACTAAATAAAAATGTAAAGCAGAAAATAGCTTCCCAGTAAATATTCACTGCCTGCTGTTTGCTAGAGGGGAAGAGAGATGCTCATCACGAGCTCAGCTACAGTCTGTGTGTGCTGAGAGGGAAGACTTGGGAGAGGCCCCGGCTGATGTGGCCTCATGTTGGGCCCAGATTGAGGGGCCCAGTGCGGAAGGCGAGGGGTTGCATGGCAGGCAGAGTCAGCGCTGAATTCACAGCTGTGGTCCTCAGCCAGGCTCATTCTGCCATTAGGAGACATTTCTGCCTGTTGTAACTTGGTGGTGGGGAGAGGTGCTCCTCTGCTTAGTGGGTGAAGGAAGGACACTGGTAACATCAGACCACCTGGGACGGCTGCCACACCACAGGCTTCTTGAGCCCCAGATGCCACGAGCGCGGCTGTTGATTCAGGGGACTAGATCTGCCTTACTCTGTCCTAGAGTGTTTCTCCTAAGGAAATGGGAAGGTGTCCATCTGGGGAGGGATCTCCGGTAGTGCCTCACAGATCACTGGCTCAGAGGGGAGGGCTTGGAGCGAGTGTGAGTGGAGATTGGGAGGCATCAACTCTGCCATGATACCTGCAGTCCTGTGGTTTGATCGGTTTCCAGTGGGTTCTGGGGCCTCACGAATCCAGTTGTCTCCAGCTTGATGCGCTGTGGCCCTTCACGGTTCTCGCCTTTCCTTCCTGTGCCATCTCCAGCTGTTTGCCGCTGTGTGTCTTACGCATCACAGATCCCTTTTCTCTGTCATCTAATCTCTGTTCTGTTGTGGTGTGTTCATGGACAGAAATCCTTGATGTTGATGTTATCAAATCTCTTGTTTTACATTTTGTGTTTTGTTGAAAAAGTGCTTTTCCCAGCTTCTGGACTACAGGGATATTCAGCATTTTCTTATATATCAGCTTAGTGTATGAGGACTTTCATCTGTCCAACTAAATATTTCCAGAATGTGTTCAAATCTGTTTATAGCACATAGTATTTGTTATTCTAAAATACGTTTGTATCTGTGTTTACTCTTTAATTTTGTTTGCTTATGTGCATCTTTGGTATAATTTTTGTGAGGTTTATATTTTGACAATTTTTTCATAGATCTAGCTTTTGATTTTGTCATTTTTTTCCTTGGTTCAGTTTCATTGATTTTTTTTGCCATCCTTTCTATACTATATGTGAGGAAACTGAATCTTGGAAGATAAGTAGTTCACTCAGGATCACAGTTATAAAAAAGGAAGGAGACCATGATCTTTGTTTTTAACTGACAGGAGATCACCTCTGATAGTGTACTACTGTGCTGAGGCTTCCTGTCCATCTCTGTGAGTTGGGTCTGTTATTTCTCAACTAGAAAATAGGAAAATTTGTGTATTAATTATACTTTCTTGTTTTTCTTTTATACTTCCTAGCTCTCCCTGTAATGGTTTCCCAAATATTTGTTGCTTCAGTTTGGTCTTAGAATAAAGGAAATTGAACTTGGGTCCGTTTCCACTGGATGATTTTAACACTGTTTCATAGTAACAGTTACACAACCAAGTTTCAGCGTAATTTTGCCAGTTATGTGGCCTTGTGGTTTGCAAGTGTTGATGCAAGTTTAAGAACTCCATTAACTTCAGAAATGGACTGTTTCCCCCCGAGCTTATGTGATGCTCAATCTGACGCTTACAGGGAAAAGCCTGGAAGAGCAGGGAGTGACTCACAATGTCAAGGCGATGGTGCTGGAGCTAAAGCAGTCTGAAGAGGATGTGCGGAAGAACTTCCAGGCAGAGGAAGAAGAACAGAACGAGGCAGAACTAAAAGAAAAACGAATTCAGAGGACAAAGAGAGGACTGGAGATACTGGCAGAGAGAGGTATCAGCAGAGCTCTGGACTGGCCATCTCACTTGGATACATGAAGGCAGCAGGGATTACACAGACCAGAGTGGGGTGGTGTGCACGTCCCTTGGGGAGGTTTCTTCCCTGCAGTCTTAAACTTTTGCAATGTTCTCTCTGCTGTTTGACTGTGAATTAATAGAGTTCCTTTGGTTTTGTTGCAGCTGAGATGGTGGTGGATCCAGAAACCACACCGTACTTAGACATAGCAAACCAGACAGGCAGGTCCATCAAAATTCCTCCGTCACAGAGAAAAGTAAGTACTAGGAGACACCAGGGGCTTGTTCTTGGATTTGCTGTCATAACAGAGGTGGTTTTGTATTGTTACCATTTCTCAGCCAAGGCCCAGTAGCTTCTTACAATGAAGAACTCTAATGACTAGGGGTCTAGCTAATCTTAGTTTATCTATCTTAAGAGACAGTTTGAAGTGGGTTTTGCTATTTAAATTATTGTGTTTAAAATTAACAAAGTTAAATTTTGGGGGTTTGGGGTGTTTTGTGATGGGCCTCTTTATGTCACTCAGGCTGGTCTTAAACTCTTGGGCTTAAGTGATCCCCTGACCCAGCCTCCTGAGTAGCTGGGACTGTAGCCATGCATGTGCCACAAGGCCTGACTTAATGTAAGCTTTAATATCAGAACTTTGTGAATTAATGTTGCACTGTCAGTGGATTGAGGTTTTTTTTGTTTTTTTTTTTTTAAAGGTTGGTGTCTGTTTACCTACAGTTGTTTTATAGTAAATGATGACATCTAGATCTTTTTGAAAAATCTTTTTTTTTCCTTTCTTTTATATTTATTTTTTAGTTGTAGTTGGACACAACACCTTTATTTCACTTGTTTATTTTTGTATGTGGTGCTGAGGATCGAACCCAGGGTCTCGCACGTGCGAGGCGAGCGCTCTACCGCTGAGCCACAACCCCAGCCCTTGAAAAATCTTTATAAGACATAAATTATATGAAAATCGAAATATAAAAAATCAATGAGTTTCAAAAAATTTGGATCACTTTTGGCAGCTTCCCTTCATAACTGTAACAAAATACCTTAGATAATTAGAAAAGGTTCATTTTGGCTTATAGTTTTGGAGGCTCCAGTTCATGATCAGTTGGCCCTATGGCTTTGGGCATGTGGCAAGGCAAGCACATCATGGTGGTAGTATGTGGCAGAGCAAGACTGTGCTATCAGCTATGTTATCAGCTAGAAGGAGCCAGAATCCCACAGTCCCCTTTGAGAGTGCACCCTTAATTACCTAAGGACCCCCCACTAGACCCCACCCCTCCCATTGCACCATCCTGGGGACCAAGGTTTTATTTAATATGTGGGCCTTTGGGGGACACTTGTCCAAACCATGGCAATTAAAAAAAAATTTTTGTAGTTGTAGATGAACAGAATATTTTTACTTTATTTAATTTATTTTTATGTGGTGCTGAGGATCGAACCCAGTGCCTAACGTTGCTAGGCAAGTGCTCTGCTGCTGAGCTACAGCCCCAGCCCTCTGTGGCAATTTTTAAAAAATGGTTTTGGAAATACTAGAGTTGAAATATATTTCAGAAAAGCCATGATGACTGAGAATGGAAAGTGATTGCCAGGCAATGTGTCCTGCCCTGTAATTCTAGGGTCTTGGGAGAGTGAGGCGGAATCGCTTGAGCCCAGGAGCTTGGGACCAGACCAGGCACAGATTGAGGCCTCCTCTGAAACAACAAACAAAACAAAACAAAACCCACCACTTTTTAAAAAGAGGATGTAAGAATGAATGGGTGCTGTTTTGTATGCGTATGTGCAGTCTCATAGAGTACTAGGAATGGACCCAGGTCAGAGACACCAGGAGAAACTAGAAACAAAGGGACAGGTGCTGCTTGTGCTCGAGTCAGCCACGGTGAATTGGGGCTTCAGTGTTTAATTAAGCTTCAATTATATTTTTCTTAATTTTGGCTTTTAGATTGAGTTGTGATCTTGCTTTTTGTTTTCATCTTATTTGGTTTTCTTTAGAATTAATATACTTTCAATATAATTTGTTTTATTATATTTTAAAGTGATTTTTTAAAAATCCATATTCTTTCCTAGGCCCTTATGTTAGCTATGGGATATCATGAGAAGGGCCGAGCTTTCCTGAAAAGAAAAGAATATGGAATAGCCTTGCCATGCCTTTTGGACGCTGACAAATATTTCTGGTAGGCACTTTTGTACTTGGTGAAATCCAATTTTAAGAAAGATGGTCCAGATTATGCCCAGCACCTCCCTTCCTTGTGGCTTCAGACTGAGAGTGGTCGATGTAGAAGACTAGTTATGCAGTAGACAAGTTGTGAATGATGTCTTCCCATTGTATTTCTAATTCACCTTTCTTCCCTGGACAGGAAAGAATTATATAAGCGTATGCACTTATTTTTTTTTACAACAAACATTTCCTTGCCTGACCTGTCTGTTACAAAGTTCCCCATGAGCATGTCTCCTGATGGTTTTGATATAGATGCTGATGGTTGTTCCCCAAATCCATTGTTTCATTAGGGGATGCAAAATATTGATACTCTGGTATTCCTTCTGCATTTATTGTTAGAATTGTCTGAAAAGAATTAATTTTCCTCTCTGAGCATGGTGATGTACACCTGTAATCCCAGCAACTTGGGAGGCTGAGGCAAGAGGATCACAAATTCAGGGTCAGCCTCAGCCACTTATTTAAGACTCTGTCTCAAAATAAAAAAAAGGTGGGGATGTAGCTCAGTGGTAGAGTGCCCCTGGGTTCAATCCCCAGTAGCACACAAACAAGAATTTTTTCCTCGTCAGCTATTTGGTTTTGGACAAAAAAGAGATCAAAGTACTTGGCTTCTTTCTCCTCATTTTCAGAATCAACTAGTCCCCTAATGGTGACTAGTCAGTTTTTTATGTTCTTTTTTTTTTTTTTTTTTTTTTTTTTTTAATATTTATTTTTCAGTTTTCGGTGGACACAACATCTTTTATTTTGTTTGTATGTGGTGCTGAGAATCGAACCCAGCACCCCGCGCATGCCAGGCGAGCGTGCTACCGCTTGAGCCACATCCCCAGCCCCAGTTTTTATGTTCTTTTTTAAAAAAGTATTAGTATTAACTAATGAGTTTTAACACAAAACATATGATATTTTTCAAACTTTGGTGTACAAGTTTGCTGTCTTTGTTAGCAGGTTGCTCCTCTGGCCCTGTTAGTGTAATCTTGGTATCCTCTGTAGACTCTCATCTCTGGATCCCAAAGACACATTTCTGAGACAGTCTCCACACCGAGATCAGCAATTTACCAGAAACTGTTTTTTTTTTTTTTTTTCCCCTCTTATGGTACTGGGGATCAAACCCAGGGCATCATGCATACTATGCTAGCGTCCTACCACTGAGCTAAACCCTCCACCCTTTTCGTAAATCTTTTTTTTTTTTTTTTAAGACAATTTTATTTTTTATTTTTTTTAGAGAGAGAGAGAGAGAGATTTTTAATATTTATTTTTTAGTTATCGGCAGACACAACATCTTGTTTGTATGTGGTGCTGAGGATCGAACCCGGGCCGCACTCACGCCAGGCGAGCGCGCTACCACTTGAGCCACAACCCCAGCCCCTTTTTCGTAAATCTTATTTTGAGATGCAGTCTTGCTAAGTTGTCCAGGCTGGCCTTAAACTTGTAAATCTCCTGCCTGAGCCTCTCAAGTAGCTGGCATTACAGGTGTGCACCACTGTACCCAGCTCCTAATAGGAGAGGAAATTGCATTTAAAGACTATATAATCTCAGCATATTAAACATTTGTAAAGTAGACTTAATATTTGTTAACTTCAGCCAGGTGTGGTGGTGTACATCTATAATCCCAGCAGCTCAGGAGGCTGAGGCAGGAGGATTGAGAGTTCAAAGCCAGCCTCAGCAATTTAGCAAGGCCCTAAGCAACTCAGTGAGACCCTGTCTCTAAGTAAAATATAAAAAAGGGCTGGGGATGTGGCTCAATGGTTAAGTGCCCCTGGGTCTAATCCCCAGTATCAAAAAAGAAAGAAAGTAAGTTAACTTCAGTGTGAACTTGTTTCTAGTTTGGTAAATTCCTAAGATAATCCTCTATACTTTAAAAAGATAAATACAAACATGTAGTTTACTGGCTGCTTTGGTCAGTGCCTTTTAGTGTTAAACAAATCCCAACTTAAGCTAACTTCCACAAAGAAGGACTTTATTGTCCCAGATATTTAGGAGGAGATGAGTGAGGCTGGGAACAGGGAGAACAGGGCTAGGAGCCTCTGGGGCCTCCTGCTCTGTCTGTATCTGCTTCCTTATTGGTGTCAGCTTCATTCTGTGCTGCTGCAGACAAGGGATTCTTAAGTTGGGTCCTTAAAATTCAGGTAAATGTTTCATTTTATTTCATAATTGTGCCTATAATTGTTATTATCAAAAATTTCCAATATGCATAAAAATAGAAACTAGTATAATGAACTCCCTTTTACTCATCCTCCAGCTTTACCAGTTGTCAAGAAATGGCTAATCTGAGTTCATCTGTGTCGGTCTTTCTTAATATTTCTATGGTGGACAAAACCTTAAAGTAATTTTCAAATCTCAAGAGAACCCCTGAATAGAAATAACTGTATCTTCAGTTCATAGTACATCGACATATTCAGTAGGTACTAGATACAATAATTAAGTAATGGCTGTCAGTTCTTTTTAAGTAAAAGTATTAGATTTCCATTATTGCAACAAATAACTGAGATAATCAACTTATGAAGAGGAAAGGTTTCTTTTTACACAGTTTTGGGAGTTTCAGCCCCTGATTGTTTAGCCCATTGGTTGGGCCTGTGGTGGTGTATTACATCATGGTGTTGGGGACTTGACTGAGGCTTGATTTCGTGTGGCTGGAAAGAGAGAGACTGGAGTCCCACAGTTCCCTTCCAGGGTACACTTCCAGCCAATGCCTTCAAACCTCCCACTAACCTCCAGCTCTCAGAGGTTCCCCCCACCTTAGGACCGAGCCTTTGTAGAACATTTCAGATCCAAACTGTAGCAGTGGAGAATGCTGTTGGTTTCCTGAGGATCCATTGATTCTGGCCAACATGTTAGCTTTCTTTTTGTGTGACTGCAACCTCCTGAAGAAGACTAACTGTGATGCCAGCCAGCAATCTAGGTGCAAGAAACTTGTTCTGTTTTCTTTCCCACTTGATTTTTCCCCCTACCTTCTCCTAGTAAGCTAGAAGTTCTGTCATAGCTTTGCATGTCTTGGGGTATGATGGGTAGTGTGACCAAAAATAGTTCCTTTCCCTGTTTATTTGTGGTATGGGAATTGAACCTAGGCTTGTGCACACTAGGCACACACACTACCAGTGAGCTACACCCCCATCCCTCTTTCCTATTTAAAACTGAAAATGGGAGTTCTGCTTTCAGCCAAGGTGGAATAACAGGGACTAGGTTTACCCGCTCACTTGGAAGCACCTCAGAAACTTGACAAATGTATAAAAGAGCAGCTCCCAGCAGTACAGGTAGGAGGGCCCACCCAGGCAGAGCCTCATGGTTCCTCTGAGTTGATGAGCTGAGAGCCAAGGAGGTGAGAGGAGAGAGCTTCAGAGCAGCCCTGTTGAGTCTACAGGTGGTACTCAGCACATGTGTGTGGGGACACCCCCAAACCTGGGCAGGAACTGCATGAACGAAGCAGAGAGAACAGTCCTCTCTGTTCACAGAGGCCAGGGGCAGTTTGTACCCCACCAGCCAGAGTGGACAACTTGGAATCACAGACAGAGTATTCAGACGGGTCATGCCGCAGTAATAGGGCAAAATTAACCCCAAAGATTACTCTAGTCCTGACTAAAGAGCCTAAAAACCAGCTTTGAACAGTAGATTAAAGTTACTATTTTCAAGTAACTTAAGTACAGCCCTAACAAAGCTCAGTAATTTAGCAACACAGAAATAATCCAGCATCCAATTAAAAATTAGCACGCATGCAGGCTGGGGTTATGGCTCAGCGGTAGAGCACTTGCCTCACATGTATGAGGCACTGGGTCCAATCCTCAGCACCACATAAAGTAAATAGATAAAATAAAGGTATTGTGTCCATGTACAACTAAAAAAAAAAAATTAGCAGGAATGCAAAGAAACCAGAAAATATAACCCATATTGAAGAGAAAAGCCAATTAACAGATGCAGATCCAAAAGTGACACATAAGTTAGAATCAGTAGACAGGGACATTGAAACAATACATTCCAAATACTCATGAAGTTATAGAAGGGCTCGAGTGTGTCAGATGAAGACCTGGGAGACATGCAAAAGACTCATGCTGAAATTTAAGAGAGGGAAAAATAGTGTCTGACAGGTGCCTTGGGTGGGATGAACTGCAGTAGACACTGCAGAAAAGAAATTCAGAAAATGTGAAGATGGGGCAGTAGAAACTCTAGCATGACACAGAAAATAGAACTGGGTAAGGGCAGGGGAGAGGATGCCAGAGCATCTGCAGGTTGGGCAACCTGACCGTGCAGTTGGTGGTCCTGAAGAGGGGGGACTTGAAGAAATAATGGCCAGAACTTTTCCTGATTTGGTGAAACCTATTAATAATAAGGGCTGGGGGGATAGGATTGTAGCTCAGTGGCAGAGTGCTTGCCTAGCATGTGAGGCACTGGGTTCCATCCTCAGCACCACATATAAATAAATAAAACAAAGGCCCATCAACAACTAAAAAATATATTAAAACTCTGGGGATGTGGCTCAGTGGTTAAGCACCCCTGGGGTCAATTTTCAATACCAAAAGCATCATCATTGTTATCATCATCATAAGCCCAAACAGAACATAGTTTTTCTAAAGTGAGGCTCAACAGATTTTTATTTAAACAAATGCCATACATTTATTTTAATGTTGCTTTATTGTGAGAATTTACTGATAGTGTTTTATTTTTGTGGTACTGGGGATAGAACCCAGGGCTTCGTGCAAGGTAAGCAAGCACTTTATCACTGAGCTACTTCCCTAACCCCCTTTTTTTAAAATATTTTATTTTTTAGTTATAATTGGACACAATATCTTTATTTTAATAATTTATTTTTATGTGGTGCTGAGGATCGAACATGCTAGGCGAGTGCTCTACCGCTGAGCCACAACCCCAGCCCCTTCCCTAACCCGTTTTATTTTTTAATTTGAGACAGGGTCTTGCTAAGTTGCTGAGGCTAGCCTCAAACTTACAGTCCCTCCTGCCTCAGCCTCCCAGATCTCTGGGACTACAAGGTTTGTGCCTCCACACCGTGTGGCAGTGTGGAATATTAAAGCTACTAAAATTGTAAATCAAAGAAATATTAATAAAGATATACCCAGGGCTGCGGTGTAGTTCAGTGGGGAAGTCCTGCCTGGCACATGCAAGGCCCTGCATTTAGTTCCCAATCCCACAAACACAAACACAATTTTATTCTAGGTTTTTAAAAAGCATTTTTTTGCCCAACTTACATGATTAGGTTCAAATAGAGGCCTAGCAGTTTCAGAATTAATATGTAGAAGCTGATTTCCTAAAATGAATAGAATAAAATGCACTCCTCTAGTGGGAGATGTGTTTTTGTTTTTGGCTTTTGGCTGCACATATTCTCAATTCTGAGGCACACTTGAGATGAGTACACATTATATTTTAACTGAAATGAGGCCATATATGTCCTTGTTTGATGCTTATTGAATGAGTCTGTAGGAAATTGAAAATGTGACAAAAGTCCATTTCTGTGAACGGCAGGACCATCTCTTACAGAAACCTGAACATGTTAGGAGGCAGATTGGGAGGTCTCCTCTTGAGTAAAAGATTGGGTCAAATTCACAGGCTCCTTCTTTTCCCCTCAAAGTCGAGTTCTTAGGCCGAGCCACAGATTTGGAGAAACAGAGATAACAAATAAATGTAAAGCACCTGCTTGAACACATTTTCCTACCCCCACTGGACTGTGCACAGGCCTTACCCGTGGGAGATCACTGTTTTAAGGGGTAAATGACAAGGTCAGACTCGATTCATTTTTCTTTGCTGAACATTCGTTGATAATCCAGGAAGCTTGAGGACATGTGCATTCTATCATTTCATATAAAAGCAATCTTAATTTAGTAGGATAACAATGAAAACAGAAAAACCCTTTAGAATTTCTTAGTGTAAAATTTGTGGTTCCAGGTATTCTCCTTTCTTTTTGAAGACTAAAGATCTAGATTTGCATTATAAATTTTAATATAATTAAAATCCAAATAAATAATCTTGTGCAGACAGAATCTATATTCTTTCTGGACTAAACTGACTTCTGTTTATTGTCTTATGTGTCTTCCTTTTTCTGGATTCAGCCCACTATCTCAGCTACAAAGTATCCTTCAGTCTGCACATGGTGAGAAATCAGCTAGCCAACTTAGAGCTGGTGTGTTCTAGATGGTTTCCTCCCAGTGTGAATATGATCGAGCTTGAAGGCCTTATCAGAATCTTCTGTCAGTTGAGGCATTCTTAGAAGTGATTTGGGGGACTCTATTTTTAAAGCAATAGTTCTCAACTCTTCCTGGGCATTAAAATTGGCCTTAGAGATTTTAGAAAATAGCATCTAGGCCCCTTCCCAAGAGACTTCTGTTACTGCTGGTCTAAAAAAGAGGGAAAGAAAAGAAAAAGATTCTTCATGTCTCGGTGCTTCTGATTTGCAGTCAGAATTGGCAGCCAGTGTGGTAAAGCTGGGTCTCCTCTGTTTGCTGAGGGGTGCTGACAGTGGCCTTGGATTCTGCTTCCTGCGAGGCCTCTTTCCCAGCCTGCCAAGTGGGTATGCGTGTGTCTGTCTGTCCTCCTCCATCCTAGGGCAGTTGGTTTTAGGCTGCTATTCCTGAGCCCTAATTTCTTTTTTCCTTGTTGGAAAGATTTAGATTATAAATATAGCTCCCCTTGTAAGTGTTGGGATCTTTGTTTTTGAGCAATCTTTGCAACACATCAAGAACCAGGAAAGAATTCCAGTAATTCTCCCAAAAGGTGACTAGTGCCACTTGTCTGTGACGTGGTCCCCTCTCCTTCCAGCGAGTGCTGCAGGGAGCTGCTGGACACTGTGGACAACTACGCTGTGCTGCAGCTGGACATAGTGTGGTGTTACTTCCGCCTGGAGCAGCTGGAATGCCTGGATGATGCAGAAAGAAAGCTAGACTTGGCCCAGAAATGCTTTAAAAATTGTTATGGGGAAAATCACCAGCGGCTGGTGCACATAAAAGTATGTTACTGTCATTTGTTTTCTGTATTGTTGAGCTCATTTCTGGAAATTGTATTTGTTCCTGCTAAATTGTTTAGACTGCTGCTTTTATCTGATAGTAGTATGTAATATGCTCTTTTAAAGCTACATTTAAAAAAATTCTTAAGTGATTTACAAGTCTGGCTCTTTCCTTGGTCTGTATGTAGCCCAGGGGAACATAGTTTTCTGATCATGGATGCCCCCTACACACACTCATGATCACCTGACCAGGAGAGCACCTGTGATCTATTCACATTCAGTAGCATCTGATGTAAGATATAAATGCAAAAAATAGACATCCCAGGGCTGGGGTTGTGTTAGAGGGCTCGCCTAGCAAATGGGAGGCCCCAGGTTCCATCCTCAGCACCACATAAAAAGATAAATAAATAAAATAAAGGTATTGTGTCCATCTGCAACTAAAAAAAAAAAAAAAACAACCAAACACACACACACAATTCTAGAGTAATGGTTCACAGGAATCAGTCATAACCCAAGAGCTGTGACTTGAGTAAGGATTCTTCTGATCTCTCAAGTTGTCAGAATCCTGCAGGGCATGATAGCCTCTGCCTGGTCTGGATTTTCACCACCTTCTCCAGTAAGCAAAGGGGCCCCTCTCCTGGATGGCCTGAGATAGGTTTCCTGGCCCTGTGTTGCACTCACGTACCTGGGGCCTTCACGTTGCCATCAGCAGTAGTGACACTATGGTCACAGCAGCGTTCCTACCTTGCCACTACGAAGACAGAATAATAGCTGTGAGCGTTGTGCACCAATGATTATAAATAAGACAGTTTTATCCTTTTTACCAATAACTTTAGGGCAACTGTGGGAAAGAGAAGGTGTTGTTTTTGAGACTCTACTTGCTTCAGGGGATCCGAAACTATCACAGTGGGAATGGAGAAGAGGCCCGCGAGTACCTCAACAAGGTGAGAAAGGAAGCTGTAGGCATTTCCACCTGCTTTTTTCTTATCCCCAGAAGTGAAATGTTGAGGAACTCAACATTTTGTTTGTGACTTGTGAGAAATGTGCATCTCTTTCCTACTCCCGTCCCTCATGTACTGTAAACACATTTGTATTCGTTAGGATTCAGGCCAGATGCTATAATAAGGACACTTCAAAAGACGGTGACTTTAATCAGGCAGAAGTTTCTGTCCTTTCACCCAGCAGTCTAGAGGTGAGCAGGCAGGCCCTGCGGGGCATCCCAGATTGCTCCTGTCAATGCCTCTGCCACCAGCAGAGGGGCTGGAGAGCCACCAGCAGAGGGGCTGGAGAGTCGGAGCAGGCCTCAGCTTTATTACAGAAAGATGCGGGTCATGGTGTGGTCGCTCCCACAGCACTCAGCCTGTTGGCACGTATTGTGGTATGGGTGAGCTCTGCAGGCAGAGACAGTGTTTTCTGCTTCAATTTATTCTGGTTAATAATAGGATGAGTTTAGAGTTTTTGTTAAAAAAAAATCTGACCTGCAGTAATTCTTTTAGGCTTTAGCTTTGTGTTGGGCTTTGATGTTTTTGTAGTTACATGATTCTTGCATTTCTCCCTGTCTGTAGGCACGTCAGCTCTTTGAAGAGCTATACATCGACCCGTCAAAAGTACACAACTTGCTGCAGTTGGGGTTCACCGCCCAGGAGGCTCGGCTTGGCCTGCGGGCCTGCGAAGGGAATGTGGATCATGCAGCCACGCATATTTCCAACCGCAGAGAGGTACCCACCTCACGTGCATGCTGATGCCTGTGCCTTTTGGGAGGTTGGGAAGGGTGAGGCATAGTGAGCTTATTTCTGAAGTGCCGGAACAAGAGATGATCCCATAGGAAGTATTAGCAATAGGATCTCCTTACCACTCCAGATCAGGAAAGGAAGGAGTGACTTTGGTTCTTGATTACATCAACTTTCAGGCAGGTTACACAAGCAGTCTCTTCTTTCTCTCTAGACACCATGGTGTATTTAAAAAAATAATTTTTTTTGTAGTTGTAGAGGACAGAATGACTTTATTTGTTTATATTTATGTGGTACTAAGGATTGAATCCAGTGCCTCACATGTGCTGGACAAGCATTCTGCCACCGAGCCCCATCCCCAGCCCACCATGGTGTTTTTCTTGAAACCATTTTAAGGGGGCTGTGTTTTCCCAGGGGGCAAGAGTGATAGTTTGGGATTGTGTTCTTGCCTACAAACACGAGTCAGATCATAGAAACAAGTAGCATCATGTTACAAAAGCACAGGTATAAAGCTACAATTATTCAAAACAAGTAAAGAAAGCTTTAGAACTTTGGAATTAGAATCTTTTCATTGTATGCTCTCTATACAGCAGAGGACCTGGGGTCCAGAGAGCTAATGATGGGCTATTAGCAATAGGGCCACTTTTCTGTCCAGAACAAGAAGTTGGCAATAGCCTCTCACAGAGAGGTCTAGCTGTGAACCCCAGCCACAGCCTTCTCTGGAATCTTCACATATGTATCCCTGGTTCCCTTTTTGCTGAACATTAGGGTAATCCTTAGGAGGACAGCAGCCTGTGGGGCTGTGGGAATGGGCAGGAAAGCCAACTGTCATTGGCCTGCCTGGCTCCAGGGTGGGAGTGGATTCATGGGTCAGATTACATGAGAGCCAGTCAAAAGGGCTGTTTTGGGTTTCTCTTTCATGACACGAGTGTTACCATCAGTCATGGTCCACCAGTTTTGCTGTGGACATCAGTGATGGGTAAAAGCAGTGACTAAAAAGCATGGCTCTGCATGTTTGCATGTGGTCCAACTTAGTACTGACAGAGAAGCAGACATTGCTGGGCACGGCAGCCTTTCCTGGCCTCCCAGACCTGACTGAGGCAGGAGGAGCAACTTGTGAGACCCTGTCTCAAAATGAAAATAAAAGGACTGAGGATGGTGCTCAGTGGTAGAGCACCCCTGGGTTCAGTCTTCAGGACCAAAACAGAAAAGAAAAGCAGATATTTGTGACAATGCATTTATTACTTTTCTTTTACTTCATTGTGGAAAAGATTTCTTTAGTATTTGGAAAGCCAGTATTTTAAAATGAGGTCATTTGAAAAATATTATTGTATAATACTTTATAATTCACAAAACATTTTCACAGTAATGTCATTAAGTTCTGCCTCTGACCACCTGTGAGGCCAGGGATGAATAATTCTCATTTTGCAGTGTGAACTCTGGCTCAGAGACTGACTTTTAAATAAAGTAGAGTGCTGATAAGTTTCAGCCCTTGGAACGCAGAGAAACACCAGCACACATGGAGCAGTTGCGCCTGCTCACCCTTCCCCTTGGTGGATGTTGTAGTTGGGGTGCTTATGGTTAAAAGCAACAACACAAAAAAATCGAGACTGTCCTCGTGGAAAAGGAAGTTGGTGGGGTTTATTGGCCTGCTCTACTGTAAAGCCCAGAGAGGGATGGTCTCAGGGTTAGTTGATTCAGTGGCCTATCCGTGTTGCCAAGGACATGGTCTGTCTGCCTCCCCTCTGTGCTATCCTGGAAGTCCTAAGCACCTCACAGACTGGCCACTCACAGAGGCCAGGGGACTGTGAGACCTTATGGGCTTAGGCCTGTGGCAGCAGATATTGACGTAGACCATTCAGAGCCGACCTGGGGAGCTGGGTCAGCCCCCCATATCCTAGGGAGGGGTAGAATGGATATTGGAAAGACAAACACAGTGCCCCACAGAACCGGAGCTCAAGTGCAAGGTAAGACTGCCCCCTCAGTTCCTGAGGCTCTACATCATGGGTAGTTCTTAAAAGTATGTATTTTCTTGTACAACATGGTCCTCAACTGGGAGAATTCTACCTAGGAGGTCCCACAGCCTGTTTTACCAGGCCTGTCCTTCAGCCTGACTTCAGAACCCAACTCTTACAGAAGGTGTGTGTACAGAGTATTTCAGTGCAGTACTCATTGTCACTCCTGCTAAGGTATAGAGGAATGTTCCAGAATAGTGTAATTTTCTCATGTTTGGTTATGTGGTTAAAATAAACCTGACACGGCATTTGTGATTGCAGGAGTGTCCTTGAGGCCCCAGCTTGTTTGCAGTTCTGGGTTAGGCAACTCTGGTTAGGCTCCCCACTGCTGGCAGGGTTTTTGTGCATGCATGTTGTGCATATTTCTTTGCCTTCTAGAATATAAATGGAGGAAGCTGTAATTGGAAGCAGAGGATGCGGCTGGGTAAAGGCCTCTGGCGTGGGGGGTGTGAACAAAATAAAGTGGCGGCATGCGGGAACCTTGCTGGCTGTGTGGTTGCACACAGTCGCAGGGCAAGGTCAGCTCAGAGGCCTTTGTAGGGCCCAGGGAGATAGGAATAAGGAGCTGTGGGCTGATAGGGGAGAAGGGAGCCCCTGCAGGCTTTGAGTCCACAGGTGAGGCTATGAAGCCCACTATGATGTGCAGAAGTCATTAGGACTGGACACCCAGGGCATTTAGCAGACATCAGGAGGGTGGGGACAGGTGCATCACAGCTGAGGCAGAGGTAAGAGTTTGTGTCGTGCATACTCCAGGGAGCTGACTAGGGGTTCTCCTGTGTTAGGAACAAAAGTTAGCCTCTGTCTCCAGAAGTAGCTCAGCAGCCACCCATTCCACTTGGTCTTCCTTCTGACACCCGAGGGAAATGTTGGTGCCACCTAAAATTTGTGGTGTTTCCTAAGAGATGAGGTCATTCTGCTGCTTCAGGATGAAGGAAGAGGAGTGCTTGGAGCTGGGTTCAGCCCCAAAGGCAGGAGTGGATCTTGGACTGCTTTCCCTGTGCTCACTGCCATGGGTCATTGTGACCTTGGCACCATCACTCAGCATCTTGAAAGTTTCTGTCTCCTTGTTGACAAAGTGATGAGGTTGAATCAAATTAGTGGTTTTCAAACCTCTTGTTGTTTGTTTGAATTTTTATGTCTTTCGTAGTGCTGGAGATCAAACCCAGAGCCTCATGCATATTAGGTAGGCACTGTACCACTGAGCTACATTCCCAGCCCCAGACTTGTATTTTGAAGCAATTAAAATTCCCTTTCCTTGTCAGGTGTGATGCCTCACACCTGTAATCCCAGTGATATGGGAGGCTGAGATAGGAGGACCAAAAGTTCAAGGCCAGCCTTAGCAACTTAGTAAGACCCTGTCTCAAAAAAATAAAAAGGGCTGTGGATGTAGCTCAGTGGTACTGTACTCCCTTGGGTTCAATCCCCAGTACTGGAAAAAATTTAAATTAAAAAACAAAAACTCCTTCTTAAATGTTTTTTTTTTTGTATGTTTTTTTGTCTGTTTGTTTGTTTTGGTGCTGGGGATTGAACCCATGGCCTTGTGCATGTGAGGCACACACTCTACCAACTGAGCCATATCCCCAGCCCCTTAAATGAAGTTTTTATGGGTCAGTGATAGAATTCTCCCAGTTGAGGCCAGGTGCTGGGAGAAGGGACAAGACAGTTCCTGCAGCCAGCTCCTGCACAGCAACAGCAAGCTCTTCCAAAAAGCAGGGTTACATGGCCATTGTCCCCTTGAGCATCCTGAAGGTGGGTCAGTGATATTGGCATCATCCAGGAGGAATGGCTCCCTGGGTGATCATTACGTGCTCCTCCCGGTGCTGAAGCTCCTCTGTCCTCCTCTGGAAGAGGTGTGCCACCTGTCTCTGGCAGCCTCTGAACCTGCGTGCTTGCCAGGTTCTTGATGCAGTGTTGGGCTTGGGAGGCTCCTCCTCCCTGCCTCTGCAGCAGCTCCCCAAGCTCCCTGCCCTGGCTCTGCTGCTTTTGACCAGTCCAGGGTAGGTAGAGAGAGCCCCTCTTCTTTTTTGTTTGGTTATTCACCTTTTGACCTCAAGAACCCAGCAGAGCATGGATTTTGCTTTCTGTGAAATCTCAGCCTCTAGCTTAGTGGGACTTGCTGTTTTCTCCAAGGAACTGGCCCAAATCAGGAAAGAGGAGAAAGAGAAGAAGAGGCGTCGCCTGGAGAGCATCAACTCTTTGAAGGGGATGGGCTACCCCACACATGCAGCCAAGCACGCCCTCCATCAGGCCGGCGGGAACCTGGACGAGGCTCTGAAGGTGACCCCTCCCTGGGATGCGCTGCCCTTTCCTGCTGTCCCGCCAGCCCCGCTTCCTGCAGTCTGCAGCGTGCTTCCCCGGGCCATCGAGCTCACTCCTGAGCCGCCTTCCTAATTGCTGCTTTGCACCTAGGGTTGGCTTTCTGTGTCATCAGCAGAGTGGCAGAGCCAGAAGGATGGGTCCAGGCTCCCTCTCCGCTGAGGCCTGCTGGCTCAGGAGTGTGGCGAATGTTTACGTGGGCAGTCCGCAGGCCAGTACTCTGAGTGGGGTTTCTGTTAGCAGCAGAGAGTTTGATGTCAATGGCATAACTTCCTAATTTCAAAACAGAAGAGAATGATACAAGTTTTACTATAATTTTTTAAATTAAATTTTTATTTGACTTATTTTATCTGATAGGTAGTACTTATTGGCAAAGGGGATTTTTTTCCTTTCTTTTTTTTTGTTCTTTGTAGTACTGTTGGATTGAACCCAGAGGTTCTCTTACTATTTTTTTTTTTTTTTTTTTTTTTTTGGTGGTGGTGGATTACCAGGGATTGAGCCACATCCCCAGCCCTATTTTATATTTTATTTAGAGTCGGGATCTCACTGAGCTACTAGTGCCTCGCTTTTGCTGAGGCTTTGATCTCACAATCCTCTTGCCTCAGCCTCCTGAGGCGTGCACCACCGTGCCCAGCTGAGGTGCTCTTACTATTGAGCTATTTTTTGAGACGGTCTTGTTAAGTTGCTGAGGCTGGCTTTAAACTTGAGACTCTCCTGCCTCAGCCTCTTGAGCAGCTGGTATAGGTGTGGCCACTGCACCTGATGCAAAGGAGCTTTTTACAGAACTCCTTAAAGCCACACACCAGTAGTAACTTCATCCAGGTCCAGCCCGTCCAGTCTGTTCAAGAGGTTCTCAGTAGGGCCGGGGCTGTACTACATCCCAGGAGCTCAAAGTGGGAGACCACTGCCCTGGGGATACCCACAGACCAGCAGCAGTCAGAACACACAGGATGAGGACCACACATGGTGCATGGGCTGGGGCAGGAGCCAGGCAGAAGGAGGTGCCTGTTGTCTGGGTGGGGACAGGGCAGTGTTGGGGGTAGGGCTAGAGAAGGGGCTAGACCAATGGTCAGTGGCCAGGTGCCACCTCATCTGCTGGGCTAAGGAGGCCACAGGAGCCCACCCTGTCTCACCTTCTGTATTTGCCCTGTGCCTGAGAAGGCCCCATAGGGCAGGATTTTTATTAACATTCTTAAATTAAAAAACATTATTTGAATATCAAGTTTGATTTTGATTGTTTTGGGGCAGTGCTGGGAGTTAAACCAGGGCCTGGTACATGCTAGGCAAGTGCTCAACCACTGAACTATCTCCAGTGCTCTAGTTTGAGTTTTCTTATATATCAGAGAACTGTAAAAGGCAGGAAAATCTGACTATATGAAGGAACTGATGGGGCTAAAAATAGTTTTTAATAATGAACGTAGTTCATAAATCCATTTAGCCACTCTTGAAGTATTTTATGCTAGATGGCAAATTGCCCAGAGGGTCTTAAGGTTAACAGTTAATGTGTGAAGTCAAGGGTCCAAACACGACTTCTGGCTGGGAGTGGTGGTGTATGCCTATGATCCCAGCTACGTAGGAGGATGGCAAGTTCAAAGCCAGCCTCAGCAACTTGGCAAGACCTGTCTCAAAAAAAACAAATAAAACAAAGCGATCTGGGATGTAACTCAGTGGTTACATGCTGGGTTCTATCCCCAGTGATTGATCCATTGCATCAAGATTGTCCACGACCCTTTCCTGGTGGCCTCATGTATGCTAGGCTGAAGGGTGACTTGTCAGGAGGGCAGGATGCATGCTGCGTACCACAGATGAGCGTGGATTTGACAATCCATGCAGCACTGAGCAGGGTCTCACTGAGCTACTAGTGCCTCCTTCAGGTCAGGAGGGCGTGGTGCCTTCAGAGGCGAGGAGGCCTGCTCAGCAGCCTTCTGTTCACTTCCTTCTGTGGCCTCTGCCCAGAGCTGCGCTCTGGCGGAACCGTGTGCCCTCCTGGACTGCCTCCTCCGGCTCTCCACTCGGCACGTCTTGCTCACAGGGGAGAAGGGAGCTTTTTTCCTGGTCACTTTTGCTCCCCTTCAAACCTCAAGTCTGAGGTGACATTTGACTGGAGCCTTCTGCAAACACAGCTTGGCCCCCAGCCTGGGTTGGGCCCCTTTCCTGGCTTTATGGCACCTTCGCATGGCCCACCACAGTGTCCCAGGTGGTCTGTCTGTGCTACAAGCAGACAGACCTGGGCTGTCTGCTGGTGCACTGTGGGTGCTGTGCCCTGGCCCCGTGGGCAGTTGTGGTGAGTCACGGTGTCCCTGTGCTTTCAGATTCTCCTCAGTAACCCTCAGATGTGGTTAAAAGATTCAGATTCTGAAACCAGTAGACGAGAAAGCCCTTCCCAGGAAAGCATTGACCAAGTGAGTGACTGGCCTTTGCGCCCCCAGCTCTGGCACCCCGGGTCCCTCAGGTGGGCTGGCTGGGGAGGGCAGGGTGGCGGCAGGACAGGGCAAGCTGTGCTGCTGCCCAGGTTTCCAGGCTCCAGGCAGGACCTGCGAGGGAGGGCCGCCAGCACGTGCAGCAGGAAAAATTGGAAAGCCTCGCAGGCCGTCTTCCTCTAGCTTGCCTCTTTTTTCCACATATCACTGTTTACATCCTCCCCAGTTCTCTGCGTATGACCAAAAGGATGTCCCTTTGTCCTGTGGAGTCCATCCACCTTGTGACAAGTGACGACTCCAGCCATACTTGCCCCACAAGTTAAAGTGCCCCACGCCTGGTGGCCGCTGAGCTCGTGACACCTGTGCCTGAGTTTGCACAGCACTTTGCTCCCAGCCCTGAGGTGGCCACACAACCCATTGCACCAAGGTCGTCCACGACCCTTTCCTGGTGGCCTCGTGCATGCTAGGCTGAAGGGTGACTTGTCAGGAGGGCAGGGTGTATGCTGCGCACCACAGATGAGCGTGGGTGTGACAGTCCATGCAGCATGTGAGCATGACATGCCGTGGCCTTTTTCTGTCCCCTAGCTGGTATACATGGGCTTTGACACAGTCGCGGCCGAGGTCGCGCTGAAGGTGTTCAGGGGCAACGTCCAGCTGGCGGCTCTGACCCTCGCTCACCACGGAGGGATCCTTCCTCCCGACCTGCAGCTCTCAGGGGAGGACTCCTCGTCCACCCCATCCACGTCCCCTTCGGATTCCGCAGGTGGGTCAGGTCTGAACACCAGGAGAGCAGACACCCCAGGCATGGGCCTGAGGGAGAGGCTGACCTGGAGACTGAGGAGGATGTTCCCGGGACAGGGTGGCCGGCAGGAAGTGTGTCGCAGGGGCCTTGGCGCGGTCCCTCACTGTGTGTCTTACTGTAGGGACCTCTAGTGCCTCGACAGACGAGGACATGGAGACAGAGGCTGTCAATGAGATACTGGAAGACATTCCTGAGCACGAGGAGGATTACCTTGACTCGACTCTGGAAGATGAAGAGATTATTATTGCAGAGTACTTGTCCTACGTAGAAAATATAAAGTCAGCAGCGAAGAAAAACTAGTGAACAAAGAAGTACTAAGTTTCTGCTTATAAATTCTGTCATTATGAAAAGTCTCCTGCAGGTCTTCCTTTTGTTCTTGCTTTTCATCTGATTTTGCTGCAAGCGTGCTTCCTCCTCTGGGTACAGGAGGGGCAGCTGGGGACCCTCATAGGCAAGGCCTGCGGGGGCCAGAGGCTGGTCATGGGGAAGGCACTGCCTGGCTCCGCAGCCTGCTCTGCTTTCCCCTCTGCCTTCAGGTGTGCACCCTAACTCTGCCCTTTGCTTGATTTTTCACCCAGTAGGAAGCAGGCTTGCTGCTGGAGAAGAGGGTGTCCCAGGAAGGTCTCGGGGGAAGGGGAGCGGCAGGGAGTGTGACCAGACCTGTCTCCTCTTCCTGTCACCTGCCTCCTGGGCAGCTTTTTGCTGTGCCTGCTGCTGAAGCTGTGGCCTCCCAGCCACGGTGTGGGCCCTGCTCCCCCCGCGTGCTCCCACACCACCGTCCCTCCTGCCCCACGGTCAGCCTTTACATCTCCGTTCCAAGTGCTGTGGGGCATAAAAATGAGGCACGGGCTGCAGTAGCCAGATGAAAATGTGGCAGACGCCTTTATCCTGAAATGTCAGTGTTTTGTGGTCTCAGTTCTGCAAAATATGCACTTGAAATTCAAAGCTGAAAATCAGACTTTATGTATTCAAAATTCCTCATAAAAAATCTTTTATTAAATGGGAAAGTTTTAAATGCTAACCAAAGCAACTTATTTTTAATTAACATTTATAGACTCTGCTGTCATAGGGAACTCGCTGTTAGCCAAGAGACCTATCAGAGATTTAGAAATATTTTCCCAAGATTTTGGTGGGGATCTTTGTTGTAGCTTATGACAGAAGACTCCCTCAAGCTGTGTGGTCAGCCCTCTGTCGGCTTTAATAACTTCTCGCCATGCCGCGTTCATCTGGAGTGTGTGCTAGGGGAACACCCGGCACCCAGGGTGCAGCTGGCAGCTGCCAGGTGGGGAGTGGATCAAGTGCCAGGCATGTTCCCTAAGACCCTTCTAAAAGCAGCCAGAACACTCTGACGGCAGAATGGGCCACATGCTGCCATCAGGTCTGACTGCGGAGGCTGCACTGCAGTCTGGTTTGGAACGTGGGAATCTTGTCTTTCTCTTTCAATGAATGGTACTGATGGAAATAAACAGTGGAAAATACACTCGGGAGTTGTCAGCCTTACTGCAGGAAATTCTGCGCGCTCTGGGTTTTACCTGTTGAGAGGGTCCTGGTGACCTGGGTTTTCGTTTCCATTGCAAGTGTTGTGAGGAATGGAAAGCTGTGCTCAGAAGCAGTGGCGAGCTGGGGTGTTGCTCAGTGGGGTGCCCTTGCCAGCATGCACACAGCCCTGGGTCTGACCCCCCACAGCCATGGTCTCGTGAAAGGCAGAGCTGTGCTGATGCGAGGGAGCAGCCCTCAGCCAGGGGTGTGAAGTGGACCTGCAGGGCTTATGTGGGGAGCGGCCACCAGCTGAGGATTTGGTCCCAGTCGTGGCTTCTGGCTTCCTGTTTTAATGCCGATGGGAAAGCCGGCCCTGGTTTTGTTGTGTGTCACAAGAGAGCTGCAGGAAGCCTGCTCCGAGGTGGCCAGCACTGCAGAAGCAGCCAGCAGCTGAGACCCAACCTGGGCCTCGCCGGGCAGTGGCTGCAAGAGTGGAAGTGAGGCTGGAGGGACAGAGGCCTGCTACCAAGTGGTTCTGGGAGGGCTCTCCTTGAAGGGTCAGCAGAAAGGAGAACATTGCAGGCCTGGTCAGGTGAGATCCCAGCCAGGGTGGCAGGCTGAGTGTGGCGTGTTTGTGGGCTGGAGAGGGTTCTGGACCCACCAGGAGGCGTGTGTGGGAAAAGAGTGAGGGTCTAAGGATTGCCGAGTCCAGTCAGCCCAGAAAGGTGGGTAGGGGCTGGCCAGAGGTGAACACCAGGTGGGTAGGGGACCTAGGGCAGCGCAGCGCAGATGGGGAGGTCAGCCTGAGGCTGTGCAGTGCAGTGACGTGCTGGACCTGGCCAGGTGTCCTTGATGCTGACCACTTGTCAGATTCTGTCTGCCTTTGGCCCTGGTAATACCACCACACCCTGTCCCTATTTTCCTGCCCAGATGCCCTGTTTTGTCCTCCCCTCAGCCAACTGAATCGATTGATCAAAGGCGAACACCTGATTTTTGGTTCTTGTGGCAGTGTTGGTATCAAACCCAGGGCCTCACAGGGGCAGGGCAAGCGCTTACCACTGGGATACACTGCTGTTTCTGGTTCCTCCCTTTTTTCAGAGCATCTGACAGACTGCACACTCTGTGTCTCTGCATGTTGGAGCTGGGGACATCAGTGCCAGCCTGGGACTTGCTCCCTCCGGCGCTACCTGGTGGGGACTCACAGTGGTTCTCTGCCTGTGCTTCCTGAAACTTCATTTCAGTCCTGATGGCTCCCAGAGTGGACATGTGTGTTCAAGCCCACCCAGAGAACAGCACTGGCCCTATTCTGAGGTCTCCTGCTTGACTGCTGGTCATCAAGAAGCCTGACTTACTGGGGGCTGGGGAGGCTCTGGTTCCTGGGATTTGCAGGTTTGACCTGGAGCATCATCACGGATGTGCCTCACTGCCCTTGTCCCTGTGGGGGGTCCCCCTCAGGCCTGGCCATCTTGGAGAGCTGGTGCGGCCTGTGGCACGGCAGACTTTGCCGAGCAGCACCTGTGCACTGAGCAGGGAGGTGCCCATAGCGAGATGCTGCGCTCTTAATGACAGACACTGTCACCTGCAGCTGCTCTCCCTACACTAGGCACCACCAAGGGGTAAGAGCTGTGGGAAGACCCCCCATGGATTCAGGCCAGAAGACGATGGGCGCTCCAAAGCAGTGGCACCTGCTGTCAGCTGGAGAGGCTGAAGAGCCGTCCTGGGCCCTGGCCTTTCCCACAGCCCCTTCCCCAGGAGCAGTACTGCTGGCAGCCCCTCACCACGGGCAGGGGAGGTGGCCCAGGCTGGGTGTGTGTGGTGGAGCTCAAAACAGGACACACTCGCGCTTCGAGCTTTACAGGGTGTATATTTGAGTTCTTCATGAGGGTCCTCAGGACACAATTTGCCAGAACAATTTGCCAAAGTAGAAATGTCCTCATTTCCTCTCAGCAGGAAGGGGCCAGCCATACGAGGTTTCTAGAAGTTTCCAGAGCTTGGGGGCATCGGACTGGAGTCCTCAAGAGTTGGGAGGGTTTCAGAGGAGGCCAGATGACAAGGTCTTAGCTCAGGAGGTAGGGACAAAAAGGAGCCTCCCCCAGGGGAAGGGAGCCATCCCCCAGGGCAGGTATACACCTCCTCATCCCAACACGTCACCTGCAGCTGAGGCTCGGGAAAGTCCAGGAGCAGAGACCAAGGCCTGCCTCCGTGCGCCTGGGCTTGGGCACCACCTGCTGTTCTCAGGCAGCCTGCAGCCGTGTGTCCGGGGCACAGGCCACCTTGTTGCTGAACAGGCGTGACAGGCTGCGCTTGGCTGCTGGCCTGCGAGGCGTGGGTGGCGGGGCCCGGAGACCACGTATGTCCCAGAGGCGCAGCGTGCCATCATGGGACACAGTGTAGAGCACCTGGCCATGCACCTGCAGGCAGGCGGGTGGGCTGTCAGACTCAGGACTCCCCCAAATACAGGGCAGGACACCAGGCAGAAACCACCACATCTGGAGGGCCTCTGCTTTGTCCCCAGGGGCAGTCTGGCCAGGCCCAAGCACCCTCCCTCCCCAGCAAGTTACTGAGTCCCCAGGAGCTGGGCAGGGAGGCTCCTACCTGCAGGCAGTTGATGACAAAGCTGTGGCCCCGGAACACCCTCTGCAGCGCTCCCGACTGCACGTCAAAGGCCCGGGCGCAGGCATCCCCACTGCCCGTGAATACTGTGGACACACAGCAGCGCACTGTCGTGCCCAGCTGCCAACTTCTCCCAGAGCACAGGGGCAGGTGCTGACCAAGGCGCCTGACCAAGGCGCACCTCTCTGGGGTTCTCTGGTGTTGGGCATCTGTCCCTTACCCACATCCTTCCTGTCTCCACTCACCTAGTCCCGGCTTTTATTTTGTTTTATTTTTTTGGTACTGGGGCCTGCCTCACAGGGTGGCCAAGGTTCTAGAGGGAAGCAGCAGAGCCTCCAAAAGGAACCTGAGCTCCTTCTACAGACCTGAGGGGCGGAGACCCCCTCCCCCTCCCCGTCTGCAGCTGCCTCTGCAGGGCTGGTGGCTGCCACGCCCTCCTTGGCTTCAAGTGGGCCTCGCTGTCCCCCAAGTGGCCCTGTCCCTCATTAGGGCCTCCCAGGGTAAGGTCCCACTCCCAGGGCCCTTTGGTGAAGCTGGCCTCTCTGCCTGGTGTGCTCAGGATGGTCCTCACGGCCAGCAGACTCTGTCCCCTGCTCCACCCCGCACCTGCTCCCACAGGGACCAGTCAGTACTCAGTCTGCCTTCTGAGAAGCGCCCGGCCTTCTGGGCTCACTCAAGTGCTCCTCTGACTCCTGGCCGGGAGAAGCCTCTGCCTGTCTGGCTCCCTCTCGGGTTTCCCCCCAGTGTAACTTAGCCTCACAGTTCTCCAGCTTGAAGGAGCAGCAGCGTCACCTGGAGGGCCTGTCCCAGGCTTCTGATGTAGCAGGTAGCACCTGGGACTCTCCATTTTTAACTAGGTCCAGGTGATGCCTTTGGTTGGGGACCACACAGAGAATTCAGCCTGGAGGCTGGACGCCCCAGGAGCGACCCTGGCACTAAGGCAGACGCTGGGAAGCACCAGGTCAGGGGAGGAACCAAGCCAACAGGGTCTGGGCGGGAGCAGGTAACTACTGTGGGCTGCTGGGCCCTGGAGAGGCTGAGCCACCTGGGAAGCAAGAGCCCCATGCCATTTTATCTGCCACTCCCACTGGCCACCCGCCAAGGGGGCTCTTTGGGGTGTTGACTCCCAGCATCCAGAGGTGCTGCAGCAGGATCCCTCCCAGGGTGCAGGTCCAGTGCCTCCCGCTCACCCGCAGCCAGAGCCTGACCGAAGTGCACCTCTCTGGGGCTCTCTGGTGTTGGGACGTCTGTCTCTTGTCCACGTCCTTCCTGCCTCCACTCGCCTAGTCCCGGCTTTTATTTTATTTTATTTTTTTGGTACTGGGGGCTGAACTTGAGTGCTTTACTGCAGAGCCACATCTCCAGCCATTTTTATTTTGAAACAGGGTCTTGCTAAGTGGATGAGGGTCTCGCTACATTGCCAAGGCTACTCTCAAACTCGTGATCTTCCAGCCCCAGCCTCCCAAGTCACTGGGATTACACAGCGCCCAGCCTAGCCCATCCTTTCTGTTAAAGCTGCAGGGTGGTAGCTGGCTGCAGAAGATGCACCCCTTTGTTCCTCCCTCCTCTTCTTCCTTCCCACCAAAAACATGACATGATGGCTGGTGCTTCAGCAGCTATCTTGAACATGATGCTTCATTAAAGCTAGAAGACATGTGCAAAGAATGAAGAAGCAGCCGACAGAAGGATCGAGGTGCTGAGGACCCTGTGGAGCCACCCACACCAGCCAAGGCTGCTGGCCTCTCTTACCCGAGAGAAAAATAATCGCTACCTCACTTAAACCTCTATTTTCCGTGTCTCCTCTCATCTGCAGTTACACCTACGGCCAAGGGAGGCCAAGCCCACGGGCCCTCGAATCTGGCGGGTTTCAGGGGGTGTTGCTGTCTCACTTGAAGCCTTAGAATGTGTCCTTGAGACATGCTTTGACCCCAGGACCTCTGAACATGCAGTCTCCCCACATGCTTGTGAAGGTGAGGAGTCCCCCATTCTGTGTTGGAATTTCTTTGAAAAAAACAGAAGGAGAAGGAGAAGAAAAAGCAGCAGCAGCCGCTGGAGGAGCCGGTGCACGGGGAAGGCTGGGTGGCTGGCTTTGGGCACCACAGCCAAGGCCAGTCGCTGAGGGGAAATGACGCAGGCAGAGACAGGCAGAGGGGACAAGCCAGGAGGAATGCAGGAGGAGCTCGCAGGGGGCCTCGCCAGCTGGGGCACGTGGCAGTGCGGGGACAGGTCACTTACGGGTGCCCGCGTGGTACTTGAGGGTGCTCACGCTGTGTCTGTGGGCTGGGAAGGTGCACACGTGCTCCCCCTCGTGTGCCAGCCAGCACTTGGCAGTCCTGTCCGCGCTGCCCGAGTACAGGAGCCGGTCCACCAGCTGCAGGAGGAGCAGGAGGTCAGCTGCCGGGCACGCCGGCCTCCGCAGGGCTGGCAGAGCCTCCGGGAGGGGGGACCCACCAAAGCCGTGGCCAGAGAGGCCCCAGCCCTGCTGAGGTCCCTGGGCAGGAGGGAAAGGGAGGCGGCTGGCTGGGCCCCGAGCAAGGCCAGGCCCCAGGGAGTGCACTGGGCTTTGGACCCGGAGGGGAGACCACGCTCTAACCTCCTGAGCCAAAGTCAGCAAGGCCTCTGCAGTTGCCTGTCCCCCTCCAGCCCTGAGCGGGCCAGACACTCCTCACACACCTGCTTAGATACGGTCCCTCCTGGGTTCAGACCTGCCTCTGCTCCTTACGAGGCCGGACAAGTGACTCATTCCCTCGGAGCCCCTGCTTTCCCTCGTGTGACTGGGAAAGATCATCCCTGCCTCAGAAGGTGGCGCTGAGGACAAACACGGGGCACAGCGCACACGGAGCCTGGCGCTGGTCTAAACATGCGGCCAACACTTCACCCCAGATGCAGCAGCACCTCTGCCACAGCCTGCAGGAGATCATTCCCCTATGGCTCTTCAGTGTCCCTCAAAGGGCACACGTTCAAGGTTTAGTCCCCAGCTGGTGGTGCTGCTGGGCGGTGGTAGGACCTTTAGAAGGTGGGGCCTGGTAGATGGAGGTTAGGTCTCTGCACGCGTGCCCTGGAAGGGGATGGTGGACACTGGCTCCTCCTCTCTCTCTTCCCTTCCTCTGCCACGAAGAAAGCAGTCTCCTCTGCCACTTGCTCCCACTATATTGTACTGTGCTGCCACAGGTCCAAAGCAATATGGCCCAGTGACCAAGGACTGAAACTTCTGAAATTGTGAATCAGAATAAAACTTTCCTCCTCCTAAGGTGATTTTCTCAGGTGTTTTGTCATAGCAATGAAAAACTTAACATACCAGCTATCTTCAAAATGTCTCTCTCTCTCTCTCTCTCTCTCTCTCTCTCGGCAGGTACTGGGAATTTAACTTAGGGTCTTTCTACCATGGCACCTGTTACCAGCTCTTTTTAGTTTTTATTTTGAGACAAGGTCTTTCTAAGTTGCTAAGGCTATTCTCAAACTTGTGATTCTCTTGCCTTAGCCTCTTGAGTTGCTGAGATTACAGGTGTGTGTCACCACATGTGGCTCTTGGGGCAAGAGCTGACACCTGCTGACACCTTGGCCCCTCCAAGTCTGGCCCAGACCCCTCAAGCACAGTCAGAAGCTGAGGGTTGAGCTTCAGAACTTGGGGGTTTGTTGAGAGGTTTGCCCCTGGCCCCCAAACCTGTGAATGTGAACTTATTTTGATGTTGGGTCTTTAAGGAGTTGATTTAAGTTAAAATAAGGCCAAGGGTCATCGGGGTGAACCCTAATCCAATTGGACTGGTCCTGTAAGAGACCAGCACGCAGCCACGCTGAGAACAGGGAGAGAGGCCTCCGAGGACCCAGCCCTGCGACCCCTGATCTCACACGTCCAGCCCCCATCCATGGCACCTTCCTGCCGCCCGAGCTGGCCAGCACAGGAGCAGGGCAGCTCAGAGGACGCAGGGCCTCCCTGGCAGCTGGGTGGGCAGCGGCCAGGCGGGTCTCACCTCCAGACAGATGACAGAGCCCTGGTGTTCCCGGAACACGCGCAGCTGCCCCCCGCTCAGGATGTCCCAGGCGCGGATGGTGGCATCGGTGCTGCCAGTGAAGGCCGTGCGGCCAGGCGCGTCCAGAACCAGGCACAGCACGGCACCCGTGTGGCCCCGCAGTGTCTGGTGGCAGCAGCCACTGGCTACCTGCCACACCTTGGCTGTGCCGTCCGTGCTGCCGGTCACCAGGAGCCCCCCAGCCATGGCCTCCTCCAGGTGGGGTGTGCCGGGGACCTCCCAGGGGCTGGAGTGGGCCAGCGTGAGCACGCAGTTGCGGTGGCCCCGGAGCTCCCGGGACGCCTGCCCGTCGTCCACAGTCCAGACGCGAGCTGTCCGGTCGTAGGAGCCGCTGAAGAGTTGGTTGTTGGCAACGAGGATCCTGGGGCAAGAGGGTCAAGGTCAGGGCCAGGAGGCCCACGGCTCTGGCGGGCTGCCTTGGCACTGCAGCTGGACAGCCTCCTGCTCTCTGCCTGACGACACCCTCACCTGCCGAGGTTCAGCTCAAAGCCCAACTCCAGGAAGCCACCAAGACCCCCTGAGACGCCCCCTGACCGGATCCCTTCCCTGCGCAGAGCCACCTGCTGGCCTGGCCTCCACCCACAGCAGGGACCAAGGCTCCGACTTGGACCCTTCCAACTCTCCACGCGGCTCCACACAGTCATGAAAGAGGGGAGTGGGAGATGGGGACGGGAGGTGGGGTGCCACCCTTCCAGTTTGCCCAGAGCTGAAGGGTTTCTGGGGACACAGGCCTTTCCATTTAAAGTCAGGAACTAAGAGGACAGCTGGCCACCTCGCTGCAGGGCCACTGGAGAGTGAGAGCTCTGGAGAGGCTGGCGGCTGAGGAATTCCACACGTCCACCCTGACACTGGCTGCAGGGTGCCCAGGGTGACAAGCTGCAGCAGGCAGGGTGGGCCCCTGTGTCAGCTGTCACAGTGGCCCCATGCAGGTGACACTGCAAGCTCCAGGTCACAGCCCTTATGGGTTTCCTGGCACACAAAGGGCCGGGGAGCAAGGAGAGCCTTTTCATGCAGTGGACCTGGCTGGCCTCAGGACAGGAGGGGAGGCCTCCGGAGGCAGCAGCCATGATTTATGGTCATTTTGCTGAATGCTGAGAAATTCTTTCCAGAAAAACACCGTTTGTCTTTGGTTCAGAACTTCACACGTAACTTCACAGGGCCTGTTTACACTCCAGCTTTAAGCCCCGTGCGCCAGGGAGGCCACAAAGGCCTGAGGCCCTGCCTCTAGTCCGAATGGGGCACATCCCTGCAGGCGTGGGACCAGGACCTGCCAGGGGTCAGGACTCTTCCTGTCTCAGGACCGGAAGGGGGTGGCCTTGGGGTGCTGGGGCGGGGTAGCCGATTCCTGCCCCAGTTGGCACCGGGGAGGGATGCCAGGCCACGGAAGGGTCAGTGTTCCCAAAGCTCACACACGGCCACTCTCTGAAAACATGGGAGGCACTGGATCCCAGGTCCTCACTCGTGGCTCTCACCCACTGGACGCACAGTTACTTAATCACACAGGCATTGACCTGAGCCGTGGGTTGAGCACAGCCTCCGATGGACAATGGTGTGAGCGTGGGGGTGTGGGTGTTTGTGCACGTGGTGCGTGTCTGTCTGCAGGGTACACACTGTGCGTGCATATCTGCACGTGTGCATAGGAGTGCCTGTGCTGGGTCATGTTTGTGTGTCCATATGACTGCGTGCTGCATGCTTGTGTACTTGAGTACAAGTGTGTGCTTGTGTGCATTGTATGCACGCACAGGAAACTAAACAGGCAGAGCGTAATTTCCACCTCTCACTGTCGAGCGCTCCTTCTGAGTCAGCAGCCCGAGCACACTCTGGTCCCTGAGGGCATGGCCTCCACACATTTCTTCAATGACACCTTCTTCCTCAGGACAGAGTGCTCAGAGCCAGCCTCGCTGTAAGACAAGACCTGGGTTCTCCCTCCAGCCTCTCCTCCGCCACCTCCCTCTCTTGGCAGCGGATCGGCCTCCCACCTCAGGAGAAGGAGGGGACAACACTGTGGTGCGGGAGGCAGGGCTGGCATCCCACGCGGGGCCTCCAGATTGGCCCGCCCACTGCCCGCTGCCCACGGCCACACCGGCTGGTCCTTCTCCTCAGGGATGCTGCCTGCACACCCTGGCGGCCAGCTGCTCCCACCGTGGCTCTAGGTCCGGAGCAGCTGGACCGTCCGCCTTGCCCCTCTTTCCCACCAGCTGCTAGAAGCCCAAGCAGTGGCCTGGGTCGGGTCGCTCTGGCTGCTCACCTCCTCTCCTCTGTGCCTGCCGGGCCCCTCCCAGGCAGGGCCCCTCCTGCCCACGTGGCTGAGGGCCATGGTGCCAAGTCTCCCTGAATCAGGCATGACCTCGGGAGCCTGGGGCGGCCATCACAAGTTAAGCAAATAGTATCAAATTGATCTGATCAGCAGGGGAGTTTCCCCTGCTCAGCTCCAACCCAAGTTCAATAAGGAAAGGAAAAGTCAAACTTGAGCAGGGGAGGTGGAGACTTTCCACAGCCACATAGAAAGGCGGGGCTCAAAAACATCCCAACTGCTTCTTCAGAACAATCTGCATGTCCCCCCCAACCCTTGGTCCACCATCAAGTATCAGTTCAGCGCTTTCCTCCTTGTCCCCATCTGTGGACACTGGAGCTCCAACACCCCTCCTGGCACCCAGCAGGTGCGGGCATGTGCCCAGCTCCGGGGTGGGGGCAGACAACGCAATGTGTTGCTGATGCTCTTCCTCCTCCAGACCCCGCACAGCCCCGGGCAGAGCCCTCAGGCCAGGGTGCACCTCTGTCTTGGGTCTCCCTTGCTGGGGCTACTGTCCACACGGAGTTCTCCAGAGAACCTATGTTCCCCAAGGGCCAGGCCCTATGACTCTGTCCCCCTCAGCCTGGCCAACAAGACTCAGCCCAAGCCCCCAGGCCAAGCTGACCTGTTCACGATGGACGTGTGTCCTCGGTACACCTGCAGGCACTGCCCGGTCAGCACGTCCCACCTCCTGATGGTGCAGTCGGCGCTGCAGGTGAAGGCAGCCTCCTCCTCCAGCTGGCAGAAGGTGACGTAGCTCTCGTGTCCTGCAGAGGAGGGGAGAGGGCCCGGATGGAGCTCCTGCTTCTCTTCCAGTGAACAGGACCTGCCATTCTCCACTCACTGACCTGGCTATGTCCTCCCACCTGTCCACGCCTCCATTCCCTCACCTGAAATGGGAACAGCATCAATGCCCACCCCACAGACCACTGTGCAGACTGAGTTTCAGTGGCAGCCTCTAGCAGATGCTGCGTGTGGGTTTCCTCCTACACTCAGGCAGAGATACTGTGGTAAGCCTGGGCTCCCCAAGTTGCTGGGTGCTGAACACGCCTTGGAACCTGTCACCTGACTCAGAAAAGGTTCTTTGCAGATATGATTAAGTTGGAGAACTGACTTGGGGAGGCTGTCCTGGATAATCTGGGTGGGCCCTAGATGCTGTCAGAAGCATTCTTATAAGAGAGGGAGAGGGCTGGGTGCAGTGGTGCACGCCTGTAATCCCAGCAGCTTGGGAGGTTGAGACAGGAGGATTGCAAGTTCAAAGCCAGCCTCAGCGAAAAGCAAGACGCTAAGCAACTCAATGAGACCCTGTCTCTAAATAAAATACAAAATAGAGCTGGGGGTGTGGCTCCGTGGATGGGTGCCCTGAGTTCAATCTCTAGTACCCTCCCCCACCAAAAAATAAGAGGGAGAAGGAGATTTGACACACCAAAGAGAAGAAGGCCATGTGGGGGCAGAGAAAGCAGCCTATGTGGCCACAGAAATGCCAGCCTTCACCAGACACTGGAAGAGGCAAAGAAAAGATTGTCCCCTACAGGTTTCAGAGGGCATATGGCCTGCTGACCCCTTGATTTGTCCCAGGGACATTAACTTCAGGATTCTGGCTTCAGGAACCGTGCAAGAATAAACTGCAGCTGTTCAAGGCACCAACAATCTCCAAGGCACTGCCATAATACGGGGACAAAGAAGACACACTCCAGCCTTCCAAGAGCACCCCCAGCCTGGAAGGAAGGTCATCGGGTGAGGCCTGTGGCCAAGGGGCTCAGCAGGGACAGTGGCTGAACCAGCTTCCCCGGGGCAGAGGCCTGAGTGCTAGGGCCAGAGGATCTACACGGGGAGATGGAGTCAGGGACAGCAGACGGACATGGGCTGGCCCTGCATCCGGCCCTCAGGGGCCCCTGCTAGGTAGCGTGATGACCCCCTGTGTTCATGCCCGAGCCATTGTCAAGCAGGCCTGGGGCCCTTGGGGGATTTGCCCAGGATGATGCTAGTCCTTCAGGTAAGGTGCTTCCACCGGGGAAAACAGCTGTTGAAAACGAGGACATCTGAGAGGAATCGGGGACCAAAACCAACAGAACCAAAGGAAGGTCCCACACAGCGGAGCCAAGGAGTTAAAGCACTCACGTATTTGGGGGGTGCACTTATTACATTAGGATCTCATTTTAAGAATTTTTAAATCTTATTTTAAATTAAATTAAACTTATAAACCAGACGCGGTTAGTGAGTGGCACGATCTTTACTCCACGGAACTACAGCCACCAAACCAGGGCTGCCAAAGACCCGGAATGGTTTGATGATATTTTAAAACCTTGTTCAGATGGCTGGGGCCCGGCAGACAGGGACTTCAGGGTGCTGTTAAGCTCATTCTTTCTTTTCTTTTCTTTTCTTTTGTCCTGGGCACAGGCTGAGTTACTTTTGGAAGAAGTCAACTTCCTGGGTTCTAAGAAACAGAATTACAAAAAAAAAAAAAGTTTTCCAGTCTTCTTGGAGCACACACACCACGCTGCTCCGAAAACAACGTAGGAATTAAGGAAACACTTGAAGAAGTGGCAGATAATGTTTCCCTTAAAATACACATTGGTGAAAAGTCGAGGGCAAAATGGGTTTGGCCAAACACAGCGAGGCTCTTGCCAGCTCCACAGAGTTTATAAAGTCCTTTCAGACTGTCAACAAACTTTCCCTAAGACGAGATTGTCCCAGTCTTCCTGCTGCCACCATGGGGGATGGGTACAGCCCCCAGCCTCAGGGTCCCCGAGGGCCAGGAACACCCCAGAATGGGAGGGCAGTCAAGGGACACCAAGGTCACCCAGGTGCTGCACACACCAGCCCCCTGAGGACCCTGGACACAGCTAGCTGAGGCCAAAGGAGGCCAGAGGGAGGCTGAGGCATTGTGCCAGCTGCTCCCGGCCCATCAACAGGAAGGCAGAGGGCAGGGCGAGTCCAAATGAACCCCAGGAAAGCAGGTGAGAGCCAAGCACAGCTGGTGAGCAAGGGCACCTGCGCTCAAGCCACCAGACCAGGACTGCCGCAGACCTGAGGTGTGGGACAGCCTTACGACGGTGGAGGGAAAAAAGGGACAAGAACACAGACTGCAGATCCGTAAATACGTAAATGCACACGAAGAAGACGGGAGGAGACGGGACTGAAAGGGCCCAAGTGCTTGTTTCCTTTGGGGTTTTTGTAGGGCGGGGGCTCTCCACCACTGAGCTACAGCCCAGCTTCTAAGGTTTTCAATGTAAAAATCCTCTGAACCCGAGCCAGGCTGACCAATGCCCTCAGTCATCTGCCTTCCGCCAGCAGAGGCTGCCACAGTGGTCAGGGCTCTGCTGTGAACGAGCCCCCTCCAAGCACTCACCCCACATCTGAAAACACACCGTTTGGGTCACATGTCAGAGTCTGCCAGCAGAGGGGCCTGGGATGCGCTGAGCACATCCCCCAGAGGCGCCACTCTGCTGTGCGGCCCTGACCCCCTTGACCAGTATTCCACAGACCCAGGCCTGTGGGGTCACCCCAGGGGGCAGGAGGAAAATATGCACACCAGATCCTGAGCCCATCATACCCCCAGGGACCTCAGTGCCTTGGCCTTCAGCTGTTGGAATTACGCAGAATAAGCAAAAACGCCAAGCTAAAAATAAATATTTTTGAAGGATGAAGAATGCAGATAAGATGCAGCTATTATGTTCAAAAGAACACACTAAGGTCCAGGGTTTTCTGCCAAGGTAGCAGCCCTTCCCACCTCCCTGAGCACCCACATGCTGACAGGAGTCTGGGGGCAAGCTGCTCTCTCCCTGCTCAGTGAAAGCAGCCCAGAGGGCCTGGCTGGGGACCCCCACCTGGCGTGTGCCCTGACTGTGTGAAAGGAAGCCTTCTGTCCTCAGTATTCCAGCACTAAACAACAAAGCAACCGGCCACTCCAGCAGCCACCAGGAGATAGGGATGGCACTGTGCTCTTGACATTACCCAGCTGTCTGTGGCACCTGTCCACTGGCCAGAGTTAACTGTCCCTGTCCTTGAGTCGTGGACTTCAAGGAAGTCCTATCCTTCCATTTCCAGATGGGTTCAGACACCCACGGTCCTCGCACAGGAGATGCTCTCCTTAGCCCTGACCCAGAGGGCCCGCAGGCTGTCTGTACCCCTCTAACCAAGTCACCCCATCCTTGCAGAAGTCCTCTCTACAGCTGTCTGGAGGCGACTGTGCCCCCGCAGAAGAGGAGGCAACAGCCCTGTTGGTACTTGCACTGTGCCCAGCCTCTCTAGCATCCTTCTCTTAGACGCTCTTGAGTTACCTGCTCCTGGGGGCCAGGCCCCCACTCACACAGCCATAGCGCCTCATGTCCTCTGGGGTGAGGCTGAACACAGAGGCACAGGGCTGCAGCTGAAAGGAACACTGACAAAGCCACTGGTAGTACATCTGCCAACCCCTGCTGGGGACCCAGGACGGCTGCAGCCTGGGCCTCCTGGACTGCTGTGGTGGGTTCAGGCCCCCAGGCCCCCAGTTGCTGGCCAGGCTGCCCACATCTGGTCACCCATGTGCAGCAGGGCTACTCCTCCCAATGTAATCTGCAGCCAGGCCATGGCCCTCCCACAACCTCCCCCAGGCTCTCCTGCCTCCCTCTCTGCCTCAACTGGCACCCCCAGGGCGCCCACCACCCCCGACAGTGGTCTCCAGAGCACTGAAGGATGAATTAAGCACGGGTCTTGTACCTCAGACAGACTGTGTTCTGATGGAATTCTCCCTGACCCAGGCAAAGCGGGTGTTGTTTGTGCTTGAGCGCCTTCCCAGCGAGCCCCCGTGCCCTTCTAAACATTATGTCTGAATGGTATGCACAAGGAAAAAAGTGCACCTCATCTCCTCAGCCATCTTCCTGCCCATTCCACCTCTTCTGCTTTCCCTGGTCCTCTGGGAGTCTCACCTCGTGTCTTTGCTTCTGCTCTACCTGAGGCCCAGGCACCCTCTTCCCCTGAACCCATCAAACATGACCCTGGCTCATGGAACACACTGGGAATGGCAGGAAGTGTGTGGAGTAGCCTCGTGGCCTGGAAACGACAGGCTTAGTCCCTTACTCAGCAGGAACAGGGCAGGACAGGTACTGCCATTTTAGGAAATGCAGTTCATCTCTTTCATCCAACAAAGTGCTCCCAAGAAGTAGACACCCACTGCATAAAGTGAAAAGGAGAGGGCCCACGGATAACTTCAGTCCGAGCAATTCTCTTTACAGAATTAAGCCTTCTTCTTCATTGTAAGCTCATCAACTGCATTGGAAAGCCCAGTTCCATTAAGAGTTGAACGTGAGCTGAGTATGGTGGTGCAGGCCTGTAACCCTAGCAACTCCAGAGCTAAGGCAGGAGGATGGCAAGTTCAACGCCAGCCTCAGAAACTTAGTGAGGCCCTAAGAAATTTAGTGAGATCCTGTCTCAAAATAAAAAATAGAAAGGGCTGGGGAAATAGCTCAGTGACAAAGCACCCCTGGGTTCAATCCACATTCCTCCTACACACACACAAAAAGAGGTAAACATGGTCATATGTGGGGAGCCCAGCAAGCCAGTTCTGCAGGTCTGCAGCTCTTCTGGGGCCCCTAAGAGCAATGACAATGACCCCAGAAAGCCCCCATCCCACAGAAAACAGCCCTCGCTCTTTGTGCCCATTCCACTCCTTGATCCCAAATCCTCAAGCTCTGAACACTGAAAACTTCTGGTCCCCTGACCACCCTCCGCTGCTGAGAATAAAACAAGAAGCCCATCTTCAGAGGAAATGCTCATGGCACAGTCACCAACCCTAACCTTCTGCCCAAGAAATCCAGGCACGACCAACTGACAGGTTTTAATTTGGAGGCTTCTGTAAGCTTAGAGCTGCACAAGGGGCTAGCCCCGGGCAGGACTGAAGATATGCCTGGATCTGCAGGCAGCACTAAGGACCAGGGCCCCTCTGGCTTGCCACCCAGCCTGGGCACAACTTCCCCTGCAGTGGTGCCCCAGTACAGGTTCAGCCACACAGCAGGAAGAAGCCCTCTCTGCCCTGAGCCAGGCGTGAGACTGGGACAAGTCTGGTAGCACACTGGACCTTGGGGGTGTTGAAGACAGCACCCGCCCCATGGGGCAGAGTCTGGAAATCACTGAGGGGCTCTGTGTGGGGGTAAATAAGTCTGTGAGGACTAACCACACAATAAAGGACACACAGACGTGCATCTATAAGACTTAAAGAATGAAACAAATGTCCAGACATCCTACTAGTCTCTCACCCAGACCAAAACAAACCCTTCAGGAAGAAGGAGCGAACAAGACCTTGCTTTAGTAGGTGAGCACACAAAAGAACTACATTCCTGTAACTCTTGAGGGTCGAATCAGTAAGTAACTTCTCAAGATGAAGATACTCCATCCCCTCTGTCCTCAAAAAAAATTTGAAATGTCAACCTTAATAAGAGTGAAATCAGCCCTTGTAGGAATGGGCTCGGTCCTTTAATTCAACAGTTCTCTGCTTCAGTGGGGATGGCCCTCAATGGGGGCAGGTCAGGCACCCCTCATGGAAAGTAGATAAGCAGCTCTGGGACCACCAAAGTGGGTGTGAAGCCAAAGGTCCAGATGCCCAGCACAGAGCCAAGCACAGGGTGGGCCCTGGAGGCTACAAAGCTGCCCTGGGACAGGCCCGTGTCCACCAGACCAGAACCAGCCTGGAGAAGACTGGAGCTGACCTGGGGAGAAGCCCACCTAGCAAGTGGAGTTCACACAAGGCTCGCTGGCCGCAGGGCTCCCCAGGCTGGCTGTGCATTAGGGCCACCAGAAAGGCCGTTACAAATGCTCATTCTGGGGCTTTACTCATGGGGAGTCACTGGAGCCCGGGCCTGAGACTGCATTTCTGAAACCTCCTCCAAAGAGTCTTACATTTGGGGATAGATACAAGTTGGGTTTAAATTTTCTGACTGATCTCAGCTCTTCCATTTCCAGGTGAGTGCCTCTGTTTGGGAGGAGTGTGTGTGTGTGTGTGTGTGTATGAATGTGTGTGTCTGTGTGTGTGTTTGAGGCCATCTCTCCATTATCCATACCAACTCCCAAATAACCGTTGATCCCAAATTCATTCCTATTGGGCTTTGAAATCTCTACCTTAACTTGTTTTTAACTTGAAAACAGCAGTGTCAGGATCAGCCAGTTTGGAGGCTAACATCCTATCTCAGCTGGAAGGGCTGGGTGGGGCCACCCAGGATTTGCTGATTATGGCAGAAAAGTCCACAGTGATTAAAAAAAAAAAAAAAAGAGCTACACCCCCTGGTGCAGGAAGTCTAAGGCCTTGTGAAGGTTTGTCGAGGGGGACTGCCCAAACTCTGCAGCAGCCTGGCAGCCAGAGTAGAGTGGGACCTCACACACAGTGGTTGCATGGGACTATGTTTACATCACTAAGGGAAGGCCTCCTGATATTTCATCTCCTCCTCAAAAATGCCAAACAGATTGAACGACCACCCTGACCAATCCCACTCCTCACCCTTCCTTTGCAGCAACTGGAAAGAGGCCTTAGAGAGCTTTGCAGGGTGGCCGCAGGGAAGGAGTTCAAATTTCAAGTCGACCCCCACTGCTTGAGCTGCCCTGGGCAAATTAACACAATGGGGAGATGGCACTGTAGCTGCACACCACCGCAGCCGGCCCCCAAAACCCCTTTTGTTACCAAAATGGCCCCAAATAGGAAAAGTTGGCCAAAGGTCACCAGGTCATCCAGCGACCTGGAAAGATCTGCTTCGCAGGGGCAAAGGTGCGAATTCTTTTGTTTGCTGATAGTGTTGGAAAGGTAATGATTTCAAGCAGCCAGCGGACAAGTCATCTTGCCGGCGCGGCGGGCGCCCCTCTGCCCACCGGGCCCCACCCGCACCCGTCCCACCCCAGCATCTCCTCCCGCCCGGTCCGGCGCTCACGAGTCGGGCGCTGGGCCCGGAGGAGCGCTCCTTCAAGTAAGTGAGACGATGGGCTGGGCCGGACTTTTTGAGGAAGGGGTCTGAGAACGAACTTGCTGAGACCCACGGTCTGGGGCTGGGGGCGGGCGGCTAAGAAGGCAGGCAGGGGTCGCGGGCGCGCCGCCGTCGGGTCTACCTTGCAGGAGCGCGCAGCACCGGCCGTCCGCAGTACTCCAGAGCCTGGCCGTGCCGTCCTCGCTGCGGGTCAGCAGGCGCTGCCCATCCGGGCTCAGGCTCAGCCAGTTGATGCCCCCGCGGTGATCCGTGCAGACCCTCAGGGACGACCCGCCGCCCCCCATCCCGCCGGCGGGGCCGGGGACTAGGAGCAGCTGGCTCCGCTAGGGAGGGGCGCTCCGGCGTCCGCGCAGCGGCTCCGTGGGGCCGCATCCGCCCGCGGCCATCGCGGGGTCCCGGGCGCCGACTTCTGCGGGGCTCGCGGCGCCGCGGGGTCAGGTCAGGGGCCCAGCGTCCCCACCGCCCACCGGCCTTCGGCAGGAGGCTGTGCTGAGGCACACGATGGACCCCCGATGGAGTCCCAGGTGCGTGGACACAAAGCCGCCCCTCTCTCTCTGGAATCTGAAGATCCCACCCCGCCCAGCCGG
>NW_026000164.1:2602521-2610061 GCF_001458135.2 Marmota marmota marmota | reverse complement strand
CCGCGCGCCCTCCCGGCCCGCGCCGTGCTCCGGAGTGGGCGGCCGAGCGCGGAACAATACGGCCCAGCCTGGCTCCTCCTCAGAGACCACCCCTCAACCTGTCCCCTCCCACTTCTCAGGCTGCGCGCCAGTCCCCACCCCGCGTTCCGCAGCCACCCCCCGCGGTCCCCAGGGTCAGGCCTCCTCCCGCCGCCCCCACCCAAGCCCGGGGGACCCACACGTGCAACCCTCCCGGCGGCCCTGGCTGTCCCTCGAGGCTCTGCCCCCTGCCACTCCTGCCACCCCTATCCCTTCGGCCGGGACGAAGGAGGATGAAGAGGACAGAAGGGTCCAGGGGCTTGGGGGGGTCCCCTTAGTGGGGGACGCGACCCCAGTTGGTTCCCTCTGGAAATCAGGCGCACACCCCGAATTCGACTGGAGACGCGCCGGGGGTAGGGTGCGAGCCGTGGGGGTCCCTGGAGCGCCACCCCTCCCCCACCGCCACCAACGCCCCTCGGCTGGGTGCGCGCCGCCTGTGGCCCCACCGCGGTGGGAGCGGGAACCCACAGCGGCCGCCGCCCTCCCTCCCGAGCGCTGGTTCCCATTAGAGCAGTTCCGGAGCTGACTTCGCTGGGGGGCGGGGCAGGTGACCCCCCTACTCGGATCCTCCAGGTCCTAAAGGTAGCAGGGTTTCCCGTACCCTCCAGAGAAATCCATTCGGCTTCCCCCAAGTTGTAAATCAGCTTGCACCTCAATTTAAGGAGTGTCGACTTCCACGAAGTGACCTTCGCAGGTGCAGGGGAGCAGGTGGAGGAGTAAGGGGCGTTCTGACGGAATGTGGAGTCGTTGGAGGAGAGCAAGGATGGTGGAGGCGGGTTGAACCCAGGCAGGAGGCTCCAGGAGAGAGGAAGGCAGAGAGGGGGAGGATGGGACAGGCTTCGTTGTGCCTAGGGTTTGGGTGGATGAAGACAGTTTTCGGATGTCCCTAGTGGCTCATCCTGAGTTCATGGGTGGGGGACCTGGGAGCTTCAGGGAGTCTTTGCATCTTCATCTGGCTTGAAGACTGGTGGGCAGCTGACTGTACAGGTGGCCACCAGGTGAGGTAGGCTAGGAGGTCATGGGCAGCTATAGCACCAGCCCTGGGAGAAGGTGAGGTGAGCATGGTGGATACGAAGACCCAAAGAACAGCCAGAGGGGACCCGTATGTTCTGGGCAGAGTTAAAGAAAATCAGGACCCCACAACAAAGAAGCGGAGGGTGTTAAAGGGGAGAGGCCAGGGCGGTGGGATGGACATGTCCGGCCCTCAAGGAGCTTTCCCGGCTGTGGGCTGGACAGGAGCACCGTGCTAGGAGAACAGTTCCAGTTTCCTGTGGTCAAGCAGTGTTCACTGAGCAGGATGGGACCCTACCCTTCTGTTCCTCCATCCAGCTGAGGTAGGATGGAAGAAATAGAGAGAAAAAAGAGACAAAGGGTAAGGAAGAAGAGACTAGCAGTGAATCTAAAAGCCCCAGGCCCATTTTTTCTTCCAGGCTGGTCACTCCTAAATTTCTGAAAAATCCACAAACATTAGAGTTACTGTAAATAAACTCATTTATGAAAATTCTCTCATTTTGATTAAAGTTTTAGAGTACTGTGAGCCCACAGGATGTATTTTCAGATTAGATAAAACAAAGATGTGCTTTAAGAAACCTATAATCGAGGCACATTCCAAAGCCTATCTAGACGGAGGAGGTGGTGTCAACCTGAAGACCCTGGAGGGGACCCCGAGCTCCCTCAGTGCCCATGATCAGAGAGCTGAGCTCACCAGGCCGACCTCGTGCCCACGTGCCTTCCCAGCGCCCCCTCACAAAGTTGCCTTTAAAAGAAGAGCCCATGGGGCTGAAGCTGTAGTTCAGTGGTGGAGTACTTGCTGGCATGTGCAAGGCCCTGGGTTCAATCCCCAGCACAGGAAAAAAAAAAAAAAAAGCCAGATACCCTGAAATTGTATCTTGCTTTCAAGATGGCACAGGTTCTGCTCTGAGAATGTGTATCTTCACCCTTTTCACCCTTCCTAGCAAAGCTCTTGCTCTCTTTGCTAAAACCTGATTTGCACTTAAATTTCTTCTATTTGTCAAGACCCTGGAAGGTCCAACTAGAGGTGACTTCTACCTCTGGAGAGACCTGCTTGATCCCCCTTATGGTGACACAGCCACCGGCAAACTATCCATCTCCATCCTCAGCCTCCAGCATGCAGAAGGTATCCAAAGCCATCAGCTGCCACCAGCTTCCCAGCCCTCAGTCCTCACACTGCTGACCTCTACCAACTGCCTCCTTCCAAATTGGATTTTTTGTTCCTGCCTTTCCCTACCCCTCACTGCTCGGGCACAGTGTGGCTCCCTGGTCGGGGATGACCCTTGCCATTCTTGGGGAAGGGGTGTACTTCCCGGTGGATGGGCATGCAGTAAAGGTGTCTGGAGTCAGCCTGTTTCCCTTTTTCCTTTGCCATTTGCAGGTTACAGACTGCTCTGGAAAATCTAACAGGAGTACCAGGATGTGAGAAAGTTGGAAGGCAGCACCCAGTTCCCCCATCTTGAGATACAGCTATAGCCATCCAAGAGCCAAGCTGGTTTGCCAGCAAAGCTGTGATATCAGCAATAACTAGTCTCCCCCCAAAATTTCTCTTTACTTCTCCTCCAGAGCCCCCTAGAGTCCTCATACCTCCTGGAGCAGGAGAGCACATTGTTTTACAGAGGGGAACACCAAAGAAGAGGTCCTGGTGGGGTAGGCAAGATTCAGAAAGAAGCAGGGAGGGGTTGGTGTGTGATCAGCAAAAATGGGTGAAATCCCCACCCTGGCACCAGTGGAAAAGATACTTTGCCAGGGAGGGCCACGCCCACGTCTCTGTGGGAAAGGTGGGTGTTCTCAGGACTGGGAGGTGGCAGAGGGAGGCATCTTTTGGGCGCCCACAGGAAGGGGTCAGAGCTTTTTCAGAATTGTTCTTTCCCTCCTGGTACCAGCTGCAGTGCTACGGGGAGGGTGACACGGCTGTCCCTATCTTCCTTGATGGGGTACTTAGCATGTGTCAGGTACTGTGCCAAGTGCTGGTATTTCTCAAGAGGATAAACGTTCCCAGCCCATAAGTCATCTCTAGGAGAAGAGTTCAGAATTTCCAGAAGGAAATGGGAAGCCCCTGAAGGTTTTTCAACCTGGATGAGAGTGGGTGGCCCATGATGTATTTTTTGGAAGATCAAACTGATATCAACAGAGGAGCTAGTTGGAGAAAGGCAAGCAAGACCTGGAGGGGTACGCATGAGGAGCTGAAGGTTTCTAAGATGCTAAGGTCAGGTTTAAAGGTTGCTAAGAAAGAACTTACAGGGGCTGGCGTTGTGGCTCAGCGGTAGGGTGCTTACCTAGCGTGGGTGAAGCACTGGGTTTGATCCTCAGCACCACACAAAAATAAATAAATAAAAATAAAGTCATTGTGTCCACCTACAACTAAAAAAATATTTAAAAAAGAAAGAACTTACAGAGAGGAAGAGTTGAGATGTTGCAGAGAAGGGGTGATGGAGTGAGACTCTGAAGAAAGTGGAGAGGAGGGAGCAGGAGAGATTGTATTAAATGTGTGGCGAGAATGCCTGATTCTGGATGGGTGTGAAGGAGGCAGGACCCCTCCATCTCAAAAGCACCAGCCTCAGTTATTCAGGGCCCAAGTCAATCATGTGTAACCATCGTGTGGGAACATACGGCTTTATTATATTGTTCTTAATACTTTACACTTGAAATATAACAAAAATATTTTAGTTCAAGTCCAGCTTGTGCAACCTAGCAAGACCCTGCCTCAAAATAAAATCAATCAATAAATAAGGGCTGGAATGTGGCTCAGTGGTAGAGAGCCTCTGGGTTCAATCCCCAGTAGAGGAAGGAAGGAAAGAGAGAAAATGAAAAATCAATGCACAGAATGGGAGAAAATCATATATCCGATCAAGGCCTATAATCCAGAATATGTAAGTATGTTCCATTTCAACAGTAAAAGCCAACAATTCAATTTTTTTCTTAACCATGAATGTGTGTATGATTTAAAGCCTGCATCACTTCTTGGGATGATGGGATTCCTAAGTCCAGAGCCTGCTGTGTAAGCACCTTCTTCATCCTCTTGGTCCTGAATCTACCTCACTGAAGTTTTGAAGCTCCAGTTCCTGTGTACACCCTCCTGAGCTAGGAGAAGGCCAGAGTCCTCTCAGCCCATTTCCCACCTTCTCTTCTGACCCTTCCTGGATTCCCAGGGCCAGGGCCAGGAGAACCCTTGGGTTCCAGGAAGGCCTGTCCAGCCTGGGCTTTGGGGCCAGTTGGAAGGGTACCTGGAGTACAAGAGGTGGGTATCCACTGCTGCATCCAGTTGCTCCTCACTCCTGCTGCGACAGTGAGCACCCAGAAATCCAGTTCTAAAATGGAAAAGAACTGGAATGGACGTTTTCCCTAAGATGATATACAAGTGTCCAATGAGCTCATGAAAAATACTCGTCTTTCGCTGTCATAATTACTGCATTTTCCTAAATGCAGTGAAAACCGCTGTGAGATGCCACTTCACGCCCAATGGGATGGGTGATTATAGGATAGAACTAATAATAATAAAACAGAAAGCAGGTATTGGCGAGGGTGTGGGAAGACCCCAGCCCTCAGAGTGGCTGGCAGGAGACAGTGCAGTTGTGGGGAAGCAGTCTGGCAGCTCCTCACACTTTAAGATGAGGAGCTCCCATATGCCCCTGCAAGTCCACCCAAGAGACAGCATTGTTCATAATAGCCAAAAGATGGAGACAGCCCAAAAGTGCATCTGCAGATGAGTGGACATACAAAATGTGACACCGTGTATCCATGCAATGGAGTGCTGTTCATCCCTAAACAGGAATAAGGCGCTGATACAAGCTACCGCACATGTGGAGCCTGATTTTTTTTTTTTTGTCCGTTTGTTTATTGCAATGCTGGGGATCAAATCAGGGCCTTATGCATGTGAGGCAAGCACTCTACCATTGAGCTGCATCACCAGCCTCCCAATAGGTGAAAGCTATCAATCACCAAAGACCACATATTGAATGATTTCATTCATAGAACATATGCAGAACAGGGAATTCTGCAGGGACAGATTTTATTACCCAGTGGTTGCCTAGGGTTAGGGGAGGAGGTTCAAGAGAGTAGGGAGCTGATAGGTAAAGTTTATGGGGTTTGCTTTTTGGGGTGATAAAGGTGTTCTTTACTGGACTGGTGCTGGCTGCACATATCTGTGACTGTCCTGAACATCACTGAACTGTACACTTGACTGAGCAAACCATGCAATGTGTGAACATCTCGATAAAGCTGTTTTTTTTTTTTTTTTAACACACACATACAATGAGATGCCACCTCAGCTACACTAGGATGGGCGTAATTTTAAAATGTAAAATTGCACACCTTGGCAAGGATGTGGAAGAAATGGAGTGCTTACTTGCTGCTGGAGAGAATTGAAAATATGGAATGGACACTTTGAAAAACTGATGGTTCCTCAAGAAGATGAAAGAGAATTGCCATATGACCCAGCAATTCTACTCATAGATATAGAATTGAAAACAGGTGTTTAAACAAAAACTTGAACATGAATGTTCATAGTAGCTCTATTCACAATAGCAAACAAACAAACAAAAAGGAAGCAACCCACAGATGAATAGATAAACAAAAATGTGCTATATTCATACGATGGAATATTATTCAGCTATAAAAGAAACAAAGCCCTGGTCCATGTACAACACAGATGAACCTACAAGACACTACTAAGTGGAAGAAGCCAAACACAACAGGACAAATACTCTGTAATTCCATTTATATGAAATATCCAGAATGGACAAATCCAGGCAGCAGATCAATGGTTGCTAGAAGAGGAGGTACTGGGTAGTGGAGAGAGAATGTGTAAAGCGCCCTGGTTTCCTTTTGGAGGGAAGTAGTTGGATGACGTCATGAATGCTTAATACCCCTGAATCGCACACACCGAGGCTGCAATGGTAAATTTAACTGCATATTTTAACACTCACACAAACTTGTGCTGTTTTTTAAAGGCTTTATTAACCCTCAATTATTACTGCTATTTTTAGCACTTAGGGAATGATCATCAGAATATTAGAATTATTAATGTTTGGAGACTCTAATGCTTGGCACCCCGCATATGAATGTGTCCCAGAAAGTGAGTGACACTGGTGTCCAGAGGAGGCTGGGTCAGTCCTAGGTGTCAAAAAAGCCCTGCAAACTCAGAGCAAGACCCTGAGCCAGGACTGGTCCCCCGCTCAGGTCTGGCCTGCTCCTTATGGCCCCCATTCCCAGGACAGCATTCTCTCAGTCTGGCTCCAAGGGGTCATTGTCCATTTCCAGTCGGGTTCAAAATCAAAAAGGAGCCAGCATTAGGAAACCCAACTGCTTTCTTGTGCTAAAAAAATCCCCTTTGTACTGGCCACTGCTGGCCACCACTCCAGCCGCCAGCCCTGGAAGCCAGGCAGCAGTCCCCTCGGGCAAGAGCGCTGCTGCTGGACGCTGGCCCTGGGCACAGGGGGAGGTGCAGAGTCTGGACATGCATGGGGTTCTCTGCGGTCACCCCACATCCGGAATGTTGGGCCTTTCCTGGGTCTCTGACCAGGGCTGTGTTTCCTAAGAGCATGTCTGTTCTGTGGAGAGAAGGCCAGCTGGTAAACACCCCATCCCCCCCACACTTTATCTCCCTCCAGCCTTTTCCTGGAAGCTTCAGAGCAGTGTCAGAGGCTGAGGAGACCTAGGGCTGCAGTTTTGAAACAGCTTTCGGCAGTCACTGACTTTGACTTCCAATCTGGCCCAAATGACAAAGTGACAAGGACCATTCACCCTCCCTCCTCCTGTCTGAACAAAAACAGAAAACACAGAGGGCGGTGGATGATAGCAGTCTCTGGGAGACCGGAAAAGGAGGCTGAGCCCACCACTGGCCCAGCCTGCTACCTTCCAAGAGTGTCCAGACCACAGAATGGGAAGGGGACCCGGATGGGGCCTGGAGACTCCTGAGCTGAGGAAACAGCAGTGACTGGGAGGGTAAAGTGGCTAGAGTCGGTGGGACAGGAAAGAGAGGAGAAACCCTGGAGGGTCCCTCCCCAGGACTGGGCTGAACCCTTCAGGGCATGTGTATGAGACAGGATAGGAGGGAACTACCCCACACCCACAGAGGGCCCAGAGTAGTGCAGACAGGTGCAGAAAATAGTCATTCTGTGTGTTTTAAAGGTTACGTAGGAGCGGAGGGACATAGAGTGCGTGCTGAGCTTGTGCAGGGCCCTGGGTCTGATCCCCAGCACCCCCTCCCCAGAGAAAGGTTATGGAGAAGCACAGACCATATCAAAGGGCCCCAAACTGAACTTCTAGAGATGAAAGCAATGTCTCAAATTAAACAACACTGGATGGATTGATAGCAGATTATGAAGAAAATATTAGTAAACTGAAAGGCACAGCAGTAGCTTTCTGAGACCAAAAAAAAAAAAAAAAAAAAAAAAAAAAAAAAAAAAGTAAGATTAGTAAAAGCAAAGAGAAAGAAAAGAACAGAGCA
>NW_026000164.1:2595087-2600421 GCF_001458135.2 Marmota marmota marmota | reverse complement strand
GGGGGGGGGGGGGGGGGGTGGGCTATCCCATCATGGAGCCCGCACTTGCTTTATTTATACCGGGGAGCATCCAAGGCCTTCCATAAAAGGTGGGCTGTCCAGTTCCCAATGGATACGCCCATCTCCGGAGCTACTACAAGGATCTTCCTAGTAGAGTGGAGATAAAGGTCATGTGCCTTGGGCAATCGATTGTGTGGGAGAGCCACAGACTGTTCCCAAGTTTAAACCTAAAATCTCCCTGGCAGCCAGGGAGATTTTAGGTTTAACTTTGGGAACTATCAAGTATTTCATGGTGGCTTCCCACAGCTTACTATTCAGAATATATTTTTTTAAAATTCTTATAGTTCGACCATAAAAAGACAGCTCAATATAAAAATTGGCAAAGGATTTAATTAGAAATTTCTCCCAGTGAAATACACAAGTAATGGATGAGCAGATGAAAAGGTGCTCCACGTCCCTATGCATCAGGGACCACAGGAAGAGAGATCCCTAGGCACCTGTCAGAATGGCCCCCAAAATAGACCTGACTGCCTGCAACTTCTTGTTGGCATGAACATGGAGCAACTGGAGTGTTCACGTCCGGCAAGAATATAAAATGGTATGGCAGCTTTGGAGAGCAGGTTGGCGGTCTCCTGATGGACACCACCCCTGACTCCCTCATCCTCCCTGCCCAGAATGAAGTGACCATGCACAAACTCTGTCGCGCTGATCCCCACAGCAGCGTCATCCCCAGTAGCCACGATGGGAACAGTTCACACGTTTCATAGGTGAGTAGGTAGATGAAGGGCAGAACATCCACAGGAAGGGGTGGCCCCAGCAAGGAGCGGGGCCAGGTGTTGTCACACACAGTAACACAGGTGGATCCCAACAGCATTGCGCTGAGTGAAAGAAGCCAGACGAGAAGCTGATCCTCACGGACGGCCTCCCATCAGTGGTTGCTTGGGATAAGGGGAGGGGACAAGGAGTCGTAGGGGACAGAATGACAAAGGAGCAAGGGGGAACCCATGGGCCAATGGCAGGTGTACTATCTTGCTTGTGATGATGGTTTTACAAGTGTGAGCACGTGCCAGATGTATTCCAGTGGTGCCCAGGCAAAGATCTCAGGCGTCCTGCACCAGCTCATCCCTCTTCTTACAAGGGGCTTCCCTTGTCACAGGATATAGGAAGGCTTCCTGGTTAGAGGGAGCGTGTGTGTGTGTGTGTGTGTGTGTGTGTGTCTGCACGCATGCATGTGAGAGAATGAACTGTGAATGTGCATGCATGTGTGCAAGAATGCACTTGTGTGGGGGTATGAAGTGTGGACGTGTGCATGTGTGACAGTGTTTTTGTGAATGTGTGCATGAGAGGAGCCCTGTGTGGGGTCTTGTGTGCGGGAGGAGGAGGGCGCAGGAGGAGGAGGGCCAGCAGGAGCCCTGTCTGCAGCATCTGTTTTTCCTCATTCCAGAACCCTTCTAGCTGCTCACAAAACGATGCGTTGGCTTGTCCTCCGTGTGGGTCCTGAAGCCAAGCTGAATGAGAACTGGGGTTGTCAATCCTACGGAGGGCATTTTTGGTGAATTTATACCTCTACAAAAGCCAGGAAAGCCATGTCACTGTCCCCACACCTGCCAGTATCCAGCTGGGGGCAGGAAGTGGATATTGTTCAGGACTCTCTGGTCACAGCAGAAGAAATTGGAGTGTAATGAGCTTAAGCAACAAAAGGAGATTTACAGCCCCATGACCGGGGGCACATACCTGTGACCCCAGACACTCAGGATGCTGAGGCAGGAGGAGTGCAAGTTCAAGGTCAGCCTTGACAACTTAGCTGGACTGTCGGGGCGCCCTGAACAGGAGCTGAGCATGCCCCCTAGCCTTGAGTGATGGGGTGTTGAACTGGCATCGCACGCAGTGCAAAACAAGTGGGCCTCACCGTCACTGGGCAAGGACATGCAGCTCTGGGTCTGGACGTCACCCTGTGGGACTGGGCGTCACCCCCCTGTTTGTTGTAACACAATCCCTGGCCTGATTGGGGTGGAATATTCTACTGAATGTCTTCCCCCTAATAAAAACAGGGCTTTGGGGTGTGCTTGCTCTCTTGCCTCCCTTGCTCCTCTTGCCCTCCGGAGCGGGAGCTGACCCCTGAGGTCGCAGAGTCTCAGAGCTGTCCCTGACCCCCGCAAAAGGTATTTTGTGTCTGTGTGATCTTTTTGTTGCGGAGTGACCCTGAATCCGTCACCCGCACAGGACACGGGCGACAGTGAACCCTGTGTCAGAAATGAGAAGGGCTGGGGTCACAGCTCAGTGCACGTGCAGGCCCCTGTACCAACGTAGGGAGGAGGGGATTTATTTACTGGGTGGTGCTGGGGAGGGAACCCCGGGCCCCACACATGCGAGGCAAGAGCTCTGCCAGCGAGATACACCCCCTGCCAAAAAAGGGGGCTTTCTAGAAGGAACCAAGGGAAGGCAGGGGAGGGTGTCCAGATTGGAAGGATAAGGTAGGGAACGGCCAGGGACCTTGACACCAGAGCTGGTGGCATTGTCCCTGGGTGCTGCCGTGGCTGGCTTGGCTCTGCCCTTCCTTCCCCCTGCTCTTCCCACCAATTTTCTACCTTGGGTCTAACTTGGCTGGGAACAGAACCCTGTCACTGCAGCCCAGGGAGAACCACAGCAGTTTTGCCGAGGAATCCAACAAGTCATCCAGAGCTGTCCCCCTCTGAGCCGGCTGCAGCTCACACACAGTGCCGGTTCACCAGGGTCACAGATCCAGAGAAGCCCCTGCTTCACCTTGGAGCCACACCAAGTGGAGTGACCTAAACCTTCTTCCTGAGAGGCCCAAGTCCTTGGTGGCCCTGCCCGTGTTCGGGTGCTGGGACTCCCTTTGCCCTGGTTGCTGGAGCCATGTGGCTTTCATGGTGGTAATGATGCTTATTGAACCCAGGTACCTTAGACCCTGTGCTCACAAGAACTTCTGCAGAGGTCCTGGGGCATCTGGTAACTCTCCCAGGATCACGTAGCAAGCGGAGAGGGTGGATTGTCCCCTGAAGTTAGGTCCCTGCCCGTGAGTCACCACCGGGCAGCAGCAGCAGCGGCGGCATTTGGGAGGTCAGGGTAGATGCCCGGCCAACTCTCCACACCCTCCCAGCCTGTGCCTCCTCAGACCATCCTCACAGCGGCCCCCCGTGTCCCAGATCCCATACAAGTTCCCGTGTTTTTCAGTTTGTATTGACCTGAGGAAATGACCAAAGGTCTGAGGTTTAAACGCCGCCGGGAAGAGGTCGCAGGATGCACACAAGGTGCGTGTGCAGGCGCAGCAGGGTCTTCCTGCAGGGGCCAGGCTGTGAACCGGCCCAGGCCGGGGACCCACCTGCTCAGCCAGTGCCCCTCAGCCAGGCCTCTCGGACCTTCCCGCGTCTACAACAGACATTAGCGAATGGGTGGCCGAGGCCCACTCCTGCCCCACCCGCGATGCCTGTGGCAGGGGCTCCCCGTCACCCTCTCCTGCTGGCTCTGGGACCCCACTGGCTTGGCAGCAGCCAGGGTCCCTTTAATATGTGAGCTTCCGTCCCCTGTCAACCCTGTTGGGGGTCTCAGGGCCCTCTTGGGGGCAGGCGGTGTGGACACATGCTGCAGGTGTCCCCACAGCCTGAGAACCGTTCCTCTGTGGCGCCAAGGGTTCCGTCCTGCTGGGTCACTGTAGTGCCCTCACAGCTGCGTCAGCCTGCCCGGCAAATGTGCCCCAAGCCAGCACTCGGAAAGAAGCGTTGTCCCCCAGTGTCCAAGGCCTGCCAGGCACAGTGGTGCGCACCTGCCACCCCAGGGACACGGGAGGGCGAGGCAGCAGGATCCCGAGTTCCAGGCACCTGCACGACCTGGCAAGACCCTGCCTCAGAATAAATAAAAGGGCTGGGGATGCAGCTCCATGGTCGCGCGCTGGCCTAGCACCAGCGAGACCCTGGGTTCCACCCCACACAGAAAAAACCCTCTGCCCGAACCACGTCTTGCTCCTCCCTGGTCGGCCAGGCCCCCTCGGAATCCGTTCCCAAGGCGCTCTTCTGCCTTTGGCCTGTTTGTCGCCAAACTCCTGCGCTCCCTGGGGGCTCCTGTCCTGCATTTCTACCCCTAGTCCAAGCTGTCCAGCTGAAATCCCCTCACCCGGGGATGAGGCCCCTGCACAGGGCCAGTTCACTCTCCCCTCCACAGAGGACGTCTTGGGGTGCTTCAGAGGGCTTCAGAGGACTCTTGACGTCTCTGAGTCTTCCATATCCGCCCACCTGTCCCCGCTTGGGCCGTCAGGGGCCTCTTTCTCTTTGTATCAGTGCTTTAATTTCACACGGAAGCTCTGGGTAGTCTGTGGATACAACTGGTGTTTTCACTTGGCGGCCGGCAGAACGTGCCTCCCAACTCTCTCCAGTAAGATTTAGGCCCTGACACAGAAAGGCCTTGAGTTCGCTGAACACCTGAGACAAGCTTCATAAGGTTTATTTACTTATTTTTTTTTAATATCGGAGAATTGAACCCAGGGGTGCTTAACTATTGAGCCACATCCCCAGCCCTTTCTTGTATTTTATTTAAAGACTGGGTCTCAATGAGCTGCTAGGCTGGCCTCAAACTTGCTATCCTCCGGCCTCAGCCTCCCTGCACTCCCTTTCCAGGGCTGCCCCATGGACCTGTGGTTAAACACAGCAACCGGCCATCTCACGGTTCTGGAGGCTGTGAGTCCTTGAGGAGTCCGGAGGAAGGCTGATTCCCTCTGAGGCTGGGAAGGATCTGCCCCAGGCCGCTCTCTGGCTTCTGATGGTTGCTGGCAATCTGGCATGCCCTGGTTGGGGGAAGTGTCACCAATCTTAACCTTTGTCTTTTTTGGGGGGTGGGGGTACTAGGGATTGAACTCAGGGGCACTTGACCACTGAGCCACATCCCCAGCCTTATTTTGTATTGTATTTAGAGACAGAGTCTCACTGAGTTGCTTAGGGCCTTGCTTTTGTTGAGGCTGGATTTGAACTCTTGATCCTCCTGCCTCAGCCTCCTGAGCCACTGGGATTACACCGCCACAGCTTAGCCTTTGCCTTGACGTGGTGCCCTCCCTGTTGCATCCCGAGTCCAAACGTCCCCCATGTGTAAGGCCACCAGTCAGACAGATAAGGCCCAGCTACCGCAGTGTGGTCTTGCTGCACACTGAGGCATGTCCTGGTTCATGTGGGGAAGCTCTAACCTCAGCCTGGCTGTTCTTGGAGATAAATGAGGTTAAATGAGCTCGAAGATTGGCGAACTGACTTTTTAAAGAAGATCTCTCTTTCTCTCTCCCTCTTTCTCCCTCTCCCTCCCTCCCTCCCTCTCTCTCTCCCCCCTCTCTCT
>NW_026000164.1:2578271-2594099 GCF_001458135.2 Marmota marmota marmota | reverse complement strand
TCCTCCCTCCCTCCTCCCTCCTCTCCTCTCTCTCTCTCTCTCCCCCCTTTCTCTCCCCCCTCTCTCTTTCTCTTTCTCTCTCTCTCTCTCTCTGCCATGGAAGGACACAATGAGAAAGCTGGGAGGAGGCCCTCCCTGAAGGGTCACAGCAGGGCCTTGCCCTTCCTGGAGATGTGGGATGCCATGTGTCTGGCCAGTGTGGCAGTCTGTGCTGACCAAGCAGACCTCGTCCTAACCTAGCTAAGCACATTGCGGTGACCCCGGTGAAGTCCCAGGGGTCATTCCCTGAGGCTAGGGGTTCTGGGGAGACAAGGCTGTGCTGCCCAGCAGGGAGGGGGATGGCCTCCGGGCCCTCCCACCCCCAGGGCTCAGCTTCCTTTGCCGGCTGAGGACCTGTGGCTGCAGGTAGACCAGACCTGGCCTCCCCTCCTCCCCACCCAGCTCCGCAGCAGCCACACACCACAGCCTCCCCTTGTGGGAACCCGGCAAGTTTTTCTTCCTGGGGGGCCCAAATGTGGCTCCTAGTGCCGCTGTTTACAGCCTCCGTGTCCCACAGGATTCTCTTCCAAAGAACGCGGGTTGGCCCTAACAGAGTCTGGGAGGGGCGTGTGCAGGAGTCCGGGAACCTGTGGTCACAGTTACTTTCCACAGAAAATTGAAGGACTCAGTGATCTGTAAGTAGTTTTATTGGGAGCAAATTAGGTTGTGATGGTGCTGGGGAGCGGAGGGCCAACGAAGCACTGCACACCAGGGTGATGTGACTAACGTCTCAAGGTCACCCAGGAGCCACTAGGGCACTGCAGCCCTGCAGGGAGGTGAGCCCCGCGGGTCAGTGGACTGCAGTGCACCCGGCAGCAGGAAGACATGCTGCAGGAACCATCTACCTGAGGCTGTGGTTTTGTTTTTTGTTGTTTTGGTTATTGTGTTGATAGTTAGGAACACACTTAGTTGTAGGGAACCATGTCTGTAACTTGACAAGAAGGTGGCCATGTGACACTGTTTTAGCAGCTTAGAGCCTGCGTCTCCCCAACTCTTTTTGCAGTAGTCTCAGGATCACAAGAAGGCTGCTTGCTCCTGGCATCACACCTTCATTCAACGCAGGAAGACAAAGGGGGAGGCTTCTGGTGAAGAAAGTGAAGGCTTTTCCCAGAGTCCTTTTGACAAAGGACTTTTATCTTATTGGCTAGAGCTGTGTCTCATGGCCTGGGAGGGAGGGAGGGAAGAGAGCTGTTAGCTTTCTAGACCTTTCTGTGAAGGTGTGCAAGGGTGAGCTCCTGGAAGTGGAATAGCAGTCACTGAGCAGCCCACATCTCCTTAAATGCTCGTGTGTTTCACTGTGAGGCGGGCTTGTGTTTTTCAAACTGGAGAATTGTGATCCACTGAGGAGTTGTGAAATCAACTTAGTTGGTGTCTGACCAGCATTATGTTAAAATAAAATAGAAAATACCCATGTTCAACTCAATAGCAGAGATAAGGCTCATTTCATGACACAGCTGTGCCCGTTTTATAGGCCCTGGCCCTCACGTGAGTCTCAGTCAGAAAGCTCTGGAAGCCCTGGTTGTAGGGCCGGCTTGAGGCAGATGGCCTGGGGAACTCGGCCTCTTTTACCATGTATGGTATGAATCTGGTCAAATAACCTTTAAAGTCTATTCTTCAGTTATAAAAGAGGAAAATGATACATTTACCTTATTCTACGTAAAAACAGGGCCTAAAACTCGCACAGTGAATGTGTTGCTGTGTTAAGTATTTGCTGAGAGCTAACTACTGTCAGGCCCCACTTCAAACACCCAGTTAGATTCACTTAAAATTCGCTAAGGGACGCAGATCCTGTAATCCAGCTAGGTGGGAGGCTGAGGCAGGAGAATCACTAGTTGAAGGCCAGCCTGGGCAACTTAGCAAGAACTCATCTGAGAATAAAAAAATTAAAAGGGCTGGCGAGTAGTTCAGTGGTAAGAGCACCCCTGGGTTCAATGCCCAGTACCCCCAAATTAGCTGAATATTCATATGCAAATGAATTGTTAGAACGTTCTCCCTCACAAAAATTTTACTTTAGCTTAATACCACTGGCTAGCCCTACAGGGTATCATCAGCAAAAATGCCAGAGAACTTGCTGTTTTCTTTGGAGGACGGGTGATGTTGAGAATGTGGCTCGTGGTCATCAACACGGGCGTGGCGGGCCCATGGGAGGGAGAAGTTCACCTCCGACCTCAGCCCCAAGGACTGCTGTGCGTCTCCTGGAGAACTAGTTTCTTTTCTCTTTTGGACTCCGCGGGTCATCAAGTTGATTCCTTCCTGTCTCCCGTGGCCTGGGTGGGGACTTCCTCCCACAGAGAGCAGGGCTGTGTAATGGGGGAGGTCATGGCCGCTAACCTGGCCCTGGTCTCACCTTTTATTCTACTCGCTTCTTTAAACTCCCCGCGGTCCCAAAGAGCTCCCCACAGACTGATTCTCATACTGTGTTTTGTGAGATAAGCGTCCTGCCCCATCTTGGGGTCCAGCACCCCATGATGGGTAAAGCTGCTGGGCGCCCCTTCTGGGCTTAGAGGCCCACTGCCCGCTTCAGCAACAAGCAGCCCCCCTGGACGGGCAGACCCATCCCTACTGCCCCGCTGGTCTCTGTCCACGTGGCTCAGGAGCTCCAGGACCCAGGGTTAAGCTGGGCACACTGTGAGTGGGAACCCGCCCTGCTCCCTGTGCCTGGCATCCCCGGCAGCCTCTCTCAGCCCCAGGATCCCCTGGTGTAAGGCAAAGGGCACAGGAGACCACCCCCAGCCCACGGCAAAGGACCTGTACCAGTTGGTGGGAAGTTGGGCCAGGTGAGGTGAGTGGAGAGGGTACTCCTGCCCGCTTCCCTGACCTGCTTTGACCCTCAGCCAGAAAGTCCCACATGGTCCCATACCCTGTCCCGCCGTCCCTCCCCACCCAGGGAATGCAGGCCTGGTCCCAGGCCAAGCTCCCGTCAGAAAGGGTCACCACCACCGTCGGCCAGCCTGCCCACACGCTGCCACCCCCCCCCCAGACNCTCTCCCCGAACTGTGTCCAGCATGGGGCCCTCTCCCTGACTCAGCAACAGGGCTGCCAACGCACCCATCTGCTCTAGTGGTGTCCCCACCCCCGCGCACACAGACCAGGCCAAGGAGGGGCTGCAGCTGGCTTCCACAGGGTCGTTGTGAACCACAGACTGCCAAGGAAGCAGGCCTCACGGCGGGCGGGAAGCTCAACGCCTGTTCACAGAACCACTCACTGGCATTCCTCCCACGTCACCAGCGGTGGAGGACGGCCGGAGACAGGGAACCCTAGGTGTCCCCTCCTTGCAGGTGGAGCTGCTGCTTCCTGCGCAGTCCCACGCAGAGGCCTGCACTGGATGCCTGGTGCGGGGGGGTTGCCGATCCATAAGGTAAGAGAAGCCAGAGAAAGGCAGGTGTGGGGCAGGTGTGGGCAGGTGTGGGCAGATAGGAACTTCAGGTCCCCAGGACCCGGGAACAGCCCAAGCCCTTCAGCAGAGGACTCAGACTTTTGTACTGGGCAAAACCCACCGAGCATACAATCCAGTCTGCACCTCCCTGGAGCGCACAGCTTGATGGCACTCGGTACATTCCCTGAAACTCCAGAGCTTGGTTCAACTTTTTTTTTTCCTCCAGGGCTGGTGACAGAACCCAGGGCCTTGGCCTGCTAGGAAAGTGCTCCGCCACCGAGTGACCCCCAGCCCTGGAGCTCAGTCCTAAAGCCTGGCTCATTGAGCGGATCTTGGTTGAAAATCTGTTCAGGCTTCTCAAGGGGATGAGAGATGGAGGTGCAGCCCTGCTCAGAAGTGTCCCCCCAGCAGGGTAGAAGGCAGAGCCCAGAAGCCACCAGCCAAGAATGCACTGGCCGTCAGAGATGGGCAGGGGGGCACCTGGAGTCCCAGGAGGGACGGGGCAAACAAAGACTTCTAGACCAGTGCCCCCCCCCACCCCGCCACAGAGGGCGCTTCAGAGTCCTCCCTGTGGTGATGGGGCCTGATGAGCAGGTGCCTGCGCTGCAGGCAGCCTTTGGAGCACCAGGCTCTCGGCTGCTCTTAAAAGCCCAGCTCTCCAAACTGCAGAGTGGAGGCAGAAATATGTGACCATGTGTGGCTGTGAGCAGCTCTGTCTGGGTCCTCACTCCCTGGACAGACTGCAGATCAAGGCTCTGGGGTGGGAACCTTGTTTTCCCTCTTTCTGACAAAAAGCAGATCTGCTGACAGATTAGGAAGCAGGGGGCTGGGGTGAGGGGAAGGTCACCCAGAAGCACCAAGCACTCAATCACCCGCTAATGAGGTGCTGGTGTTCCTGGGAGCCGCAGGAGGACTCGCTCTGGCCCTGGACTGGCTGGTGGGCTGCGGTTCTCATGTGACTACCAGGAACTCCTGGGGGTGGATACTCTCCCACTGTGGGCCCGGGGGAAGGAGGCAAGGACTGCAGCTTGCCCCAGGTCACACATCCTAGGGAAGTGCCCTGTCAGAGAGCCTCCTCCTGCTCTAACACCGCTCCTACCCAGGAGGCCATAATGCTCCGGGCTCCAGAAATATTCGAGTCCAACTGCTAGGAACACAGGTTTTATTCAAAGTCACTTTGAAGGAAGGTGCAACAAAACTTAATTGCTTCCAAAGTTCCATCTCTGAAAATCAGCAGAAACTTTAAAGGACTAGGGGCCACCAAGGGACAAAAGAGAGGAAGGCACCCCTGCGGACGGAGCCAGCCTCGGCCTCCGCGCCCACCTTCTTGGCCCCTGTCAGGAATTTCAGATGGGAGGACCCCAACTCAGCCTGTCTCAGTGCTTCCCCCAACACCATGTCACTGCTACCAACAACCAATTCTCATGTGGCACCGGCTCCAGGGTCACACGCTTGACTTTTAAAGGTGTATAACAGCTGGTAGGACAGACACGATGGCACGCATTTCACAGAGCAGGAACTGAGGCTGCAGAGGCTTTGGGTTCGACCCAAGTTCATGCCAAATAGACCTATACATACGAATGTGCAGTGTGGAGCAAAGTCAAACCTGGGTTGGAGTCCTGCCTGCTGGGTGACCTTGGGCCAGTTCTTAACCTGTCTGGGTCTAGCACTCCTGGTTGGGACAGCAGTGCTAAGTGTTTTAATCTTGGGGTTACTGTACATGTGGATTCCACTGACGGCAGAGCCTGGCATGAAGTTAGTTCTCAGTAGGTTTCTGTTAACATCTATTAGCATTGTCATCACCACCAGCAGGAAAGACCTGTGAGATCCTAAAGCACAGGCCAGCTGGACACTGCTGACCTTGGAGGTAGAGGGGTAGCAGGTGGACAGTTGCAGGACACACCAGATGTGCAGGCAGGGACAGGGCCTGGCCTCCAGGAGGCCTCGATGACAGATGTGCCCACATGGAGACAGGCCAGCTGGGCTCACACAGAAAGCCCTACTCCGTGAACAAACTGGCAGAGAAATGAAAGCCTCAGGCATTAAGTAAACACTCTTCCCAGGTGAGCAACAGTGAGGGGAGATTTTATTGCCGATTGGTTCCAGGCTCGGAGCTTGGAGGTGGCTGGCTCGTTGCTAGTTTTATGGTGGTTTCTCAAGTTCTTGATTTGAGCCTCGGTACCCTGGAAACTAGGATTGTTGTAGGGACAGTTGAGGCCAGGCACCGAAGACAGCAGGAAACAGTTTTATTGGGCTGCAGCCAGGTTCAGAGGGCACAGCTTTTGCTGTAATCAATCAATCCCCTGAACCCCGAGTTCAGGGAGTTTCAGAGTTTTATACCCAGCATGTAAGGGGAGGGGCTCAGAAGTTCACAGTCTGCAGAAGCTCACATAAAGCAGCTTTTTCTTTCACTGTTCTGGGCAAGTTAACCCTTCAAGGACCTGAGAGGGGGAGAGCTTCTTCTCCCCTCCTCTCCTCCCCTGCCAGCTGTTACCATGGGAGCCCAGTTAGTAACTTCTCTATCCTAGAAATGCAGACATCTCTGTGAAGCCCAGCTCAGGCCAGAGGCCTTGTTTGCACATTTCTACAAACTACTATACTGGATACGTTTGTGAGAAACTAGTAAGGGGGTGTCCAGCACCTGGAGTGCTGGCATCTTCCCGGCCAGTGGCCAAGTAAAATAGGAAGTTTATCTACAGTGAACTCTTTGGCAGAGACTCTTTTGCTGACAGTCCTAAAATCAGCCAATGGTGAGGATTTCTGGAGAAGCCCAGGTAAGAGGAGGGGGTGCCACTATAGGACAAGGGAACCCTCCTCACTGGATGGCCATCCCCTTCTCCACTGTCAGCCCCTGTGGAAAACAGCCCCTGAGATCCAGGATCCCAGGTTTCCCACCCTCAGCTCTGGGTTCCATTCATTAGCAATTCCCCATTCCAAGCCTCTGTTTGTCTGTCTGTTTATCTTTACAGTACTGAGGACTGAACCCAGAGCCTCACACATGCTATCAGGTGTTCTACCACCCAGTCATCCTTAGCTCTCCAAGCTTTTGACTTGTCTCAGTTTCAAACATTCAATATTCAATATGAATTCAGGGCTGGAGTGTAGCTCGGTGGTAGAGCACTTGCCTAGCACCCTGGGTCCAATTGCCAGTACTGAGGAAGGAAGGAAGGAAGGAAGGAAGGAAGGAAGGACTAATTAAAATATTTTCTAAGGGGGGATCACAAGTCAAGTGGCCAGCCTGGGAGTGGTGCTTCCCATTTGGACCCCCTTTACCTATTTAAAAATCTCCAGCAAAATGTGTGGTAAAAACCAGGTGCCGTGGTGCACACCTGTAATCCCAGAGGCTCAGGAGGCTGAGGTAACAGGATCAAAAGTCCAAGGCCAGCCTCAGCAACTTAGTGAGGCCCTAAGAAACTTAGCAAGATCCTGACTCAAAATGAAAAATAAAAAGAGCTGAGGACGTGGCTCAATGTCGAAGTGCTCCTGGGTTCAATCTCCAGTGCAGAACAAGACAAGAAGATATGAGGAGTGAGGGCCAGCTGATGGCAGAGGGCCCTGGGTCAAGTGTGGGGTTTGGAAAGGTGGGCCAGGAGCCTGACCCACAGTGGGAACACTGTAGGCCACCTGAGCCTTCACCCAGCTGGCCTTAGCTGGTTCTGGCTGGCGCAGGCATCTCTGGGTTCCCCATCCTCAGGGACTCAGCGCTCCAGGTCCTCAGAAGCCCCAGAGGGTCCCGGGTCCTTCCTCTCCCGGAACAGACTAAGATTCCTCTGGAGGAGGTTGTCTCCACTTGCAGTTTCCATTCAGGATTGGGGCAGGGGGAGGGTTTGGAGCAGGAGCAGGAGTTACCTGGGCTACCCCCAGTGTCTAGCAAGTTCCCCTCCAGGGACTGTCTCTCACTGGGCATGATGGGTGGAGTTAGGGGCATTGACCCTCTTCCCAGAAATTCCACTGCCTGGGCCCAGGTGTCTCCTATCCTCTCTTAGGGAGGGTGATTCCCTCCAAGTTCATACCCACCCCCCAACAGGTGGACCCAGGGGCCTGGAGAGGCCACAGGTAAGTTCCTTAGACTGGCACCTGGGGGTGAACCCAGGTGGCCGGCCTGAACCCAGGTGGCCGGCCAGGCCCTGCCTCTTGCAGGGGCTGGGGTCGGAGCAGATGCAACCTGTGCTTCTTTGGGCCCTGAAGCTCCTTCCCAGTCTCCCCTCCTTTCTGTGGAGCCCTCCATTTCTCTTTCCCTCCAGGACCCCTCACAGGGGCAGGTATGCCCTGGGCTCTCCTGTTCTTTTAGAGGGGCCCCTTATAAAATCAGCTGAGGATAAAATCCAGAGATACCGATGCACGAGCCCTGCCTGGGTCAGCTCTTTGGCCACCAAGCAGACCACGTGGCCTGGCAGCCCTGTTGCTGAGTCAGGGAGAGGGCCCCATGCTGGACACAGTTCGGGGAGAGCAGGAAGCCAGCCTCAGCTCGCCCCACAGCTCCCTTCTCCCCCTCCCCACCTAATGAGCCAGGGGTCCCTGGGTGGGAGGAAGCACCCTGGGCCTTGTCCCACCTGCCTTACCGTCTCTCTTTGGGACTGGAGGCCTGTGGCTATGTTAGATTAAGGGATTGGTCTCCTTGCCCTAGAGGGTCCCCTCTGGCCCTAATGCAGGCCTCCCAGTGCCTTCCTCTGTCTGTCGAGTCCCTTGGGTTTTAGCCCCTAGGCCAGCAAGGGGTCAGGAAAGCAGAGGCCAGCTCAGCGCTCCTCTTTCAGGACCTTTATTGCCAGCGATCCTGAGGCCCAGGTGGGGCCGAGAGGGGCTGCCCTGTCCCCAGGGCTAGAAGAAGTTGACCACCCTGCGGAGCGACTGCACACGGGCACTGTGGGCCTCCCAGTCGGAGAAGCTGCGGAAGTCGCCCCTCTCCACCACGTACATTCGGCCACGGTAGTTGGGCTCCTCATAGAGGACCCATCTGGAAGCCAGGGAAAGACAGGTCAGGGGACGGACACAGGAATGCCACCCAGGCTCCGATCAGAAGACCTCCCACCAGCCCTGCCACCCCTTCCTAGCCCAGTGGATCCCCGTGCTCTGCAGAACACCAGGGTGCGCCGCCTGCACTAGGCTGACTCCCTACCTGCTGCTGTGGGGGTCAGGGCTGGGTGTGGCACGGGGGAGGCGTGCCCAGTAACGGGCCATGGTTTAAAATTGGCCAGTCTACTCCAGGAGGCTCTGGCCCCGTGGCACAGCCCTCATCCCTCCTGCTCTCTGCAAGGACCATCTCACACTGATGGCAGCTGCAGCAGCAGGCAGGACACTGGGCACAGACTGGGGACAAATGCCTCCTGCTCATTCATTCAGCAAACACAGACGAGCTCCAGGCGTGTGTCTCACTGTGCGTTAGGAACTGGGGTGCTCAGGTGGAACAGATGGGCTCCCGTCCCCATGACACCTCTGCTCCAGTGAACAACAGACTGTGGTGTCTGCAGTTGCAGGAGGGGACAGCCAGGATCCTGGCCGTCGTCCCCAGTGGAGCCAGGAGAGACCATGGCCCCTCATCACCCAGGAGGTGTGGGGCTGCAGGTGAAGGGCAGCGCAACCCAGGTGACCAGGAAGGTGTGGCGGGGAGGCTAGAGGGGGGCCAGAAGGGTGGTCTCCATCTGGGAGGGGAAGTGTGGACCAGAAAGCCATCCCTTCCTCTGCCATCCCTGAGCCAAGTGTGCTACTGTGGGGAGGGGGCCCAAGAAAGGTAGCACAAGTCTGTGGCCCTGGGGGGCGAGGTCTGCAGCCTGAACTGACTGCCTGGCCCCAGCAGAGGACTGGGAGTCGCCGTGGTCAACAGCGGGCCTCTACCAGGCCCCCGACTCCTCCCCTTCACTCTCTCCACCATGGAAAACTGCCTTTCTCTGCTTTCGGGGACAGGCAGTGGCCTTGGGCCGCTTCCTCTTGGGCCTCCCACAAGGGGCGCACAGACAGCTCTGTCTTTGGGGTCCATGTGGCCTGGACTCCGACCCTGCCTCTTTGCAATGAGTGCCCACCTGGACCCCAGTAATTCTTGCCCATCACCCCGAAAGCACTTTGCTGTTGAAGGAGCTTCCTCCCCGTGGACACAGCCCTTCTAGCCTGAGCCCAGCCTCAGATGAGGTCAGGGAAGGTGAGTGAGGGCCCAAGGCCGCACAGCCCTCCTCCCCACTGTCTGCTCCCGCCACTCTCCTGACCCCACACCTGGTGCCTGGGGCAGTCCACTGCTGGGAGAGTCAGGGTCGGTAATAGCCATGAAGAGGGAGGGAGGCAGAGAGTGTGAGCAGGGAGGGGGCACCTACTGGGGGACAGCCTGGTTCAGCAAGACCTCCCACCCCACGGCTGCAGCTCAGAGGGAGTGGGCCAGCCCCGGCCCCCTAGCAGCAGCTGGAAAGGCCCAAGCAGTGTCTTGAGCCACCCTGGGGCTCAGGTGGACATCCCCCAAACTAAAGGGCAGGGAGAGGGCTGGGCGTCGCAGCAAGCTCCCCACTCCTAGCCCAGCCAGTTGGGGAGGAGGCAGAGAGAGGAAGGCAAAGGGCTCATTCTTCTCTTGGAGGGCAGGGGGGCTGCTGGGGATTAAACCCAGGGCCTGACACGTGCCGGGCAAGTGCTGTACTTTGGCACCACCTCCCGGCCCTGAGGCTCAGCTTTTAGGAGATGGGAAGTGGAAATGGCAGAAATGCCAGTGTGTTTCCCTCCAAGTGCCCTCCAGCACATGAGACGAGGGACAGGCCAACTGGAACTGCACGGAACCCAGAGGGAACGCTCTTGTCCTGCGGGAAATGGAGGGACCCAGCCTCCTCATCACCCAGGTCCCAGGAAAGGCTCTGTGGAGTGTCACCATCCAGACCCAGGGCATCCAGCATGGCCACCCATGCAGCTGCCCCTTGAAGAGGGCTTACGAGTCACAGGGCCCGGGCATGTGGCTCAGTGGTGGAGCGCTTGCCCAGCATGTGTGAGTTCCGTCCCCAGCACCGCAGAAGAAAGAAAAAAAATGAACTAAAGACACAAGAGGTAAAGGAGAAGTGTGCTCTGGGTCCACACAGGGAGTCTACCATTTCAGCTCTGGTTAGCTTCCTGGCCACCAAGATGTCCCCTCCGAGGGCACAGGATTCTACAATCAAACAACGCAAGCCCCTGCCTCCCCCACCTGTTCCTCAACAGCCCTGAAGTCTCCAGGCTGTGGAGAGGCGGGACCGTGTCCTGGGTCTCAGGACATTTAACATGCCCAGGTGTGTCTTTGCCTCATGGCACAACTTAGCCAGCAAAATTTCCAGGGTGCATTGTTCTGGAATTCTACCCCTGGACTCCCAGATGCCACCAACTCCTCAAGCCAAGTCACACCTCCCTGAAGAAAGGTAGATAGTATCTATAGCTCAGTCTGGGTCTCCTTCAGTCCCTCCCCTGACACCTCACAAGGGTCCCTGAGGCCAAGCCTCAGAAATACAGAAGACTCCTTAACTTCTTCAACAAGAGCCAAGTTTTTGGACCAGCCATAGAGGGAGGCAGGACCGGGTCTGGGGCTCTTCTCCTGAGGGGAGGGGCTGAAGGCACCAGCTCTGGAAAGCAGACTGCAATCCCAGCAGGGCCTCTCTCCAGGGCCAAGTTAACCTTCCAGTCTCAGTTTGCTCCTCTGTAAAATGGGGACGATATCTACCCAAACAAAGGTTAGAGAGATGGTCAACTGGAAAGTCTCAGGGCAGTGACACTTTACACAAGGGGAGGGCACAGGGAGCAGGGAGCATGGGATGCCCTCAGCTGATCAGAAGGAAACCTGCCTGCGTCTGCAGGGGGCGGCCAAGGACAGAACACGCAGGGTTCTGACAGCTGTTTTGGGCCCAGTGTCCCTCACTGAGGCCTTTCTGGGCCATAGGGAGACCAGCAGCCCTGGCCGCCACTCACGCTCCATCCCCGTAGACCTTGACGGCGTTGACGCAGCTCCTGGTCCAGCCCTGGCTCTGCAGGAAGGAGCAGTCCTCCAGGAACTCCAGGCACTGGCCCGTGAAGTTGCAGCCCTCGAAGATCTCTAGCCGGAAATGCTCCCCATGCTCCAAGGCACAGGCGGGCGGAGGGTGGGAAAGAGGAAAATGCTCTGAGTCCCCCACCAGTACAGGTGGGAAGGAATGTGCAGTCACCCAGGGCTCAGGGCCAAGAGTTCCTGGGCCGGCTGGGGTGGGGGTTGGTAAATGGCCCCATCTCAACACACACCCTCTGTTCCTTCTTTCACATGAGATGTGTTGGCGGTTTTATGACTTTAAAAAGCTTGGCTGGGGGTGGCGGTGCATGCCTGTGATCCCAGAGGCTTGGGAAACTGAGGCAGGGAGGAATGTAAATTTGAGAGCAGTTTCAGCAATTTAGCAAGGCCCTTAGCAACTGAGTGAGACTCTGTCTCAAAATTTTTAAAAAAGCATTAAAAGAGCTGAGGATGTAGCTCAGTGGTAAAGTGTCCCTGGGTTTAATCCCCAGTACCAAAAAAAAAAAAAAAGAAAGAAAGAAAGAACAACAACAACAAAAGAGCTTCAAAGCCCCTGAATCGGTCCAGTGGTCCAATCTCCTCTTTTTACAACTAAGGAATCCAAGATCCAAAGAGGGGGCAAGACTGCCCTGAGACCAGGGCCACTTGGACCAGGGTTGGGATCACTAACTCCCTCCAGGTGCTCAGCCTGGGGGCTCCTGCCCTGGTTATACCAACACACTTCTCAGCTTTGACTTCTCTGCCCGCAGGCCACAGATGATAATATTTTAGAACTGTAATAGAACCTTTTATTAAAACATGAAGCCAAAACTCTAAAACAAATAACACATCTCGTTTGCTGAAATCCCTGCTGGCCTTGACGTCATCACTCACTAACATCATCAGTACATGGATCTCCCTACGTGATTCCTGTGTTTCCAAAAGACAAAGGAGGGCCAGCTCCCCACAGGCCAGATGTGGGGGGGCGGGTCTGCTTCATAGCTGGCCCCAGGCATGGCCTTTTTGAGAAGAGCATTCACAGGATGCCTAGTATATTTTTAATATAAATAGCATTATACAGGATCCAGGGCCAACCATTTTAATTCCTTTTTCCAAATGCCCAAGGCCTGGCAGAGATACTAAGAAAGTATTCTTACATTTGAGAAGTCAAAGTGCAGCCAGTTTTACAACTGATAGAAGAGGGGGCCCCAGGCAGAGAGGCACCGCCCCGTGATTCCTTAGGTGTTTGCCAGAGCCCCAGCCCAGGCGTCCAAGCGAGGGCCCTCTGGCCAGCAGACTCTGAGCAGGGCTGTTCACTGTGAGCTTGGGGACTGGTCATTTCCCATCCAAAGGACCAGAACTCAGAGCAGGTCAGATAGTGCTGGGACTTGGGTTAAGCCTCATTCCGCAAATCCTACCCTAGAGTCATGCAGCCATAAAAAGCCCCTCCCCACGGAAGAGCGACACCCCTGGTTTGCGTTCCCTACACACACCAGGCCCCACCTGTGAGATGCAGCCACCTGTGCAACTCCAAGGGACCTGCCCCACATGTCCTGCTGACTGGCCTGTGATACTTCAGCTTCTTCCATTAGCAATTCCAAGATTAGGGCTTGGGAGGTGCGCAGAATGGCTACAAGGCCATGTGCCCAGCAGGTGCCCGGATCCAGGCAGCCTGACTTACTTTTGCTGAGTGCTCCACCTTCCGGTCACAAATCCAAACTTATAATTTTTTTTTCTTTTCTTGGGTGTTGGAGAGGGAAACCAGGGCTCATGCTCTACCACTGAGCTACACCCTCCAGCCCCCAAACTTCTAATATTTTCAACAGCATTTTAAATAGAGAATTTAGCTAGATGTTTGGATGGGAAATTTAAAGTGGTTTCCTGAGAACTCCCAGGGGCTCGCCTGCCTGGTAGCCCTGATTGAACCCCATGGTGTCTCACCCTCCTGCCAGCAGGGGTCTGGGTAGGGCCTTTTAAAGTTGGGAGGACCCTGCTACAGATTCCAGGAAGGCCCCAGCCCCCAGGCGGAGTGGGTGCTCACCATTCCTACAGGCCGGCAGGAGCCCATGTGGTCACTGTGGCCGTTCCATCGGAAGAAGTCAGGGTAGTCACCGTGCTCCAGGATGAACTGCTGGCCCCGGAAATCGGGGTGATCAAAGCAGACCCAGGCGCCACTCTCCACCCGGATGGAGTTTACTCTGTTCATAAAGCCTCGGTCCTGGAAGTTGTCACAGTCCCCGAAGACCTCCAGCTTCCGGCCTGTGAAGTGCTTGCCCTCGTAGAGAGTGATCTAGAAGGCCAGGTCAGAGCCAGGGTCAGGCTTCTCTCCTTTCAGTTTGGGGGTCTGTCATCTGGGACCTCTGCATCCTCTAGGAAACCCAGATTCCCAGGCCACCAAGCCCGGCCCTGCTGTGCACAGGAGGTGCCCGAGACATCTGCTGATTGGGCAGAGGATGAAAGGTCAACAGGCTGCTGTCAGACACAGCCACTGCCCAAGCCCCCCGTGGAGCAGACAAACTGCAGCCCCTCTCTGGGGACAGGAAGTTCCCCTTTGTGGAGGTATCCATTTGAAAACCTGTTGTCACAAATTTCCACCACATTTGTTTAACTCAATTTTTGTTTATTGTTAAAACAACACATCTATAATAACATCAAAGGAAATCTTTCCAAAACAATAAACTTCACCTACTACTCACCTTTATTTTTTGGAAAGCCAGGTTCCTGGGGCTGGGCCTCCTCAGCTAGAGAGGCTGAACCTGTGGAAGCCAGGTCCAGGAATCCCGGCCCAGGATGAAAGTCCTCAAAAGCACACTCTATAAGTGTCACCTTGTCCTTTTTTTTTTTTTTTTTTTCCTTTTTAAGGCCTGACAGATAACTAGGTAGCATGGACAAGTTGTCCTTTTCCCAAACTTTAGTTTGGACTGGAGACCCTGGGGCACTTTACCACTGAGCTACATCCCTAGTCCTTTTTATTTATTAATTTTTTTGTATTTTGAGACAGTATCTTACTAAATTTCTTAGACCTCTCTAAGTTGCTGAGGCTGGCCTCAAACTTGTGATCTTCCTGACTCTGCCTCTTAAGTCTCTGGGATTACAGACAAATGCCATTGAGTCCAGCTCTTGTCCCCACACTTAACAACTCAAGCAACAACCCCCTCAACTTATTTCCTGCCGTGGAACCTAAAATTCCAAATACTCAATAACTCTTGGGTCTCAAGAATTGTGGTCCCAAGGGACCCTATCAAAGAATAGTAACCCAGTAACTGTTGTCATTTGTGCTTTATAAATGCTTCCAGTTCTCCCAGGCCCCTCGGAGCTAGGGCAGCTGTATGCTCTGGCCAAAGGAATGTGTGTGGGAATGGACACTTGCAAGCCAGTGCATGTCTGATTTGGGGGTCTCTTCCTTTCCCTTTCTCATGTTACTGTCAGCCTGGGGCATAGGGAAGGGTGTGAGGACAAAAGCACTTATACCCATGATGGATATGTGGTGCTAGGGAGGCAGATACCCTAGTTGATGTATGCTACCAAGCTACTGGGGTTATTTGTTACTGAAACATAACCTAGCCCATGCAGAGGACTCTAGTGGTGCACTCACCACTGAAGCACTTGAATGGAGCTTCTGGAGCCCAAAGGCTTCATGGGATTATCCAGGACAGGGTCACTAGAGAAGGAGGAGAGAGATCTGAATTGGCTACCCTTCCAGCACAAGACAGGTTTGATAGAGAGTCACCCAGACATTCAATGAGACCTGAACACCCTAAGGATTTGGAGGTCCTCAAGGCTCAACATTTTGCTGAGAAACAGCCCCACATACCCGTGAAGACTGGAGAGCAAAATACACACTTTGACCATCCTCTCATAAAGAAGAGACAGCTAGGGTGGGCCCTGTATGATTGGCAAGGCTAACCCACCCCAAGCCAGAAAGCAGCAGCCAAGTTTGACCACCCTCCCTGCTCTTGACTTGGGGGAGGTGGTTAGAACCCCAGAACACCTGAAAAAGGGGATGGAAGAGGGCCATCATCCTCTGCACCCTCACCAGAGAGGCCCACAGCCAACAGCCAGGCAGCTCCATTTAATTAAGAAATTAAGCCAGCTTTGCTTGGGCTTGTAGTCCCCAAAGGGCACACGGGAGCAACGGTTTGCATCTCCCTATGCCCGGTTTGCACCCTCCCCATGCCCGCGCACTGGGGCAATCGCCGGCCCTCTGCTAGTTTGCATTGGGTGGGGAAGGGCGAGGACTCACCTTCCCGGAGCGCTGAGCCATGGTGCGCCGCCGTCCTCCACCGGACTCAGTATATACCCGGCGGCGCCCTGCTGGCTCAGCGCCGCCAGGGACAAAAGATTTGCTTGGCCGGGCACCGCCGAGTTAGTGCTGTCGGGCGTGCTAAGCCGGAGAGGGGCCGCCGGGCCGGCCGCTGGGACCTGACCCTCGGCCACCCTGCGCCACCCGCAGAGCCCC
>NW_026000164.1:2575407-2577438 GCF_001458135.2 Marmota marmota marmota | reverse complement strand
CAGCCCCCAAGACCTCCGTTCCCGGACTCCTCCTTCCCAGCCCAGCCGCTCTCCTTGCTGAGTCAGGACCACGGCACCACCGCATCCACTGCGATTGCCGGGGGCTGGGAAGGGGTCTCCCAGGCCCTGCGCCTCTTCCCCAGTGCTGCACTTGCGCCCCTTCCCCACTCCACGTCTCCCTCCTTCTAACCTCCCGCAACCTCCATCACACCCGGCTGCACTCTAACCTGTTCCCGCCTGGTTTCTTTGGGACCTAGGATGGAGTCCATCCAAGCGTCCTGGGGCAAAGAAAGTCTTCCTCTGCCCCTTATAACTAGCTTCCCTGATCTGAGCTCCCAGCCCCGGCCCCTGGCCACCCTCCCTCCCCAGCCTGGGCTCCCGTGTCCTCCCTCTTTGGGATACTGTATCTCTCTCCCACTGGAGATCCTTCCCAGGTGTCCCGGGCCCTGATCCATGCTGCACCCTGTGCGGGGGTCGGGGGGCCGCAGTGCTCTGCACCTGAAACTCTACACTAGTGCACAGAGCAGGCCACCCTGCGTGACCGTGACCGAGGATGGGTCTGCAGAGCATTCCCAGGGCTGAGAAGCCCTTGGCACACAGTGGAGCCTCGAAAATAGTTTATGGAGTAAATGGAATAAACACGGAGGCCACAAATCACTGGGGAGATGAGATGGGGTAACTGATTGGTGGGCAGTGTGTGGGGGGTGGGGGGCAGGCTCGTAGAGCAAAGAGAAGCCCGGGCTGCGGGGGGGGGGTTCCTGGGGGCGGGGAGTTAGGCAGGGCTTCTTCTCAGGAAAGTGGACTGGTTTCTTTCTTTCTTTTTCGCGGGTAGGGGATTGAGCAGTGAATGCAACTTTTATTCTTGACTTGTGAGAGACTCACAAATTAACTTCTCAACCTGCTGCACGGGGAGATGGGGTAAAGGAAATGAGGGGTGGGTAGGTAAATAAAGGGGAGGAATATTCATGCCTTTTCTGGGAATGGGTGGCGATTTTCTGGGACTCCAGGTATTACCTCTTTTTCTTTTTCTTTTTTCTTTTTAGTACTGGAAATTTAGCCCCAGGGCACTTAACCACTGAGCTACATCCTCAGCTCTTTTTTATTTTGTTTTTATTTTGAGACAGGGTCTCACTAAGTTGCTTACAGCCTCAATAATTTGCTGAGGCTGGCCTTGAACCTTTGATCCTCCTGTCTTAGCCTCAGGAGTCCTGGGATTACAGGCTTGCTCACCAAGCCCAGCTCTCTTTTCACTCTTCTTATGGTTCTTTGCAAGTCATCGGATGGCCATTGTCTACTATCATAGCTCTGGGGATATGTCACTTAGCATGCAGATGGATTATCATGAAGTCAGAGGTGGTCACTCCTGAAGCCATCTTGACCTAACTTGTTTGGGCTAGCCCACCTGGAGAGAAACTTTAGGCCTTCAGGTATCCTGTCTTCAAAGATAAACAAGAAAAGGACCAGGTAGAAATTCAGCTAGGTCACTGAGGCAGTACAAGATTTGGGCAGGGTAACAGGGCTACTGTCCAGTGTATTTTTATTGCCATTTCACAAATGGTGAAGGGACAGCAGGTCACATGATTCTTGGGGCAGAGAGTGACCTTGCCCTTGCCCTAAGAAGTCATCAAAGGCAGACAGGGCATGGACTGGATCCCACAGGTCACCCTCCTAGCTGTCATGCCTTCCCCCAGGGCGGCTGCCGCCTCCACAGGTGGCCATCCACTCTCCAGGCCACACCTTCCAGCGCTTGCCTCTGGACATGGGTCGTGTGGGGACATATTAAAAACAAAGTTTCCTGCCAATCTAGAAAAGTAGTAGAGAAAGAAAACAGTCATTATTAAGTCAGCTTTAAGCCAGAATGTGATGGGCTTCACGGGTGACCTGCTAAGACATTGCAACATCTCAGCCTGGGGGTCAGTGGCAGGGCTCATCTGTAGCTTGAGTAAGGCCCTGGGTTTGATCCCTAGCACTTCGAGGGAGGGAGATGGGGAGGGGAGGAGAGAAAAGGAAGGGGAGGGGAGGGGAGGGAAG
>NW_026000164.1:2557897-2574130 GCF_001458135.2 Marmota marmota marmota | reverse complement strand
ACACAAGGGGAGGGGAGGACTTCTCAGAATTGGACCTGATATGGTGACCAGCCAGTCCACAGTTTTGTTACCGCTGTTGGCCGGTGACGAGTTCTTGCTTCCCCCATGTTGAAGAATAACACCAAAGAAGCACGGCGAGGCAAGGTCAGAGTAGAAATTAGAAGTTTATTAAAGGACAGCAGAAAAGACTTCTCCCAGAGGAAGAAGGGGACCCAAGAGGTGCAATCTATGGAAGTGCGGTTGTCTCCCCTTTTTATAGTTTTGGTGATGGAATGTAAGGGGAAGGGTTAGGACACAGGTGGGCCAAACGGGCAGGAAGGACTTAATTATCACTTTTTGGGATGGGCTTATCACTTCTCTGGGATGGGCTATCTCCAAATCTGTTGGGGGCTGTTCCTGGGTTCCATTAATATTTCTTTGGGGTGGACTTTGGCCTAGGGCCTTTCTGGGACTTCATTAACATTCCATGAGTTGTCCTGCATTTCCCGGAATCATTGTCAGCATGGCCTCCATTTTAGATTTCACTGGATATTAGACCCGATTTACCTAACTACACTGACTACCTAATTTTAAATCTGGCTTCAGTTTGATCAAGACTACTTAATCATGGGTATTTCTTAACTCCTGCTTTTGATTTCTCCCAAATTAAAACAGAGCTCTGTCAATACCCCCCAAAGACAGGGCTGAGGATTCCAATCTTCCCAGTCTGGCTATACTGAATAAATATTTCTTTTCTTTCTTTCTTTTTTTTTTTGCACTGGGGATTGAACCCAGGGGTGCTTAACCACTGAGCCATATCCCCAGCCCCTTTTTTATACTTTATTTAGAGACAGGGTCTCACTGAGTTGCTTAGGGCCTAAGTTGCTGCAGCTGGCTTTGAACTTTCGATCCTTCTGCCTCAACCTCCAGAGCCACTGGGATCACAGTCAGGTGCCACTTCACCTGGTCTGAATAAATTTCTTTCCTTCCTTTTTTACCACCAGCTTTTCTGCTGGGATTTTGAGGCAAGTAGCTAGACCCGGTCAGCAGGGACTCCCGTATGTCAGGTCCCTGTCTGTCCCAGAACTCTGATAACAGAGCCCACAGATTTGTATCACCATGAAGGTGATGTGAATGGAATATAAAATATTAACAGTGATTTGGAGCATTTTCTGAAAAACATACACCAAAAAATGCCCGCCACAAACTTCACTCAAAGAATTGGTAAAAATGAACAGGTGGATCAGATTTCAGCAATTTCAAGTCCTCCCCCCATTCCAAGGGCAGACACTCAAGTCTCTCCCACAATTTCCATTACAAGTTGGTCACCAGAGGAAAGCTCTGCCATGCCCAGTAAGACACCTTGCCGCAAACAGCTACATAATATGTAAATGCCAGGCTCGTCAAATGCTACCCTTAGAGTTAAATCATTCCATTACCAGAGTCCCGGGTCAGGGGGGCCTCACAGGTTCCTAAAAGAAGAGCTCCAGGATTACCTAAGGGACAGAACAAAAAAGTGGGGAATGGATAAAGAAATGTGGTATATATACACAATGGAGTATTATTCAGCCTTAAAGAAGAATGAAGTGATGACATTTGCTGGTAAATGGATGGAGCTGGAAAATATGCTAAGTGAAATAAGCCAATCCCCAAAAAACAAAGGCCAAGTGTTTTCTCTGATACGTGGATGTTAACTCACGATGGGGGTGGGGGTGAGGTGCTAGGGAAGAATATAGGTACTTTGGATTAGTCAGAGGGGAAAGAATGGAGGGGAGGGGTATGGGGGTAGGAATGATAGTAGAATGAATCAGACAGTATTACTCTACATGTACATGTGACTACATAACCAGTGTGACTCTACATCTTGTACAACTAGAAGAATAAGAAGTTATTATTCTCCATTTATGTATGATGTGTCAAAGTGCTTTCTACTGTTATGGATAACTAATTACAACAAGTTAAAAAAAAGTGTGGAGCTGGGCGCAGTGGCACACACCTCAGCTTGGGAGGCTGAGGCAGGAGGATCACAAGTTCAAAGCCAGTCTCAGCAACTGAGTGAGTCCCTAAGTAACTCAGCAAGATCCTGTCTCTAAATAAAATACAAAAAAGGGCTGGGATTGTGGCTCAGTGGTTAAGCACACCTGGGTTTAATCCTGGGTACCTTAAAAAAAATTGTGGATTCCCCCCACCTCCACCCACTCCTGGTACTGGGATTGAAACAAAGGGTGCTTTACCACTGAACTATATCACCAGTCCTTTTCCATTTTTTTTTTTTTAATTTTGAAGCCAGGGTTGGCACATGACTCAGGGGTGGAGAAGTTGAGGCAGGAGGATTGCAGGTGTGAGGCCAGTCTCAGTAATTGTGTAAAATCCTGTTTAAAATAAAATTAAAGAGGACTGACCTTCCCTACAAAGGTGAGATCTTGGAACCCTACAGGACGCCGAATGCACAAAATCACAACAGATCCACACCAAGACACATTATAATGAAAATGCCAAACATACAGAATAAGGAGAGAATTTTAAAAGCCACAAGAGAAAGGAATCAGATTACTTATAAGGGAAAACCAATTAGGATAACGGCAGATTTTTTAACACAGACCCTGAAAGCTAGAAGATCCTGGAACAACATATATCTAGCTCTGAAAGATAATGGGTGCCAAGATTCTTGTATCCAGCAAAACTAAGCTTTAGATTTGAAGATGAAATAAAAACCTTCCACGATAAACAAAAGTTAAAAGAATTTATAGTTAGAAAACCGGCACTACAAAACATCCTTGGTAAAATATTTCATGAAGAGGAAATGAAAAACAGCAATGAAAATCAGCAGAGGGAGGTAGTACCATAAAGGAAAAACTAATCAAAGAAGAAAATCAAGTCAAGTTAAATAATGAAAATAAACAAATATGGCTGGGAATACAAACCATGTTTCAATAGTAGCCCTAAATGTTAATGGCTTAAACTCACCAATTAAAAGACATAGGCTAGCAGATTGGATTTAAAAAAGACCCAACAATATGCTGCCTTCAGAAGACTCATCTGATAGGAAAAGACATACACAGACTGAAGGTGAAAGGTTGGGAAAAATCATACCACTCACATGGACCGTGGAAGCAAGCAGGAGTGTCCATACTCATATCAAATAAAGTAGACTTCAAGCCAAAGTTAATCAAAAGGAATAAATATGGACATTACATACTGCTCAAGGGAACCATACACCAATAAGACATAACAATCATAAATATATATGCCCCAAACAATGGTGCAGCTATGTTCATCAAACAAACTCTTTTCAAGTTCAAGAGTCAAACTGATCTCAACACGATAATCTTGGGTGAATTTAATACACCTCTGTCACCACTGGATAGATCTTCCAAACAAAAGCTGAATAAAGAAACTATAGAACTCAATAACACAATAACTTGACTTAACTGACATATATAGAATATTTCAATCTGCATCAAGCAGATACACTTTCTTCTCAGCAGCACATGGATCCTTCTCTAAAATAGACCATATATTATGCCACAAAGCAACTCTTAGCAAATACAAAAAAGTAGAGATACTACCATGCATTTTATCAGATCATAATGGAATGAAATTGGAAATCAATGACAAAATAAAAAATAAAAATTTCTCCATCACCTGGAGACTAAACAATATGCTACTGAATGAACAATGGGTCTCAGAAGATATCAACGAGCAGATTAAAAAATTCTTAGAGGTAAATGAGAACATAGACACAACATATCGAAATCTCTGGGACACTATGAAGGCAGTACTAAGAGGAAAATTCATTGCATGGAGTTCATTCCTTAAAAGAAGAAAAAGTCAACAAATAAATGACCTCATACTACATCTCAAAGCCCTAGAAAAAGAAGAACAAGCCATCAGCAAAAGCAGTAGAAGGCAAGAAATATTTAAAATTAGAGCTGAAATCAATAAATCAAAACAAAAGAAACAATTGAAAAAATTGACAAAACAGGGGCTGGGATTGTGGCTCAGCAGTAGAGCGCTCGCCTAGCACAGGCGGGACCCAGGTTCGATCCTCAGCACCACATAAAAATAAAGGCACTGTGTTGTGTCCATCTACACCTAAAAAATAAATATTAAAAAAAATTGACAAAACTAAAAGTTGGTTCTTTGAAAAAATAAATAAAATTGACAGACCCTTAACCACGCTAACAAAGAGAAGGAGAGAGAGAACTCAAATTGCCAGCATACGTGATGAAAAAGGCAAAATCACAACAGACACTACAGAAATACAGGAGATAATTAGAAATTATTCTGAAATCTTATACTCCAATAAAATAGAAGACATTGAAGGCACACATTTCTTAAGTTATATGATTTGCCCAGATTGAGTCAGGAAGATATACACAACTTAAACAGACCAATATCAAGTGAGGAAATAGAAGAAGCCATCAAAAGCTTACCAACCAAGAAAAGCCCAAGGATGGATACACAGTCGAGTTCTACAGACCTTTAAAGAAGAACTAATACCAATACTCTTCAATTTATTTCAGGAAATAGAAAAAGAGACAGTAATTCCAAACTCATTCTATGAGGCCAATATCACCCTGATCCCAAAATCAGGCAAAGACACATCAAAGAAAGAAAACTTCAGACCAATATCTCTAATGAACACAGATGCTAAAATTCTGGCAAATAGAATACAAAACTATATCAAAAAGATTGTGTATCATGATCATGTGGGATTCATCCCAGGGATGCAAGTTTGGTTCAACATGTGGAAATCAATAAATATAATTCATCACAGCAATAGACTTACAGATAAGAATCATATGATCATCTCAATAGATGCAGAAAAATAATTTGACAAAATAAAGCACCACTTTATGCTCAAAACACTAGAAAAACTAGGGATTACAGGAACATATCTCAATGTCATAAAAGCTATCTATGCTAAGCCTCAGGCCAACATCATTCTAAATGGAGAAAAATTGAAGGCATTCCCTCTAAAAACTGGAACAAGATAGGAATACCCTCTTTCACCACTTCTATTCAACATAGTTCTTGAAACACTGGCCATAGCAATTAGACAGACAAAAGAAATCAAAGGGTATGTATAGGAAAAGAAGAACTTAAATTAGCACTATTTGCTGATGATATGAATCTATACCTAGAAGACCCAAAAAACTCCACCAGAAAACTTCTAGAACTAGTAAATGAATTCAGTAAAGTAGCAGGGTATAAAATCAACACCCATAAATCAAAGGCATTTCTGTATATCAGTGACAAATCCTCTGAGAAGGAAATGAGGAAGACTGCCCCATTCACAATATCCTCAAAAAAAAAAAAAAAAAGATACTTGGGAATCAACTTAACAAAAGAGGTGAAAGATCTATACAATGAAAACTACAGAACCCTAAAAGAGAAATCAAAGAAGACCTTAGAAGATGGAAAGATCTACCTTGCTCTTGGATAGGCAGAATTAATATTATCAAAACGACCATACTACCAAAAGCACTATACAGATTTAATGCAATTCTGATCAAAATCCCAATGGCATTCCTCATAGAAATAGAAAAAGCAATCATGAAATTCATCCAGAAAAATAAGAGACCCAAAATAGCTAAAGCAATCCTTAACAAGAAGAGTGAATCAGGTGGCATCGCTATACTAGACCTTAAACTATACTACAGAGCAATAGTAACAAAAACAGCATGGTATTGGCACCAAATCAGACCAGTAGACCAATGGTACAGAATAGAGGACACAGAGACTAACCCATAAGATTATAATTATCTTATATTAGACAAAGGTGCCAAAAACATGCACTGGAGAAAAGATAGCATTTTCAACAAATGGTGATGGGAAAACTGGAAATCCATATGCAACAAAATAAAATTAAACCCCTATCTCTCATCATGCACAAAACTTAACTCAAAATGGATCGAGGACCTAGGAATTAAACCAGAGATTCTGCGTCTAATAGAAGAAAAAGTAGGCCATAATCTTCATCATGTGAAATTAGGCCCTAACTACCTTAATAAGACTTCTATAGCACAAAAATTAAAACCAAGAGTCAATAAATGGGATGGAATCAAACTAAAAGGTTTTTTTTTTTTTTCTCAGTAAAAGAAACAATCTCTGGGGTGAACAGAGAGCCTACATTCTGGGAGCAAATCTTTACCCCTCACACATCAGATATAGCACTAATCTCTAGGGTATATAAAGAACTCAAAAAGCTAAACACCAAAAAAACAAATAACCCAATCAACAAATGGGCCAAGGACCTGAACAGATACTCCTTAGAAGAGGATATACAATCAATCAACAAATACATGAAAAAATGCTCATCATCTCTAGCAATCAAAGAAATACAAATCAAAACTACCCTAAGATATCATCTCACTCCAGTCAGAATGGCAGCCATTATGAGGACAAACAACAATAAGCGTTGGTGAGGATGTGGGGAAAAGGCACACTCATACACTGCTGGTGGGGCTGCAAATTGGTGCAGCCAATATGGAAAGCAGTGTGGAGATTCCTTGGAAATCTGGGAATGTAGCCACCATTTGACCCAGCTATCCCTCTTCTTGGACTATACCCAAAGGACTTAAAAACAGCATACTACAGGGACACAGCCACATCATTGTTTATAGCAGCAGAATTCACAATAGCTAAACTGTGGAGCCAACCTAGATGCCCTTCAGTGGATGAATGGATAAAAAAAAATGTGGCATATATACACAATGGAATCTTACTCAGCAATAAAAGAGAATAAAATCATGGCATTTGCAGGTATTGGATGGTGCTGGAGAAGATAATGCTAAGTGAAGTTAGCCAATCCCCAAAAAACAAATGTTTTCTCTGATATAAGGAGGCTGATTCATAATGGGGTAGAGAGGGGTACATGGAACGAATAGATGAAGTCTAGATAGGAAAGAGGGGAGGGAGGGAAAGGGAGGATTAGCAAGGATGGTGGAATGTGATAGACATCATTATCCAAAGTACATGTATGAAGACATGAATTGGGTGTCAACCTACTTTATATACAAACAGAGATATGAAAAACTGTGGTATATATGTGAAATAAGAATTGTAATGCAAAAAAGTACATGTATAAAGACATGAATTGGCATGAATATACTTTATACAAAGATATGAAAAATTGTGCTCTATATGTGTAATAGAATTGTAATGCATTCTGCTGTTGTGCATTTAAAAAATAAAAGAAAATAAAAAATTAATGAGGACTGGGAATATATATGTGGTAGAGTGCCCCTGGGGTTAAATCCCCAGAATGTTCTTTTTCTTTTTTTAATTTCAAGACAGGTCCTTGTGTGTTGCCAAGGCTGCCTTCAAACTTGAGATCCTCCTGCCTCAGCCTTCCCAGTAGCTGGGATTACAGGCTGCACTACTGCACCTGGCTTGCAATTTGTTTTTTGTTGTTATTAGTAACAAGATTTTCTGAAATGATAAATGAACAATTCTTGGTAAAGTTTCCTAGAAAACTAAGTAAAATATTCTATCTGCTTGTTTAGAAAATGGCAAACTCTTGCCAGGTGCCCTGGCTCATGCCTGTAAACCCATTGATTTGAGAGGCTAAGGCATGAGGATTGCAAGTGCAAATCGAGCCTCAGCAACCTAGTAAGGCCCTAAGCAACTTAGCAAAACCCAAAATAAAAAGTAAAAAAGGCTGGGGATGTTGCTCAGTGGTAAAGCACCCCTGGGTTCAACATCCAGTACCAAAAACAAAACCAAAAAAATGAAAAGTGCACACTCTTCAATGTGTATTTAAACAATGCAAAAATGCTGTGTGCTTCTTTTCTAGGGAACATGGTCAAGTCCATGTTGTGAGACATCCAGCATTCTTCCTTTAGATACAGTTTTTTTTTTTTTCTTTTTTCCTACAGGGATTGAACTTAGGGTTGCTTTGGCACTGAACTACATCCCACAGCCTTAAAAAAAAAAAAAGAAAGAAAGAAAGAAAAGAAAAGAAAAGAAAAGAAAGATCCCCCTTTAAAAAATTTTGAAACAGGGTCTCGCTAAACTGCCCAGGATGGCCTTGAACCGGTGGTTCTCTGATTCTCCTGCCTCCAGCTCCCGAGGCTCTGGGGTTGCAGGCATGTGCCCCCACTCAGCTCCTCAAGGTGCTTCAATGAGGCTCTACTGAATGTGACACAGGAATTGAAACAGGGATGGGAGGCTGCTGTTACTAAAAGCAGATTCCTGAGACTTTTACTTGGGCCTGGAGGTTGAGGGGTGTCCAGCGTCCCAGGTCCTGCCCCTTGCAGATCTGCCAGTTCCTTGGCATTCTGACACAGGAAGCACCACCAAATTCTGAAGACCCTTTGGTGGTACGCATTTGACAGTGAAACAGCCTCAGCCATCAGATGTCACAGAAGCATGTAAAAGGGCCCTGCCACCTCCAGACCACTTTCGGGGCTGGGGGAGGGAGGTCCAGCTGCTCTACATCTGTCCATGTATATGTTGTCCATTTGGATTTGCTCCTTTATAAATTGTTCTTCTTCTTTGTGTATTCGCTGATGGGTTAACCCACCTACTCCTTCAATGCATGTGTTAGTAACGGGTGTCTGTCTGTTCCTTGTGTTAACCTGTAGTCCATTCTTTTTGTGTGTATTACCTTGGCAGAACCCCTGAGTGGATTTCTTTAAAACGGACATCTGTTCCTGGCCACCCTAGTCCCTGCCCCTCTCCCTGCAGAGTGTTCTCTCCTTTCTTCTCTCTTACAAAATTATGAATTATTTCAGGCAGACAAAAGATCAATACCAGTCAATCTGCCTTTCAGGTTAAGAAATAAAACTTCACAAAAAGTTGGGGATGCTGGGTGCCTCCCCCTAATTGGAAAAACCTGTTTTAGCCACATCAATGTTTATAGCAGCACAATTCACAATAGCTAAACTGTGGAGCCAACCTAGATGCCCTTCAGTGGAAATGGATAAAAAAAATGTGGCATATATACACAATGGAATTCTACTCAGCATTAAAAGAGAATAAAATCATGGCATTTAGAGGTAAATGGATGGTGTTGGAGAAGACAATGCTAAGTGAAGTTAGCCAATCCCCCCAAAACAAATGTTTTCTCTGATATAAGGAGGCTGACTCATAGTGGGGTAGGGAGGGGGAGCATGGGAGGATTAGATGAATTCTAGATAGGGCAGAGGGGTGGGAGGGAAAGGGAGGGGGCAGGGGATTAGCAAGGATGGTGGAATGTGATGGATATCATTATCCAAAGTACATATATGAAGACTCAAATTGGGTGTCAATATACTCAGAGATATGAAAAATTGTGATATATATGTGTAATAAGAATTGTAATGCAAAAAAAAAAAAATAAAAGTACATGTATAAAGGCATGAATTGGCATGAACATACGTATATATACAAAGATGAAAAACTGTACTCTATATGTGTAATAAGAATTGTGATGCATTCTGCTGTTCTGTATTTACAAAAATAAAATCAATAAAACTAAAAAAAAAAAAAAAGATAATTTGTTAAAAAAAACAAAAATAAAAACAACAACAACAACAAAAAATAACCCCTAAAATCTTGACCAGCACCGGAATCCCAGGGAATGGAGAGGCGGCTGAGGTAGGAGACCTGGACTCTGACAGATTTGAGGCCAGCCTGAGCAATATAGCGAGACCCTGTGTCACAATAAAAAAGTAAAATGGCTGAGGATGCCGCTCAGTCTCCAGAAAACAAAATCTGACCCTGCCACCTTCCTGCCTGAACCCCCTGGGTGGCTTCTCCTGCCAGCCGGGGAAAGCAGGATACCAAGGCCACAGCATCCCGAGCATGAGAACCTCCTGAGGTGCTGTGCCGGGGCACCTCCCTGCACCGACATGGGTTAAGTCCAAACTCTTGACCAGGCTCCCAAGGGCTGGGTGACCTGGCCCCCCGGTGCTGTGCGCTCTGGCCAGGGCCAAGGGCGCCTGCCTGTGGCAGCGGAAGGGCGGGGAGGCTTGGTCCCACGGAGGGCAGGAGCCTGGCCAGGGCAGACACCGGCGACCTGGGGCCCGACCACCCAGCCCAGCAGCAGCCACTGGCCGGGCTTGATCCTGGAGCTCCCCAAGGTCGCACAGGTGAAGGATGAGGGAGGGAAGCCCCGGGGCGGTGTCTGTGGTGAGCCGCTTCTGCCGTTTATGCAAATTATGGTCGCCATTACAAGATGGCGCTGGCTCCGCTGTGGTCTGTGACAAACAACTCCTTATTTGGGAGAGTTGGCGTATGACTTTTCATCACCCTATGAGAAAGCTCCACGTGGCTGCTTTGCATTGGGGCTTGAGATGCTTTATTAAGGCTGGGAGGGGCATCCGAGAAAAGAGAAGAAGAACTATCAAGGGCCTGAAATAAACTACTGAAAGAAGATTCCTGAGTGTTGCGTCTTCCTTGCGGGCAAGGGGCGCAACAGGTGTCCATCCCCCCCTCCCCCGCAGGCCACACCCCCTCTCCCAGGCTCCCGGCCTCCCGGCCTCCAGCCTTCCTCCTCGCAGCCTCGCCTCGCTGCCAGAGGGTCCCTTCTGGCGCTCCCGGGAGGCTATGGAGGAACAAATGGACGGCGGTGAGCACACGCAGGCGCTACCTGAGGTGGGGCTGGACCTCCGCACGGGAGAAAGCGCCTCTGAGCCAGTGTGTGCCCTGCAGATGTGCCCCCCGCCCCCGCCCCGGCGCCCACCTTTGGAGCCGGCTTTGGGAGATGAGTTCTGGTCTTCTCCCCGACCTTGACCTGGGCACCAGCACTGCAGCCCCAGGGAAGTGGCCGGGCTGGGTGGTGGGAGGATTCTGGAAGGCTAGTGGGGAATAGGGGCAGGAGTAACGGTGACTCTCAGCTGTTCAGTGCAGCCGGGGGCCAGCCGGGCCTTGGCCTGTGTCTCCTCGTTGCTTCTCCTAAGCAGCTCCAGGAGGTGGGTGCGCCCAAGGTTATGTGGAGCAAGCCCAGAACTCATGCCCCCCAGCGTCAATTACGGCATCTCTTCAGTTCCTGGCGGCTTTGGGAGTATCCGCCTTTTCCCGTATTTCTTTTTGCAGTGCTGGGGATGGAGCCAGGGCCTCAGGCACGCAGGGCAAGCGCTCTGCCACTGAGCCAAGTCCCCGCCTGTTCTTGCTTCGGCTGTACCAGCTCCAGTTCCCTCTCCTTCACCTAAGCCTTGGCACTTCCTTGTGTGAGTGAGTCAAGCGGGACAGACACCCAACCTACAAAGACTGTGCCTCAATGTGCAAATTAAAAGCACAATGAGAATCACCACAAGTCCCTTAGAGTGGCAGAAATGAACAAGGGGCAGTAAGAACAGGTACGGGTGTGGCTGTGGAGGAGCCACGCGAGTGGGGTAGTTACTCCAGTTATCCATAAGGTTAAGACCCCCACCTGGCAACTCTGCTCTGTTTCCCCAAGAGGAGTAAAAACTTACAGCAAACCTTGCCCTGGCTGCTCATAGCAGCTTTCTTCACAGTCACCTGGGTCTGGAGCAGCCCAGCTCTCTCTCCACAGTGGAATAACTAAATTGTAGTTCATTATACAACAGAGTACCACTTGGGGGAAAAAGGACCAAGCTGCTCATATCCACGTGGGTGGCTCAGATAAATCTCAGAAATGTTGGGCAGGGCCAAAGGGACCAAAGTGGGATGGCTCATATTGGACCCTGCTAAGTATATGAAAGTCTGGACAAGATCGATGATCTCTGTGACAGATGGCAGAGCAGTGGCTGCCTGGTCCAAAGATGGTGACAGTTTTATCTTTGGTACTGGGGATTGAACCCAGGGGCATTTTACTACTGAGCACATCCCCAGCCCTTTTTCTTTTTGAGACAGGGTTTCACTAAGGTGCTGAGGCTGGTGTCCAACTTGAGATCCTTCTGCCTCAGGCTTCCTAATCACTGAGATTACAGACATGTGACACTGTACCTGGCTGCCAGCATTCTTCTTTGTGTCACTCTTTCTTTCCTGTCTCTCGACATTATTGCCTTCCAGGTCAGAGTCTCATGCCTTTACATTTCCTAGCCCAAATTCTTGAGCAAGGGAACCCAGTTTGGCTCACATGGGGCTGAGTGGGGTCCCAGCCCAGCCCACTGCTGGACTGACTTTGCATGGGAGGGGGTCACACAGCCACATAGCAGTGAGGGTTTGGGGGGCAGAGGGCAGAAAGAGCTGGGATGGCGGGCCCCCAGGGGGAGCCAAGGCCACACTGCCCAGCTAGGAGCCAAGCCTTTGTTCTTGAACCACTGTCCTTTTGCATTCCTTAGTCCTGGTGAGGGCAGATGGTTTAGGATGAGACTGCAAAGCAAGTGAGCAGAGGCAGGAGGAGAGAGGAGGGCAGCTGAGCTCAGCAGGCATATACAATTCCCCTAGCAGTGCCCCAGGCAGGAGGCAATGTCTGGGACTCTCACTGGGAAAGGATTTGTGCTTTCAAATCAAAACTAGGCTGTGGTCCACTCACCAAGACAGGACTCCTGTCTCCACCAGGGCCAGCAGCAGACAGGACCAGCAGTAAGGTGGACACTCTTCCAACAGGTGTGGGAGCTGCAGACCAGCTGCTAGCATTTTGCACCTTGCAGAGCTGAGTGGAGCTGCTGCCCTCCATCAAGGTCAAGAACCAAGAGCCTGAAGCAGGCTGGCAGAGCTGGGGACCTGAAAGCAAGATGCAGCCTACAGCCTTCCGCAAATTGCCATCCATAGCTGGGCACAGCGGTGCCTGCCGGTAATCCCAGCCACTTGGGAGGCTGAGGCAGGAGGATCAGAGGAGCAGAGCATCAAATGATTGAAAATTCAAGGTCAGCCTGAGCAATGTGGTGAGTCCTGTTCTTAAAATAAAAAAATAAATAGCGTTGAGGAGGTAGCTCAGTGGTAAAGCACCCCTGGGTTCAAACCCCAGCACTTCCCCCTAAAAAAACAAACAAACAAAAAAAAAAACAAAGAACTACCATGTATGAGTAGAGAACAGTTCCCCCACCATTGAAGGACTCAACCCCGTAAAAGAGGACACTATTTCTAGGAATCATGGCTGAGCACACTGGGCTTGGCAGCCTGGGACTTTGGCCTTTTCTTTCCTTTCTTAATTTTAACAATTTATTAATTTCGAGGTAGGGTCTTGCTATGTTCCCCAGCCTGGTCTTGAACTCCTGGGCCCTCGTGATCCTATAGCCTCAGACTCCCAAGTGGTCAGGACCAAATGTAAATGCCACTGCAGCCAGTCTTGACCCCTCTTCTTCTGCTGGGTGGCCTTGGGCACGTTATCCTCTGTCACTTGCTGCCTCTGTAAGGATGATTGGCACCCAGAGAACCAGGCAGAACAGTTGCCTCTCAATGTTGGGTTTCTTCCTGCCCCTGGGAAGCCCCCATTTTCAGATCTCTCTCTCTCTCTCCACCCCAGAATCTGGGAAACCAGAGAAGGAGACTAGGGAGGAGAGTGAGGAGGGAGAGAACTGAACCCCTGGTACAGCAGGAGCCGTGCAGGGAGCCTGCGGGACAGGCGGCAGGCAGCTGGTTTTGGCTTCTTTTGATGGCTCAGAGAAGAATCTGCCCAGGCTTCTCTCCCAGTTTTTGGTGTTCTGGTGACCCTTGGCAAGTCCTGGCATGTGGAGGTATCTCTCCAACCTCTGCTTCCATTTTCAAGCAGCTTTCCCTGGTTGGGTACCTGTCTTTCTGTGTCCAAATTTATTCTTTCTTTTATCTTATTATCATTATTATTTTGGGGGAGAGGGGATAGAACCCAGGGCCTTGCATGTGCTGAGCAATATCCCGGGCACTCACCACAAACTTTTTTTTTTGGTACTGGGGATTAAATCCAGGAGTGCTTTATTACTGAGCTACATCCTTAACCCTTTTTATTTTTTATTTTGAGGTAGGATTTTACTAAGTTTCCCAAGCTGACCTTGAACTTGAATCCTGCTGCAGCCCCAATTTGCTTGGATTACAGATCAATACCATCTCACCCATTCCCAGCCCTTTTCATATTTTGAAACAGAGTCTCACTAAATTAGTCAGGCTGGGCTCAAATTCAATCCTGCTTCACCTCCTGAGCAGCTGGGATTATAAGCTCCTGCCACTGCACCTGGCTCTAAATTTGTTTTTCCTCCAAAGATACTAGTCACTGGACTGGGCTCACCCTCATCCTGTATGTGCTCATCTTAACTCTTCATTAGTAAAGATCTGATTTTCAAATACGGTCAAATAGTATAGGAAACCAGGTATTAAGGATTAAATTGAATTCAACCTGCTAACACTTGCACAGGGTGGTTGGTCACCCTAATATGCTTTTTCTTGGTACTTAGGATAGAACCCAGGGGTGTTTTACCATGGAGCTATATACCTGGACCCTTTTACTTTATTTTTCACTTTGAGACAAAGTCTCATTAAATTACCCAGGCAGGCTTGAATTTATGATCCTCCTGCCTCAGCCTCCTGAATCCCGAGGATCACAGGCGTGTGCCATGTGCCTGGCTACACTCTACTACACTTTCAAATCCTGTAATCTAAGATTCCCACCTGTGAATTCTTATTATTAGAATGTTATTCTAAGAATTCTATCTCATTATTGTCCAAGTCAGTGGTCCTTGAGCTCACTGCAGCTGCCACAGCCGGGGAACTTCGAGGAAGGCAAAGGTCTCGAACTCCCCTTGGGTCTGCCGGATCTGAGACTTTTCGGATGAGGCGCATCTGCCTAATAAGCCCTGCAGGTGACATACACGCCAACATTGGGGACCACCAAAACAGGCGCTCCAGGGAGTCAAGGGGTGGTGGCAGCCTGATTCCTAGCAGTGACCTTCATTTTAGCTTTACACACTGCTCTGGTTAAGCACAGAGAGGGCTGAGCCTCTGAAGAATCTGCCACGGGTAATGAAGATGCCGTCAGTGCGGAGGAATGTGACCTTTCCAGCTGCTCCAGCTGTCCACGGCAGGCTGTCCTACTTCAGCCTTTTAGGGTAAAGTTCAAGACACATCTGCCTCACCAGCCGTGACACACACAAAGCCATAGATCACTGTCCATGTTTTGGAATTCCTCGCTAGTCTGACACTGATGAGGACAAGAGGGGGTAAAATGATAAAGCAAATCCTCAGGATGCTGGCCACGCACAGGGCCTCTCCCTGCTGGAACAGGGAACTGTGCAGGTTTTGTTCCAAGAGACACAGCGCCACCTGGGCCTTATTTGGGCAGCCGGAAGAACTGGGTGAACGGTCTTGATCACTAAGGTCACAATATTTCTAGAATCTGTGCTAGTTTTTGTGAAATTACATATCTTAAAAAGCATAGAGTTGGGCCAGGTAGCTGTGCCTGCAGTCCCTGCTACTGAGGAGGCTGAAGCAGGAGGATCACTTGAGTTGAAGGCCAGCCTGGGCAACATGGTGAGATCCTGTCTAAGAAATAAACCAAGGGGATGGGGGAAGGACATGAAGGAATGGAGGAACTTTAGATAGGGCAAAGGGGAGGGAGGGAAAGGGAGGGGGCATGGGAGTAGGAAAGATGGTGGAATGAGATGGACATCATTATCCTAAGCACATGTATGAAGACACAGATATGTCTTTGTGAACAACCAGACATGAAAAATTGTGCTGTATTTGTGTATTATGAATTGAAGTACATTCTGCTGTCATGTATGACAAATTAGAGTAAATAAATACATAAAAAAAGAAAGAAAGAAGAAAGAAACCAAGCCAGGCATGGTGGTGCACACCTGTAATCCCAGCAGCTCAGGAGGCTAAGGCAGGAGGATCAAGAGTTCAAAGCCAGCCTTAGCAACTTAGGGAGGCACTAAGCAATTTAGCAAGACCCTGTCTCAAAATAAAATATAAAAAAGGACTGAGGATGTGGCTTAAGGGTTAAGCGCCCCTGGATTCAGTCCCTGATACCAATCAATCAGTACATACCTCTCTTAGGTGGTAGCAGATGCGGAGCCTTTGGTGTCATCTCCCATACGACTCCCACTTCAGTGAATAGCTGAGGTCCCACCACTTTTGCGAGTTGTCAGCCTCCTTGAGGTGACACACTCCACTGTGCTGCAGCTGTGTTTAGCTGAGCAGGTGTGGCACTGAACTCCAGGGCCCAGCCAGCGAACACTGGTGCATGCACATGGCAGGCCTGCTTCTCCCATCAGGACAGGAGAGTCCCAAGTTCTTGATGCCTTGGGTCAGGCTAGAATGAGATATTTTTTCTCAGATCTGGTAAGCTTGCTGGAAGAGGTCACTGTGGCTCTTAACATTGCCTTTTTGGATGTAGAGCCCGAGGGGAGGGAGAGCGAGCTCTACAGGAATTCCAGTCACCCA
>NW_026000164.1:2508881-2557635 GCF_001458135.2 Marmota marmota marmota | reverse complement strand
GGGGGGGGGGGGGGGGGAATGAGAGGCAGCTCTACAGGAATTCCAGTCACCCACAATGCTGGCTGCTGTTGAAGACACCCAGGCAGCCCCAGGACAGACCTCAGGATGGTGGTGGAGGTCGACGTGGTCCTCCTCAAGACTCTGACACTGTGTTCCTATAGAGCTCTGGGAGCACCCATGTTTGCAGACTTCTGGCCATCACAACACCACCCCACCCCACCCCATCTCACACAGATAGTTTCATGGATAGAGAAGACCAGAGTTCAAGGGAGCTGCCCAAAGACACAGTCAGTAACAGAGTAGGGCCAGACCTGGGGTGTTCTGAGTTTCAGTCCAATGCTGTTTAACCGGGGTTCCCTGAGGGTGCCGGGGGTCAGGCTCATGGCCTGTGTTCAAATGTAGCATAGTATGTGGTGCAAGGGGAAGACCTTACCCGTTGCCCCTTGAGAGCAGCTTTAGGTGACTTCTCTGGAAACCAAGATGTTGAGCGAGACCTTGGATTCTTCTCAGTTTGATTTGCACAGTAGGCTTTAGTTGGTCATATCAGGATCTTATCAAAGTTGAGGAACAATAGTATAAAGTTGGCCCTATTTATTTAGTAGCATTGAGAATTGAACACAGGGTCACTCTACCACTGAGTTACATCCCCAGTCCTTTTAAAATATTTTCACAGGGTCTTCCTAAGATGCTGAGGCTGACCTTGAACTTGCAATCCTTTGCTTTAGCTTCCTGAGGAGGGATTGGCAAGGATGGCCATTTTGCTTCATGTTAAAACTGTGCCCTCTTGGAGGATGGGAAGGTGCTGAGCAGCTCTGGAATTTCCAGGGGAATGCTTCGGAAGGCCTCCAGACAGCCAGGTGGCCTCAGGGGCTCCTCTTGGTGTACACACAGACCTGGCCAGATGGAGTCGCTGGCTGCCTGCACAAGCTCCTTCTGGAGGTTCCTCAAGTATCACGTGGCTCTAGGCGTGGCAAGTGGGCATGAAGGCAGCAGCACACAAATCTCCCACATGCAACACAGCTCTTTTCTTGGGATTGTTACTAGATAGTAATGCAGAAAAGCAGCAGCATGTTCTGGGTCATCTGAATGGCTTCCTGATCACCAGCTTAAGTTGCGAACCGAGTCTGAGGGCACCAGGTAAGTTGGCCCTTCCCTCTTAGGAGGCATAAGAGAGGACCAACATGTTAACTCAAGGTCAATGGCATCACCACGCACCATGCAAACAGTAGGGGCTTTCCAGCGCAGCAGACGCAGTTCAAATCCACAAAAACCTGTCCAGAAGCAAGGCTAGGGAAAATTCCTATTTACCCTATAGGGTGAGGCAATCAGAAACAGTGCACAGGGACCTCGGAACACAGTGAGAACCTGGCAGAAACTGTCTCCAAACCCAGCTTCCGCAGAATCCTGAAGTTAATTTTGTAGTCTGGGAGTGTCAAGAAGTATGGCAAAAAAAAGTGACAGTCTACCAAGATGTTTATACCAACAAGATTATCCTTGAAAAATGAAGAAATGAAGACACTCCCAGACAAACCACCACGAAGGGAATCCCCCCAAGCACACTTCTCTCCCCAACTCAAGGAATCCTGTAGGCTCAAACCAAGGGACACTAGATAGGACCTGGACTCCACCTGAGAAACAAGGGGCACCCACAAAGGTAATGAATTGCAACGTTTTTTTCCTTCTATTTGATTTAAAAGGCAACTTTATAGAGCAATTATCCATCTATTGATGGGCACACAACCTATGCCATCTATGACAGAGCAGCACAAATGACCCAGGGGGGAAATAGCTGAGCTTTCCTATATGATTGGAGTCAAGCTGGTATTCCTCTGAACTAGAGTTATAAGGGGGACCACTAAGAACTACAGAAACAGTAAAAGAAAGAGACTTAAAATGTTACAGTATAAACTTCCCAGCCCTAAGCAGGGAGGAGTTTGGAACAGAGGGGTCTGGGGCAGTTGCTGTTCCTGCTGTGTGGCCTAGTAACACACGACAGACACAAGGACCCAGATGATGATCAAGTTATGCTGTACACTGTCCCCTGGGATAAAATACAGGTTCAGATTCACAGAAAAGTGCTCTTCAGGGGAGCTTGGAAGGCCCTGGGACAAGATGATATGGAGGAGTCCAAGCCCCAGGAAGGCTGTCCCCAGGCAGAGGGAAGAGCAAGTGCCGAGGTTGCGGGGCCAAGAGACCCCTGCTTCAGGGAAGGAGCCACACCAGTTTCTGGGCCAGTCAGGGCAGCAGATGGGAATACATGGGGCAGCAGCAAGATCATGTCTGGCTTTAAAACGAGGGAAGTGTGGATATGGCACAATTATTTGTGAAGGGTTCTAAAAAGTAGCAACACAGTTTGTTGGAGACCATGGCTTTGGCTTCAGGGTAACCGTGTGGAGGGGATGCACATGGATGGAATACAAATCACATCACCCAGGACTGGCCCTTGGGAACTCTGTGTGGGTTGGGGGCGGGGGTGGTGGGGCTGGGCAGGGGACTCAAGGGAGGAACTGAAGGAGGCTCCCAAGGTGTTAGCTTGAAATGTTGTATTTAACTGAAAATATTTTAAGCACAAGGCTGGCAGTTCCAAGAATTGCTTTAGAAGCTTAGATGACACAGTAACTTACAGGGACAGGGTGAATTTGATCATTAAAAAAAAAAAAAAAAAAGTTTTTTTAAGACAGGATCTGGCTAAATTTCTTAGGGCCATGCTAAGTTGCTGAGGCTGGCCTGGAACTTGTGATCCTCCTGCCTCAGTTTCCTGAGTTGTTGGGATTACAGGCATGTGCCACTGTGCCTGGCTATTGCTCCTGTTTCCAGTTGTATATCTTAAATAATCACTTAACATATATAACACAGTTTCCTCATGTGGAAGTAGGTGTTACCTACTTCACAAGGTCAATGATTGGTGAAGCAAACTAGGACATGAACATGGGATTTGCACTAGTGGTGTCTGCTGTCATGACTTGGGGCCCCCCAAAACTAGCAAGGTGTTTGGCACATGTAAGTAAGCAATTCAACTGTCTCATGGTAGGGCCATGGAGCTCTGCTGTGTTGATAGCACTTCAAACAGCCCCTGGCACATTGTAGGTGCTCAGGAACCAACCAAAGAGCAGGTGGACCACCCCATGCAAAGGGACTGACACTGTGCTCCCTGCAGCCAGGAGGTCCAGTGCTTCAAGGTTCACTTCATGAAAACGGAACTAGTGTCTAGTTTCATATTTGCACTACCTTCTAGTACAAGATTCTGTGAGAGTTTTCTTTACACAGAAATAACTTTTTAGATGCAAAGGCTGATAAGATGAACTGGATCCACATTTAATGTGGACCCATATATTTTGAACCAACATTTTTAGTTCTAAGATTAAACCACATTAATTACTGTCCAAATTAATAATTCAAAAGTATATATTTGGTGGAGGTCTTCTAAGGCTTGAATTTCATCCAAGGATGATAAATGACAAAAACCTTAAAGATTCAAAAGAATAAATAGCATGCTCTAAAACTACAGTTTTTCATTAAAAATCAGTTGTAAGCCAGGAGTGGTGGCACATGCCTGAAATTCCACCAACTCAGGAGGCTGAGAGACTGGAGGACTGCAAGTTCAAGGCCAGTCTCAGCAATTTGGGGAGGCCCTATATCAAACCCTCAAAATAAAAACGAACTAGGGATATAGTTTAGTGCTAAAGCACTCCCAAGTTCAATTCCCACTTTAAAAAAAAATAAAATCAATTGCAAAGCAAAAGTATATTAATAGAGTCAATGGTAGCATTTGGTGATGCTAGAAAACAACCCTGAGAAATTTTAACTGGGAAGGAGTCTTAATTTAAAAACCACAGCTCAACTCCAGGTTTGACTTAACAGACCAGGTGAGGGCTACCCCAGCCTCAGCACTCACCCTCACACCTGGACCCGAGTGAGGCTACGAAGTACCAGCATAAGATGCTGGAAACATCCACATCCTCTAAACTGCCAGACGCTGTGGAGAAGGCAAATCTAAAGTGCCTCTTTTGGGGCTGGGGATGTGGCTCAAGCGGTAGCGCGCTCGCCTGGCATGCGTGTGGCCCGGGTTCGATCCTCAACACCACATACAAAGAAAGATGTTGTGTCCGCTGAAAACTAAAAAATAAATATTAAAATTCTCTCTCTCTCTTAAAAAAAAAAAGTAAAGTGCCTCTTTATTTACTTTTATGTGGTGCTGAGGATTGAACCCAGTACCTCACACGTGATAGGAAAGTGCTCTGCCACTGAGCTATAGCCCTAGCCCTAAGGCTAGGGCTTTTGGGGTACCGAGGATTGAACTCAGGGGCACTCAACCACTGAGCCACATCCCCAGCCCTATTTTGTATTTTATTTAGAGACCAGGTCTTGCTCAGTTGCTGAGGCTGGCTTTGAACTCGTGATCCTCCTGCCTCAGCCTCCTAAGATGCTGGGATACAGGCATGTGCCACCACACCTAGCCTTAAGATGCTTCTTAATGGCTTTTCTTCAACTCACACAAAGAAAAGGTGACAAGAACGTTCTGCCAGGGAATTCCATGGCCCTCCCCCCCTGCTCTCAGCATCAAGTCACAGTTCAGGGCTCAGAGCTAAAAGGGACAAGAGTCTTTACTAGGGAACTACCTCTGCCCTCAAAGCCTCTCAGTTCTGGTCAGCAATCCATCCCATCACTGTCTGGGCAATGCCCGTGCCCTGTGTAGAGAAGGTACCTGGGAAAGTTATGGGCCATGTCTTCCACTCATTCCTGGGATCCCTCAGAGTCCTCCTGAACAGCAGGAAAGAAACTCAGGTTTTCCTTCAAAAGTCACATTATGTAGCACAAAGGATTAAGGTTTGCAGCTATTTATTTACAAGTATACATTTAACACAATGAAATAAACACTGATATATTGAAGCCTCCTAGTTAATAGTAGTGTAACAATATGTATCATTTGGATGATTACATTATTTTAAACAACAAACTACACTGAAAAATTAATGCCGATAAAATTCTTGGTCATAATATTATTAAGAAATACAATATATAAATTGAAAATATGATTGCTTAAAATTTGAACATGGAAGTGAACTCATTTGGACAGAGTCAGAGTTTAACATAATCTGAGGGTCGGGGGGAGGGCTCTGACCCAAATGATATCTTTCAGGTTAACAGAAGAAAAAAGAAGCATAGTTTATCTTAAAGGATAACGGGCAGTTGGCTTCTTCAGGTAGAATATATTCCCAGTGTCCTCAGGTTTGCAGCAGTTATTACATCACTGAGCACGAAGACTTTCCTTGTGAAGCTGCCCCATCAATTTTTTCTGCCTCCAAAATTATCCTTCTAAAAACATCAACGGCAGTCTGAAAAGGAAGAAAACCAGTTAGAAAGCTAGTTTTCAAGTAGACAGTTTCACTGTGGACAGGATGAGGAAAGAGCTGCCCACCACCATGGCTGCAGGAGGGGGCTGGAGGGCTTAAAGAAGTCCCAGGACTTTGGGGCCTCCTCATTTGGACTCCCATCCTGTGCCATCCCGTATCTTCCTCAGGGTCCTCTGGACCTTCAGGGCCCCTCTTCATTGCTGGCTCTAATCTCCCTTGTAGACCTTGCTTTCTTTCCCTGTGGCTTTCTGTTCCCGAATCCCTGGCTCCAGGAAGAGAGGTGCTTTTCTTGTCCTCTCTGTCCCTTCAGCCCCTCTCTCCTTACACCTTCCAGCCAGCTTCGACTGACACCTGCAAACCCCAAATTGCCTGCCTCCCTGCAGTCCTCCTGGTTACCACCTGTATATCACATCAGCCTCCTGACTCCTTCCAGCCCACTGCCTCCTCTCCTCTAATGACTGTCATCTCAACCCCAGCGTCAAGAACCTCATGGTCCTTCACGAGAAGGCGTGCTAGCTTGGATGGGAAACCCTCTTTCACTGAAGGACTAGGCAAATGGCCAATCCCTTCCTGGGCCCCAGCCCAGGTGTCGTCATCACCAGCAGCACCCTCCTCCATTACCCACCACACCATCTTCCTAGTCCATTTTCTCTTCAATTCCCAGATTCTCAATCCACAGGAACCTGATGTGCTGATCTACGTTTTTCCTGTCCTGCAGCCGATTCTTATTCTCATTTTCCTTCTGGGCCAGCTTAGATTCCACAGTTCACCCTTGTGGTCACTGTACTTCATCACCCTTCTCTCCAAGTGTCCACCTGCACAGTGCAGCAGGTACAGCCCAGAGGAGCACACAAAATGGCTGCTCACTGTACACCCACAAGCAGGAACTTGGTGGACTCTTGGTGCTGCCCAGCAACCCAACCACAGCCCCCCACCCCCATCACTCCCAGAAGCAGGCTCTAGATCTGGCCCTCTCCAGACTCCCCCGCTCTCAGCTTCGCCTGATAACCTGCTTGACATTTCACTGGCAACAGAAGCTCCATTCATAAGAGGACTCTGCATCTTCCATACACCAAATGGACCCACCTACGTACTCTGCCTTCCAGCCTGTTGGTATGAATGATGTATTTGTGTTCCTGACTGATCTCAAGCAGGAGCAGGGACCATCCTTCTCATCTAATCAAGGTCACTGGCTTAGGATCACACCTCACTATCAGAAAACATTGTGTACAGGAAAAAAGATGAGATTTGGGTTAGATTTAAATTTAGTCCTAGTTCTCCTATCATACAAGAGATCTTGGGGGAACTTATTTAACTTCTTTAGACCTTAATTTTCTCATTTCTAAAACGAGATGATTCAACTACATAAAGACAGAGCTGATACCCAATAAATGTTGAATTCAATTTTTAAAATGTAGCCATCTCTCATTTACTAATCTCAATTTTTGTTACATAAATTCTTACTATCTGTATTCCAGAACAGAACAGATTCAGATAAATTGCTTGCTATATGGAACCTGGAAACCAATTACACAGATTTAATATCCTCCAGGTCTGAACACAGGAATGAAAGATTTAATGATCAAAGGATACCTGGATTGATAAAAACTTACCAAACACAAAAACACTGTACTCAACAGTATGGAGAATATAAAGGTGAGTGAGACTCTCTTGGATCTCAGAATGAATTAGGGGTAAGAGAGAAGAAACGACTCTAAATTTCAGGTGGATGAATCAGGAAGAGGCCAGTGAGAAGGTGAGCCTTGAGGGCTAGGAATTTCATCACGGGGGAAGAAGAGGAACATGATAAGAAGGATGCCAACTGACTGCTGGCCTCATTGACTGGCCACCAGCCACTCTTGCTGGATTGGAGTGTCCTCAGAAAACGAAAACCATATATTTATCTTGCTGGAAGATCAAACTAGATCATATACAGAAAGCACTTTATAAACTAGGTAACACCATGCAAATGTATGAAGACAGGAGATAAAGGACATTTCGGGCCACAGACAAGACTGAGCAAAGTACCCACTGTGTTTAAGGGAACAAGAAGCACGGGGACATGTGAGACCCTATGAGAGAAGTACAGAACCGAGCACTGGGGCATGAGGGCTGCTCCACACACAATGGCAGGAACTGGCAGTTTGCAAGCAGAGATGGGCACCACCGGTATGCAGGTTTAAAAAGTTCAGGGAAGCAAAGAGAAGTGGTGAGAAAACGGAGGGGGGAGACGAGCTTGGACACTAAAATATGCACTCAAGAACAGGAGTCTAAACTAAAGTCACAGAAGAAAAAGGAAAAGGCAAATATGTGGAGCCAGAAAGAACAGGCTGACATCCTTCCTAGGACATGCTGCAGGGCGGAAACTGGTAATAAAATGGCTCCTGATAATTTCTGTGTTAAAAATAATAAATACATGACTCACTTTATTCTATAGAAAAGGGGGAGGGAAGAGTTACAAAATTAGTGATTTAGTTCTGTCTCATTTCTATACTAACAATAAGAAACAAAATTAATATGTTCACAAAAGGTAGTATTTCCTTTACTATTCTGCTGACCCTACAAATATTATAGGTCCTACCAGAAGTAGAGTACCCAGCGAACTTATAAAAACAACATTACTATCTTTCTAAAGCCAAACAAAGAAAGCTTAGTTATTAGAAATGGTGAAAAGTGCTATGTGTGTCCCTATAATCCTAGTTATTCAGGAGACTGAGGAAGGAGGATCACAAGTTCAAGGCCAGCCTGGGCAACTTTGAAAGGCCCTGTCTTAAAAAAGAAAAAGAGCTGGGGATGTAGCTCAGTGGTAGAAATCCCCTGGATTCAATTCCCAGTACACCCCTCCCCACACACACACCAAAATAAAAATAAAGAAAAATAGATGGCTGAAGACTAAAGTTTAAGTGGGCTTGATAAAGACAGGGGTCAAAATGCCTGTGACTGAGAAGGTATGCAAAATGAGTTTTACATACCTGATTTTCCTTAGCAGAAGATTCCAAAAAAGCTGCATTCCAAGATTCTGCCAAAGCTTTCCCTTCTTCATAACTGATCACCCTACAGGAAAAAGAACATTCCAATTCTTTGATCTTTATTGGATAAAACACCTCATTAATTTACAAAACAGGCTCCACTTTGATTGATTTTCTTGTGAGGCAGAACCATACCCTGTTAGACACCACCAAGAAGAAACAGAAGAGCACTGATTATGTCTGGGTTGGGGAATATAAAAGACCTTGCCTTATGGGGTTACTCACTCTCCAGCAAGCTCTGGGTTCAGAGAACATGACTACATTTCCCAGTATTCCAATATCTGTAACAACTGCCTACTTCATAGCAGGGATGTGAGGGCTCGCAGCTCACTTGTACTGAGCAAAGGTTGCACAGGGCTCCTCCTCCCTGCTACTGGGCTCCCTGGGTATGTGGACCCTGCTTCCTAGTTCATCACTGCAATCCCAGCCTCAGTACTCAAAGTATTTGGTGAAAACAATGGATGCTACCTTTGTCACAGCAGATAATCTCTGGAGAGTTTTCTAACAGTTTGCTGCCTATTCTAGAGAAATGTGGTGGTATTTACATTGTAGTTTTGCTTCTGCTGTGCATGACTGCAACACTGCTAAACAGAGAGAAACACTACAGCTAAAAAGACTATCAAACAATACTTAAAACTGGCAGCTCAGCGACTAAATCAACTTGGACTTGATCTTATAAATCAACAAATGATTTAAAAGGCGACATACCTTTCCATATGCAGGTCTTTCTTATTTCCCACCAACATAATTGGTATTCTATTTATAACAAAAAAAAATAAAAACCAACAAAACACAAATTAGTGACAGATTTTATTACTCAGATGATGCTATTATAATAAGTTCATGTAAACAAAAAAGATAAAATAGTGCTACTTACTGTACTTTCCCCACCATATCCAACAATTTGCCATGGATAACTTTAATCACTTCAAAACTATAAGACAAAAAGTATGAAATCAGACATCTACTTTAATGTTTTCAAATGTAAACTGTTTACAGTGGAAGAAAAATACCAACTAATTGTTTTAACATAGAATTATTTTCCCTACCAATCCTTTTCCACATGTATTTGACACTCTTTTTTTTTTTTTTTTTGGTAGTTATGGGAATACCCAAAGGGTAACAGGTGAGACATTAAATGGGCAAGTTTAACAAGAGGCTGAGAAACACAAACTATAACCTCATTTAGTAAAGAACAAAGTATTTAAATAAAAACTTGTAGTGCTTTGCAAGCTGTTGTGTCTCGCACTCAGCCCTGACACCTCCTTTTGTTTACCAAGCATAGTCACTCTTTCTGTGAGAGCAATCTCTTTATTCAATGTGCTGATGGTTTTAGACTGTAGTTGGGTCTCAATCACACATCTCTTGGACCCAACTATGCATTTTTATAATGTCACAATGATAACTTAAAATCTGCCATTGAGATTATTTATGCCACTGACTGCTGGCAAATGACCACAAACCATTCTTGCCCTCCCCCAGAAAGCCCATCATCAGCATTAGCCAGCACACTACAATCAACCTTCACAGCTGTCCAGAATCAGAGTCTGACTTCTTACCCCCTTTCATCACCCTGGCTCAGCTCCGAGCCTTCCCTATTGCAGCCTGCATTACCTACTGCTGCCCCTTCCCTCCAGCCTCTGCTCAGCACAGCAGCCAGAGGGATCTGCAGCAGCAGCCTTTAATGGGCACCCACCTCAACTTGGCAACGCCCTCCCACCACTGACCTCTACCTCCTTCTACCCCCACCTAACTCCATCCACCTTCATCCTGAGGTGACGCCACCTCTTTCTACCTACATCCATCATGCCATTCCTCTAGCACTGCCAGAGCCTCCAGTCGCCTTCCTGACACTTGGAATGCTCTTTCGGTTGAGATTCCCTCACTTCTTTCCAACTCTCCATTCAAGTGTCACTTAGAACTCTTCTGCTCACCCTACATGAATTCACAAATTCCCTCCATACTTCTCATGCCCTTGCTGCTTTCTGTCTCTTGAATAGAAACAATCTCGAAACAATCTCCAAGAGGGCAGGGATTTTGCTTTGTTCATTGCTGTCTTTAGTTTTGGAACAAGTACGCCTGCTGAATGCATTCCACACTATGCTATTTTTTAACCTATGCACACTGTTACTTGGGTAAAAACCTAAAATAAACTTAATTGCCTTCCCACCACCACAGGTCAACAATGGATAGGATGTCCCAAGCACTGCAGGCTGCATTACAGAACCCTGGTTCCCCTAGAATGTGCTGTTTGCCTGCATCTAAAATGCACAAGTTCTTGGAAGATGGTGGTCAGTCAAATGAGAGGCAGTTGAAAGGACTGGGACTGATGGTAGGTGGTGTGAGGTTGGTTCCTCAGCTGCCCTGCTCTGGGAGCTATACCCTGTGCACTCTCCTAGAGGGCAGGACCTGGTGACTTGATTCTAATGAACAGAACATGATAAAAGTAATAAGAAGCCACTTTTAAGTTTAGGTTATTGGAAACTGTGGCTTTTGCCTTGCTGAACATTCTCTGTCACTTCCTGTGTCCTGATAGAAAGTACCACCTGGTAAAAGAACTGAAGGCAATCTCTGGCCAGCAAAGTTCTGAGAACTCAGTCCAACTCTCAAGGAGCTGAAACCCAACAATGACCACACCAATGACCTTGAAAACACCCTTCCCTAGCCAATCATCTGCATGGGACAAAGTCCTAGCAGACTCTAGCCCCTGACTCTGCAGCAGAGAACTGAGCTAAGCTCCATCAATGTTCCAGATCCACAGAAACAGTGAGGTAAGTTGTGTGTTGTTTTAAGCTGCAATATTTTTGGATAATTTATTATGCATCATCATACAGACATTCTTTTAAAGGCAAGTAATCTCTATTTTTGCCTTCAAATATTGCCAATTTGTTATGTGAAAAAAACAAAACAGCACTGTTTCCCTATAGGTCTTAAAAGACCATGTTAGGGCTGATGAGGGAATACTGTAGAAGACGAAATTCAGAGCCTATCTACAAGATGAGACAAGACAAAAAGATATCCTGAAATGGACCGATTGTGCACAGCAAGCCAACAACTCCCCAATCCATTCCAAGAGTCCCATGGATTCCCCTTAACCTCGAAGCAGAACTTGACTGAAAGCTTAACAGACATGTTAGACCCTCTCAGCCAACCCCTACTTAAATGATTAAAAGGCTGACAACAGGTCAGATGGTTGAAGTCAGCAGTTTTTAAATTAGGATGTTATTAATTTATAGATTTTTGAAAAGTTGCATTAAAAAAAATGACATAATGCCTTGCACAAAAGAATCAGTAATAATCATTCTGAGAAACACTGTCAGTGCACCACAGCTGCCTCTAGCTAAAAAACATTATAAAAAATCCATTTGTTCCGAAACACCTGTTTAAGCCAGTTAAATTCATCATAAAGTCACAATTTATACAATAAACTCTTAAAATGAGTATAGTTTTTTGTTTCTCTAAAAACTAAACGTCAAATACTGTGGACCAATTTACTAAAGATACTGTTCCTTGTTCCTCAATGGGGGCAGTGGTACATGCCTGGAATCCCAGCTACTCAGGAGGCTGAAGTAGGAGGATCACAAGTTCAAGGCCAGCCTCTCAGCAACTTAGCGAGAGAGAGAAAATAAAAAGGGCTGGAGGTGTAGTTCTGTGGTAACCACGCCCCCCCCCCAACAACACACACAAAGGAAAGAGAGACAAGACACTACTCCTTAAGAAGGCAAGAAGGTGCACCAAAATTACTGCAAAAAAAAAAAAAAAGTAGGGGAAGAAAATTGTACGAATCTATAAATAGTCCAGAATTAGACTGTTTCACAAGTATCTCATTCTTAAGAAATTGGAGATCAAAGTTGTCACATTCTGTGCAAGTGATATAAGAAAGGGAGACACAGAACATAAACGAGTAAGCTCAGTCTCAAAGGCAATGATTCCAGAAAATTAATGTCCGAACATGTATTTATGCTTTAAAAGAAAACACTACAGAGAGTCATGATCTCCTTTATTGATTTTTTTCCCCATTAACCACTTTTGTGTGTGTGGAACTAGAAACTGAACCCAGAGGTGCTCTACCACTGAGCTATACCCCAGTTGTTGTTTTTTTTTTTTTTGAGACAGGGTCACTAAGTTGCTCAAGCTGGCCTTCACATGAACTTGCAATTCTCCTGCTACTTTTAGCCTCAGCTTCAGGAGTAGCTAGGATTCCAGGTGTGTGCCACCACTCCTGGGCCATTAATCAAAGTTTTTTTTTTTTTTGGTGGTTGGGTACTAGCGATGAAACCCAGGAGTGTTTAAAAACGGAGCCACATCTCCAGCCCATTTTATTTTTTATGTTGAGACAAGGTCTTGCCAAGTTGCTGAGGTTGGTCCTCCTGCCTCAACCTCCTGAGTCCCTGGAACTACAGGTGTGCACTGTCATGCCCTGCTAACCAATGTTTATTAAGTATGTATCCTGAATGCCTCAGACAGGAGTTGTTTGTTTAAACAGACCTAATTCATAGTTTACAAAGGTGACTCATCCAACATTATCAAAGGGGATAAATGAAAACCCAAACATTCCATTTTTCAAATCTGGGTTCTTTTCTATTTCTAGGATTAATTAATTAATTAATTTTTGGTGTGTGTGTGTGTGTGTGTGGAGGGGTGTACCGGGGATTGAACCCAGGGGCACTTAACCACTGAGCCACATCCCCAGTATATTTTTTTTTAAATTTTGAGATAGGGTCTCACTAAGTTCCCAAGGCTGGTTTTGAACTTGCAACCCTTCTGCCTCAGCCTCTGGAGTGGCTGGGATTACAGGTGTGTGCCACCACACCTGGCTCTATTTGTAGAAATTATAAAATGGAACGTATTCTTCCTTTATATTTGGTCAAAAGAAACAATTCTATAGGGACTTTATGATAAAAAGGTATAACTTGATAGTTATGTTTTATTTCACAAAATAATGAACAATGATTATAATTCAGGTAGAGGCTGAATTCAACAAAAAGACAATAGTTCTGATTAACAAATCAACATTTTCATAGTTTTATACAGATTTCTTTAAAAAAACTAAACAAACAGCACTCCTCCCTTATTTTCTCATGTTTGAGATGTACTGAGAATCCTTATTAAACCAGGATGAAAAGCATCACTCAAATAGAACACTCCTACTTCACAAGAAAAAACATGGTCAGAACTTGCAAAGGTACCACTGCAATGACATGGGAGACTTTTTTCTCTGCTTTGCATTAGGTCATAACACACAAAGTCCTTAGTGAGCAAGTTTTCATATTTTTAAATCTAGTTCAATAAATTTTCCCCAGTGACAAATATGGAGTTTTCAACTTGAATGTCATCTATTCTATGGCCACCAAAAAAGGTTGTTAAAAAAAAAAAAAGAAAAAAGAAAAAAAAGTAATAAACACATTAAGAACATTTTTTATCCACTATTTTAACTCCTCAGAGTGATAATTTATAAAGTAACAAATGTTATTTTTTAAAAATTTGTATTTACAAACAATGAAAAAAACCTGAATAGTGTTTTCCCAAGTAAATCAGAGAAATAATGGAAAATTCACAATCAAATCTGATCTTGCAACATTCATCAAATTATTGGTATATTGTTTTGGTCAAGGCATTATATGTCAGGTATATAAATTGAAAATTGTAGAATATATTCAACAAATGAAGCCTGGACTGAGTTTTGTGTGTAATAAATAAATTATAAAAACACATAACACAAATTAGAAAAATATTTGTAAGTAGTATGAAAAAAAGAATGAAGGTTTTACTATTTAAGGTATTCTTCCAAGTCAAAAAGTAAATTACCTGGTACCAAATTAAAAAGGCAGTGATTTTATGTATAAAATCTAATCCTTGTTTAGTGACCAAAAAAAATAAAACATAGAGGTAGAAAAGTGTCCTTCTACTATTGAACAAGGAATCTTATATAACCACTTACTGTTTTCAAATAGTAAGAAACATGGGAAAATGTATATGGTAAATAAAAATATGAAACCATGAAAAATAAAGTATAAAACAGCATCCAGAGAGCAAATATACACAAGAGAACAATCTACACAGAATAAAACAAAGACCAGAAAGAAACACTCCAAGATGCTAATAATATCTATGTTTGGGTGGCCTCCCCACTTTCTATTTCTCACATTTCGCCAGTTCTCTTTAACACATAGTTCTAATCCTTGGTTTTGTCTCACTTGTAGGCTTTCTCAGGGACTGCCAGTGTGGGGTCTATTCACAAGAGTGGCCACAATATCCAAACAGTTTATAGTTAAATCTTAACCTAAATCTACACCTCAAAGTATGTTTCCCTGCCATGGAGAAAAATGTTAAGTAACACATTCCTAGAGAAAAGGAGACTACAATTTTCACTGGCAGGATAGTGTGCAGCGATGAGGAGCCTAGACACTGTCCAATATGGCAGCTGTCAGCCACATGTGGCTACTGAGCACCCGAAATGTAACTAGTGTAATTGAGGAAATGAATTTTTAATTGTAGCCATTTAAATAGCCACATGTAGCACACTACAGACTTCCGTCACTGCTGGAAGTTCTACTGGACTGTGCTGGACTTGACTGTGGCGTTGTAGACGTGGATATGAATCACAACACTGTCACATACTGTCAATGCCCCACTGAGCAAGTTACTTTACCTCTCTGTCAATCTACCTCTTGTCAATTCTACCTTCTACTGAAGGTAGAAAACAAAACATTTCTGATCAAAGATTGTTTAAGGTAGCAAATAATATATTATTAAGGCAGACTGCATAGCAAACTCCTTCCCACTGACAATGACATTTCCATTAAGTCGAAGACGACAAGCTATTCCTAATGCCCAGGGGTCTGCTGCTACATATCCATCTCCATTCTGTTCAGTGACAATACTTGCCAGCTTTGGTAATGGGAGATAGCATAATAAATACATGGCTAGAGGAACCAAAATCCACCTTAGCAACAAAAACAGTGGCTTCATTTTTATATAGATGAGGCTTTATTACATAAAACCCTATTTCTCAAATTCAAAGAATAAAGTATTTACCAAACTCAGCTGCCCAAATTGTATTGGAAAATCTATTCCACATCAATATGGTGAAAACACAAAATGTAAAACCAATTCACAAATCTCCCACACCTTTTCTTTTTTCTTTCTGGTATTGGAGGTTGAACCCAAAAGTGCTTAATCACTGAGCAACATTCCCAGCCTGTTATTATTTTTTATTCTGAGACAGGGTCTTGCTAAGCAAGCTTATGCTCGCTTTGAACTTGTGATCCCTCTGCCTCAGTCTCCTAAGTCATTGGGATTACAGATGTATGCCGACTACGCCCAGCTGTATTTCCCATTTTAATTAGCAGAAAAACTCAAGTCATGTTCCATCACTATCTAGGCAGCCTAAAGTAAGAAAAAAAAAAAAAAGATTTTATTCTATTAACATAACAGAATTTGTATGGGTGACACTAATTTTCCCCTTAATAACCTGACAGCTTTATGAGGAGAAAAAAAAAAAAACACTAAAATACATTTTGTATAATAATCAAGTCTAATTGTTACTACTACTAATTTAGCATCATCCTTTAAAAGGATTTGTGCTATCTATGTGTAACAAATAAACTGAAGCCTTACCTTTTGATTGATGTAACAGAATACACAAGAATATAACCATTAATATCTATGGAGTATGTCTGAGGAAAAATGGAATATTCATCCTGTGAAAGAAAAAATAATTAAAGTCTTCATAGACCATAACAAACACACATTTACCCCAAGTTTTTCATATACTACAGAAATCAAAATCAAAGAAATACAAATAAACACAAAGTGTATTATTATTCTAGAAATGTAGTTTTCATACTGAAGATTTAAAAATGGTTTAGAGGTGATAATGTGCTTAATGCAGACATTCATCTTAGACCTCATAGGAAATTATAATGCCTACTAGTTATACCTATTTGTATTTTCTTAAACTGTCAAATTATGGCTTGTCCTATTCTCTGCATGTAAGTCAAGTGGCCTGGACATCATTTTATGGGTTGTTTGAAAGCTGCTGCCACCATTTGAGGGAGAAAGAGGAGAGTAAAGAACTATTAGAACTAATCAGTGTATTGCAGACCTTTGAGGACCAAAAGAATTATTTCTGAACAACTTGAGGAGTTAAATACGAAGGTACACACTATGCAATAATGTCTCTAGTCTTATGAAGCAGTTTCACAAAATTTTGCTTTAGATACTAAATTGTTAAAGTGTATAAAAAGTTCTAATATCAACATATCATCACCAGGAGTCACTGGTACAAACATTTCATTCTCAGTTGAATGTAACTGTCAACATATCACATACCCCAGGCACCCAAACACTATCAGAGAAAACTCACCCCACCATCAGATCAAGCAGTGTCTGCTAACTTTGCAAACCCACAGTATGGTCACAACTACTGTTCATGGCCCAGAATCATGGGTATGGTGGCACACATCTGTAATCCCAGCTACATCTGAGGCTCCCAAGTTCAAGGTTAGCCTGGGCAACTTAGGGAGACTCTATCTCAAAACAAATGCTAAAAAGGGCTGGGGATGTAGTTCAGTGGTAGAGCACTCACCTAGAACGTGCGAGGCCCTGGGTTCAATCCCCAGTACCACCAAAAAATAAATAAATAAACAAATGGGTTTTTTTTTAAACTTCTTTGATATTAAAAAAATAGCCATTAATCAGAAAATAGCTTTTCTACTTCATAGAACTTACTACATATGCAAAATTAAACGACTGCTTTCATTATCAGTACAACTTTCATTAAACCAGTATTGAAGATTGAACCTACCATGTGTACTGGGGACTGAACCCTGGGACACTTAACCACTGAACCATGTCCCCAGCCCTTTTTTGTATTTTATTTAGAGACAAGGTCTCATTGAGTTGCTTAGGGCCTTGCTAAATTGCTGAAGCTGGCTTTGAACTCGCAGTCCTCATGCCTCAGCCTCCCGAACCACTGGTATTACAGGCATGCACCATGGCGCCTGGCCTCCCAGCCATTTTTAATTTTTATTTCGAGACAGGGCCTCATTAAATTGCCCAGGCTATCCTGAATTTGCAATCCTGCTTCAAACTCCAGAGTAGCTGGGATTACGGGGCTGTGCCACTATGCCCAGCTCAATATTGACATTTCAAATCTGTAAGAATAAAAATGTATAGGAACAAGTACAGAGCAGTCTTGGGATGGTTGTTTATGTCAGATCTGTGATATGCACTTTGGCAAAAATGTAGTTGAGAGGAATCAAGTATTTAAACATGAAAATTTAGAGTAAATGCAAAGCAGGTGGGAGAAATTTTAAAAAATCAATTAAATAAATGAAAAATCAATAAATTTCGATGTAAAAATGTTCTTCATGGCTGAAATCTCAAACAAAAGCCATAAACAAAAGACAAACTGAGGGGCTGGGGATATAACTCAGTGGTAGAGCCCTGCTTATTAAGCATGCGTGAGGTACTTGGTTCAACCCCCAGTACTATCATAAGGAATAAAACCAAAACCAAACCCAAACAAAAAAGACAAACTAAAAACAAAACAAACCTTGCATCTCAGGTCATAGACAAACTGCTAATTTTCTGCACCATAGTAAGGGATCCTTAAGTCAATAAGCAAAGACTAAGCACCCAATAGGTAAAAAATGGCAAAACACACAAACAGGATAACTTACAGAAAGTGAAATACAAATGTCCTCAAACATAAGAAAATAGCATCAAAGTCCCTTCTAATAAGAAAAAAAAAATTAAAATTACACTGAGGTGCGATTTCCCTCTATCATATTGGCAAATATTTAAAGATCTGGTAACACATGGTACTGGTGGGGGGGCTGGGAAGCAGGCATTCTCATTTGCTGATGGCAAGAATGTAAACTGGCCTTATGCAATATCACACCCATAAGTTTCCTTACATATATACTCTTTCAGATCTAAAAAGACACCTGGCGTTACACCTGAGACATTCACAGCAACACTATTGGTGGTGGCAATACTGGCAACAACTTAATACTAATTTGCATATTCATGTACAAAATACTTTAGAAGCATATACCAAAAACAAAGAATAGGGGTTGTGAAAGATGCTAAGAGTGGAAAAGACTTTAAGTTTTCTATTTATTTTCCTATGCAAATTTTATTTTTGTACCATGTGCATTTAAACTGATTTTTTTTAAAAATTAAAGGTGAATTTAAATTCCATTTTAAAATTGACCGTTACTCACTGTCTTGTCATTGAATTATTTCAATTACTAAAATAGAACTTTTTCTCCTCAGAAGTGGGGATTGAACCCAGGGCCTCACGTATACTAGGAAAGTGCCCTATAACTGAGCCATATCCCCAGACCTTTTAAATTTTATTTTATTTTTTGAGATAGGGTCCAAGTTGCCTGGGCTGGCTTTGAATTTGCAACCCTCCTGCCTTAGCCTCCCAAGTACCTAGGAATGAAAGGTCCAGTGACAGCTCACATTCTTACTCAAAAAATCATTTAAGGTGTATGCTTTCACCTCAAAATTAGGCCAAGCCAAAGTACTTTATACAAACTAAAAACAGTCCTGTTTTTAAACTAAGCTCATCATTATCCCTAGCTGGGCAATGAAACCACAGTGCTATACAGTCATGTACCAAGTTAACAATGCTTTGGTCAGTGAGGGACCAAATATATCGTGGTGGTGCTGTTAAGATTACAACTGAGCTAGAAAATTCCAATCCCTTTGTGATGCTATAGTTGTAGCCATCTTAATTTGTGATGATGCTGGTTTTATATGACTGTATTTCCAACCCAGTTGTATAAAGATATACAACACATATAGTCATATAATCACCAATGAAGATGACAATAGTTACAGGTTTCTATACTTACACTATAGTATGGTTTTTGAAATTTTACAGTATACTCCTTCTATTTATTTTAAACAGGGGGAGGGTGTAGCTCAGAGAGTGCGCATTTGCCCAGCATGTTCCAGGGCCTGAGTTCAAATTCCAGTACTATTCCTCCCACACATAAACAAGAGAGAATGAAAAAAACAAGAAAACACTGTCTCTTGTATCATTTTTCTCTTCGGTTGTTTTGTTCCCAGCCCTAGGAGCAAGTCTATACTACAGACACAGACATACACTGTACGACTATACAAGTAAAGTGTACTCTATGATGTCCACACAATGGCAAATGGCCTAATATTGCATTTTTCAGAAGATGTCCCCATCTCATCTACTCATCAAATACCACCTGCTATCGGTGTTGCAATTTAGCAATATATTGAGTGTAATTTTACTCCTAAAAGGAGTAACAAGTAAACAAATTTTCTCTGCATCACCTTTTTTCTTTTTAGAGGGATGGAATCTGACTACATTGTCCAGGCTAGTGTGGAATTCCTAGAATCGAGAGATTTTGTCGGCCTCCCAAGAAGCTGAGACTACAAGCGGACACCAGTGCACCTGGCTACAGATTACTTTTAAAAGAATTTGCCCTTTCATCATTTCTCCCTACTATTATCAGTCTTAACCCCAGAACTAGCTCAGTTTGAATGCAAATGTAGGAGTTTCATTTTCATCAGGCTTTCTACAGAATGTGGGGTAGAACCAAGGCAGGAAGATGCCAGTTATTTCACCCTCATGAATCATAAATACAAGCGTATCTTATTATTTTTATCTCCCAACTGAATATTATCTTTAAGAACTATCAGCTGCAACAAGAACCAATTATTCAAAGTCATCAAGTATAGGTATACTTTTGTGTAAAAATTCTCTAAACACTGTTTTCCAGTAGTAACAGAACCCAGAGAAGCAGCAGAGCTGGTAATCTAACCTCTGCTCCTGTTCTATCATATACCATATCCTCACTCCTTTAAGTGTGTTTCTTTCAGTTTCATTATCTGTATTACAATATCATTAAAACACTTTCGAATGTTTCAAGCATAGGCTCTAGTGTAGAATAGTACCTCCAAGAACAGATCTTCTAGAACCCTGTGCTACCACACCCCCTTCCCCCTAGACACTCATGGCTGTCAATATCAACTGTTATCACCTAGGTCTCTTCCAGTCTCAGCACAAGGACTAGAGAGAGTAGTGTATGATAACCTATGATAATAGTCTATGAAGGCAGATGACACTGTCTCCACCCCTTTAAAGATGAAGGTGAGGGCCCAGCAAGGCTCATTCACTTTCTTGAGGTCACTGGGTAAGAAATGCTTTGTCTCAAAGCCAGGCAGTGGAACTGTCCACACTCTAGACACCTGGGAAGCCCTGGGTCCTTATTGGCTTGATGTAAGTTTCTACAGCAATATTCATGGAAACGATTTATCAGTTTACATACTTACCTCTACTTTTCAGGAGCTTAAATAAGTTCTTAAAAGAAGATTTCAAATAAGGATATAAAAGCAAGCCAAAATCTTAATGCCAGAATCCCAATATCAACGGAAAGGCCATACTTATTGGCCCAAGATACTCTAAGCTTACACCTGTTGCCATTACCAGCAACACCCCCTCCACTAAATGTCTTGGCTCAGGCAATAAATGATCTAGTTACCTTAACCATAAAGACAAGACACAGAATCCCATACAACTCCCTGCCCAGAGGCTCAGGGAAATCTTGTCATCTGCTCCTGCTCTGTTCCAGTCAGCCCCAGTTTACATTCTGCCACAGAACAAGTGCCTTGCAGGGCAGAGCCCATGATGGCTCTGCTTGAACAGGACTGCCAATACGTCTTGATTACTAAAGTTGTATTATATCCACCACCAAGTATGATCACATGGGGTGAGGGAAGGAGGTGCATCCCACAGCACTATGTATCAGCTCAGAGATGGACACATTTGGTTTATTTTCATCCAAGCTTCCAGAATGCAAACTCCAGGGTTTCTCCAGTGCTAACACCACTCAATATACATATTTCTTGTTTTATGAGGGGGGCATACTTTCCTTCTATATTCACTCAGAACATAAAGCAGAGGAAATTTATTCCCAGTCCACAGGACACATTACATTATCCTGGGTATACTCCAATTTCCCCAGATTCCAGAGAAAAGTCTTCATTCAATATGGCAGATCAGATTATACCACCCACCTTGCTGCTAGCCTGGTCCTTTGTGATTATGAGATGCAAGGGAAGGAGGTGTGAGGCACTGAATTCTCAGCTCTTTACACTCCCCACCCTCCAGTGAACAGGGACAAATTCAATCTAACAGAATGGTTTCTAGTAAAGGCGGTCCTGGGTGCCATGGAAACCAGGCAGCTAAGCTGTCAAAAGGGCTTTTTTTTGTTTCCAGCAATACTCTTCTTTCTTTTCCCTTGTTCCCAAGTCAGTTCCCCTGGTGATCCATTTTACACATCACTGCTATAATGATTAACCTGTGAGTATCCTTTTGGGGGGATAATTTAACTTGGGGCAATTACCTACTGTCTAACAACTCAAACTGATTCTCTTTAATCTAGTAATCACTTTCAAATCTGGTGTAAGTGTAACCAGCTATTTTTGCCCCTTACTCTTCTCTTGCTGGTCTCGAGAAAGATATGCTTTTGCTCCTAATGTAGGAGAATACATAGGATGGATGGAGCGCTGATGCAATTCTCTTAATACAGAACTGAGGTTCAGAATATAGAAAAACACCATCCCACAGGAAGTGTCAACCCTCACAATGCTAAGAACACACAATCCTACCTAAAGTAGAAAAACCAAGTGACTTGGAAACCTGCCATACATGTCTTAGAAAAGACAAAACAGATAGCATATTAACATTCTGTTTTACACAGAGCATGAGGGGTTTTCTTGGCATCACTGCCGTGTTTGCAACTCTATTAGGCTGGGGCCATTGGACATGCTGCATGAGATTCTGAGGCTCCAGAGGTCACTTACTTGCCCAGCCGTGTCTACAAGTTGAAGATGATATTCTTGTCCATTTACTGTGATCAACTTTGTGAAAGCTACAGGGAAAAAGGGAATTAAGTATTAGTTTAAATAAATTAACTCTAGACCACTTAAAAGTTTCCCTAATAATCTCACAAAAAGGTTCCGTGAATGAAAAGAAATGAGTCTTTGGAGTTGTATAGATTCTCCCCTACTTCCATTATTTAACTAAGAATCACTCAGGCTGACCACAGCTCAGCTTGGGAAAACCCTGAGTCTTTTTCAAAAGAAACTGTAATTAGACAATTGATATCCAAGAAAAATAATCTGAATGCTCTGTGATGAGTCCTTTCTCTTGTAAATAACTGAAATGTACTTCATAAAGTCTGAGGTCTAGAATGAAACAAAACCACAAAAACTTTCCATTAATTTATAGGTATTCTGGTATCAAGAGCATAAATAATATTAATTGAAGTGCTAAGAACTTAAAGCACATAAAAATTTTAAACAATTTTATCAACAGATAAAGCAACAATGCAACAAATGCTCTGTACTGAAACCACCATTCCTTCTTAAAGATCAAAGAAATTGATCATCAACTTCTTTACCTTACCAAGGGTGATGGGGATCAGATTTTAATAACTTTGAGAAGTCAATTCAGAATTCTAAGGAGAGAGGCTCCAAATAAACATTCACAAAAAAGAGGGAAAAAACATCAACAGTAACAGAATATTGTATACTCAGTCCCGGCCTCTCTCCTGGCTGGTCATTCCCTGTGATCAGAGCCAGGTGGCAGAACACACCCCTTGCACACCTGAGGTCCTACTTTGTTCTCATACCCAAAAAGAAGAACAAAACAATAAATGCAAATTAGTCAAGAAAACTTTACATTATAAGGAGGAAGACAGGAAATCCCATCTTAACTATAAAAGTTCCACAAGAAGAGATGGTGGCTAACATCACTAGCTTTACTCTCTTCAACACAAGCAGGAGTGCCAGCAGGCCAACACTGTACACTATCCTCCAACCTTTTCTGAAATGATCACTTTAAGGAATCAGGTAAACCAGATGAAAACTCAACCGGAGTATTTCAAGATGGGAAATGCCAATGTGACCTGTTCACTGATTCTAAGAAAGAAATGCATTGTGATTTTTCCAACTTGGGATCAACTGGCACTGCAGGACCTTGAGATCACTGTCAGCCAGTGGGCTGTCTGTGAGAACCTTTCAGTCAGGTGTCTAAAAGTGTACATTGCCAGGCATGGTGCTACATGCCTTAATCCCAGTGTCTTGGTAGGCTAGGGCAGGATTCCAAGTTTGAGGCTAGAACCAACAAGACCCTGTCTCAAAATAAAATAAAAAGGGCTCAAAAGGTAAAGGGCCCTAGGGTTCAACCAATCCCCAACATCACCCTACCCTCCACACAAGTGTGTGTTTCAATTTGATGAAAATTATGAGAAACATTGGTGAGCAATAAAACCAGTGACCCTTAATTAGAACTCAGCACAGATGGTTATGATGTGTAAATAATTATCACAAAATTCCTGAAACAAACATCATTCATTCATTCATTCAAAAACTACTTCTTTGAGTGCTATCACTACCAGCAGCACTGTTCTATGTGCTTGAGATGCTATAGGTTCCTGACTGGGAGCTGACATGTCATGAAGAGACTCACTCACATACCTACCTACCCTGCCTGGTATCCAGTGTGATCTGGGGAAAGATCATTTGACACAGGTCACATGGGAAGTGAAAAAAAGCAATAATGTCAAAGCACCTGAAGCTAAGAAAGAAGGCAGGTAGATAGCTAGCTGGAGAGTTATATAGGTTGGAAGAGCATAAGGTGGCCTTAGGAGACTTTGGATCTTTATTCTCAATGTGATGGGAAACCAAGATTCTTGAGTAGGGGAGTAACCTGATCTGATCTATATCCTTAAAAGGTCACTCTGGTAATATTCGCCTGAATAACAGGTGAAAATGAACACAGCGGTAGTCAAGCAGAAGCCAACGACACAGTAACCAGCAATCCTGACTAACCAGACTGCTGTGATCTATAAAAGATGACGATGGACTGGATGGGGGTGGGGGGGGGGGANGGGGGGGGGGGGGGGGACGGACTCTGGATGTGCTCAGAGGCAGGACCAAAAGGATCTGACCTGTTAGAAGTGGGTCATGAGAGAATAGAGTTGGGATGATTCTAAAATTCGGCTTTAACAATAAGATGAAGAGAGCTTTTGCTTAATCTAAGAAAAGACTGGGGAAGAATACTGGGGGTTGAAGAGAAAGGGGATGAATAGTTTGGTTTGTTAAGCTTGCAATGCTTATTAAATAACCAAGATAATGAGGGCAGTTAAATAAAGATATCAATGAAGAGAATGAGGCTGGGGAGGCACATTTGTGGGTCAAACTGAAGAGGGAAGGTCACTGGGAGTGCAAGGCAACCTATACTGCTAAGTCAGGGAGACGCACAAGATCAGTCAAGGAGCCTGGGGAAGTACTGGCCAGTGACCTAAGAGCAAGAGGGTAAGAAATACAATGTGCCTAAGAAATAAAGGAAAGAAAATACTAACATTCAAGGAGATCTTCACATATAAAGGGATTTAAATTCCTTTACACAAAGCAGAAAATGAAACTGAAGACCTTCTATTTTATCATGGGAAAGGGCCTCTGCTGGTACTGTAGAAAAAAAATGGAAGAGAGGACAGACAGCAGCAAGTCTATTCTGTCCTCTAATTCCAACCAGGAGTAGAAACAGAAAGCTGACTTTCTCTTGATATCACTCTCCTTAAGCCTTCTCTATCCTCCTTTTTCAATTACTAGAGAAATTAATACACTCCATTCTAAAACCCTCAAATTCCCTTAAGTAGATTAATAGCTATTTACCAGTAGCAGCTACTAGGCAAGCTAACAGAGGTTGCTAAAATTTGGCATTCACGAAGTGAGATTTGTGTTACTAAAGTAACACAAATCTCACTTTGTAATGTGCTCAGTATTGTTTTTAATTCATATCCCACTGAGAAATCTAGCAGCAGGCAAGCTTGATAACACTGCAAAACTTCTAGAATTTCCTAAATTCTCATAGGAGCTTTATCATTCATCAATAGTGTTACTGTGAGATGGCAGAGGTTATAAACTATTGCTATTTTTGCTTTTTAAATGATAAGCTCACATTTGTTTAATTTTACTGTATCAATAAGTCTGTATTTTGTTTGATTAATGCAATAGTAGATGACAAAGCACTTCTGCATATGCATATTTCTGGCCTAAAAGTTTTCCCAAACTAGAAAACATGTGGTTTTATTCAAGCTATTTTCTTATACCCCTATTGTTAAAGATGACAGGATCTCCAAATTTTAGCTTTTACAGTAATACTTCATTGAAATCTGACACCACTGAATGTCTACTATAAATAGCCCATTCTCCCACTGTAAAGATAACTATAAAATAAATTGCTAGATAATTTCCAGACCTAGGGAGTACTGTATTTTTTAAAATCCGAAAACCATCCATATTAGCAAAATGTTCACAATAACCTTTTCCTCTCTTTAGAATTCACTGTTATTGCTAAACTGTTTTTCTACCAAATAGAATCAGGGTAGAATAGATAGTCTAGCAAAGACTAACAGAAACATGATGTTATTGTCCAGGTATGACATGGACCCTGAAAGCACATGTGAGACAAAGAATACTGATAAGTGAAATGATTGGGAAAGCTATAACCTAACCAGTGAATCCATCCATTTGATGGATTAATAATTTGAATGGATTAGTGGGTGGTAATTATTATAGGTGGGTAAGACTTGACTGTAGGAAGTGGTCCGGGGGAAGTGCTTGGGGATTATGTATTTTGTCTTTGGCTCCTCAAGTGCCTTCTCTGCTTCCTGATTACCAGGAGGAGAGCAGCTTTCTCTGCCATGCCCTGCCATGATGTTCTCTCTGCCTCAACTCTGGCCCAGAGTAACAGAGTTGGCTAATCATGGACTGAACCTCTGAAATTGTGAGCCTAAAATAAACTTTTCCTCTTCTGAGTTGTTCTTGCTAGGTCATCGTGACAAAAAGCTGACTAACACAGAGTGGACAAAAACTGAACAGATTTTCATGCCAGAATATGCCTCACAAACCCTCAAGGGAGTCATGAAATTTGACATTCATCTCTGCTCTTGCCTAAAAAAGACTTTAATGAATAAACTGAATTCATGTTTGAGATTAAAAAAAAAAAAAAGCCCTCACTGTTGAACATTTTGGGAAAAAATTTAAAAACACAAAGATGACATTGACACTGTTGGGAAGCCAGTCTAGCCAAGAGAGGTGGTTTGTGCCTATTGTCCCAGCTACTTGGGAGGACACTGCTTGAGCCCAATAATTGGAAACAAGCCTTGATGATATAGCAAGACCCCATCTCAAAAAAAGTAGAGTTATACCATTCTGTTTCTCAGATAATTTTCTCAGATAATATGTAAGTTGAACTTTCTTCTATCAATTACTTACCTATGAAGAAAATGTATTTATATACAACACCATGATCTTCCTTCCAACTCAACTCTAAATGGCACATCTACAATTATAATAACCATTATTACATGCAGAGCTACCAAGAAAATAAAATTCCCAAATCAGCCTTATCTTTTTAAGACCATAAATCCCAATTTGCTATATTTAGCAAATATTAAAGCTAAGATCTTTGTTTTCTTATGTTCTTATTCCAGCTGATAGATAACCAAACCATTCCCCTTAGCATCAAATTAATGTGCTTATTCTCTAAGTACCCAGCTAAATGCAATACAGCCATGTTCAGGACTCCTCTCTGCAGATAACCAGCAGTGATTACTTCCAAAAGTGGGTCTCGAGTTAGTTTAACAAAGGACAGATTTCCTTGTCTGCCACCAGGACAGTAAGGACAAAAGACAATTTTAAGCCAGCAGTTAAGCAAACTTTCCCCCTAGAGGGCCAGAGGGTAAATAGTTCAGGCTTTGTAGGCCACACAGTTTAATTATGCCACTATAGAACAAAAGCAGTCAAAGATAATATGTAAAGAAATAAGCAAGGCAATAACATAAATGTTCCAATAAAACTTTATTTCTGGGTGCTGAAACCCGAATTTCATATACTTTTCCCATGTCACAACATTCTTTGGACTTAAACAAAAAAAAATCATTCTTAGCTTGCGCTATACAAAAACAAGCAGTATACCCTTCTAACCTGCAGTCTGCAAACCCTCTGTTAAAAAGCAAAGCACTGAAGTACTTCTTTTGCAAGATGCAGGCATGAACCCAGTTGTTCAGTCTGCTTTATGTCTACCATGCCAGAAGGTTTTGATCCATCCCATATTTAAATCTGTGTTCCTGCTGACAAATCTTAGATCTAAGAACTGATTTCAAGAATCTGAGAAGACTGGTTCCAGGGTTTACCTAAGATTCTAAAATAGCTTGAAATAAGACCAGTTTCACTCCCAGCAACTCAGCTTCCCTGGATGTTACTATTTAGATTATCCTCTGTGGTCTCTAGAATTCTTGTGGAAGATTTTGAAACCATTGATTCAAACTAAACAAAGGTTGGTTGTGGCTAGTTCTGGTTGTCTGTGCTTTTTTTCTGCACATGGCCTGAAATGCCAACAGGTTCCCTGAGCCAACTTCTTTTTAATGCTACAACTATTTGCTCCAACCCCAGAATAGCTTGTTTCTCCGTAACCTGTTTCAAGTCTTTAGGGCTAGAAGTGGTTGGGGGTGGCTAAGCTTCTGCAAGAGCAAGAGATTAGGGTATAGAGTGTTTTCAGCTTGAACTCTCTAAAAAGGCTACTTCAGAGAGGAAGAAGGAAAGGAAACAACAACAAAAAGAATGTGCTCTCTACTACTATTTTCTTGAAGCATATTCTGGATATGAACATTCCAGGAGAGGACCAGATCCTAGTGACATGAGTAACAATTTCTACATGGCAAGGAATTTGGGCACTGAATGAAAATAATCATTCAGTGTAAAGTAGATAAAGTTTCTGGAAACTTTCTTTGACCCTAGTTGGAAAAACACAGATTTAACTGAATATCTCCCTACAATGAAAGCCTCCAGGAATACACAATGACCATCTGTATGCAAAAGAAGCCTTCTCAACTTAGAAGAACTCAAAACAATACTTACTGTTTTCTATGGTTGGATCATAGGAGTCCACAAACTGGCCTTCAACAAACTGAATCGTCAGTGAGGATTTCCCTATGGAAGAGAACAACAGCTCAGCATGTACTGGCATGTTAAGGTAGACAGATTCTGCTTTAAAAAAAAAAAAAGTCACTCCAAAGATGAAGAAAATAAAGGACCAGGGTCAGAAAACATCTGTAATTATCATTTGAGCAATTTCAAAAAGCAAAGTACCGTTCCTTAGTTTGCTTTATATAAGACTTAAAGCAATTAAGCCATCATGAACTAAACAATTCTAAGACATTAACAAGTATCACTGACCAATAAGCACATCACATATCAGGTTAAATTGTAAACTCTTCAAGAAGATCTAAACTAGGCTGACTTCCTCTGGTGTCCTCGAAATCTGGCTATTTAATTTTATTATGAAAATGTAGTTTACATGTGCTCTTTTATATATGGCTGTTAAAAGCGTTACCAGGTATAGCTTTCAAAATCAGTAATATGAAAACATGTAACATAAGCCTTTTATTTCAAAAACTCCTTCAGATAGAAATCCTATTCCAATTGTTCAGCATTAAAGACCTGGGAGTGTCTAGAAAATTAAGAAATATTTTAGGGGCTGGGTATGTGGCTCAAGCGGTAGCACGCTTGTCTGGCACGCGTGAGGCCCGGGTTCGATCCTCAGCACCACATACTGTTGGGAAAACATACAACGGCGGCAGCACCCCAGGAAAAAAACCCCAACATGGCGTCTAACGACCCTCTTTCCCCTCTTTGTTTCTTTCACTGGCGTGAAACGTTCCCGCCGGCGCCAATGTTCAAACCCTGCTGGTGGGAAGCCTTAGCCCCAATTAGAATTAACTTCTTGGGCTCCGGAACTGACATATGGAAGAGCTTGCCAATAAACGGGCCTCAGCCCCTGCTACCTCTCCTTAGACCTATATAAACACACAGCCTTTTGTAATAAAGTGGAAAACCTCTTTGGTAATCTGTGTCGTGTGGTGCGGCGTCTTCCAGTCTTACACATACAAAGATGTTGTGTCAGCAGAAAACTAAAATTAATAAATATTAAAATTCCCATTCTCTCTCTCTTAAAAAAAAAAAAAAAAGAAAGAAATATTTAGATTTCACCAGTACCAACTGGGCCTACATGTTAACACAAGAACTTCCCACTTCCTTATTTGTTTTCTGAAATTTCTACTGGAGAACTCCAGAACAGGGTATGTAACTATTCTGGGAAGAAACATGGAGAACTCAAATCGATTAAGTTATCATCAAGATGGGATTGTGGCTCAGCGGCAGTGAATTGTCTGGCATGTGTGAGGCACTGGGTTTGATTCTCAGCACCATATATTAATTAAATAAATAAAGGTCTAACAACTAAAAAAAAGAGAAAGACATAGGAAGTTGTTCCTCCCTCATGTCACTTCTAAACCTTTCTCTTTCACATCCTCAGAACATTATTAAACACATGCTCCACATGTGTCATATTCTCTTCCATCTCAAAAGGTATGTATGACAATCACACCCTGCACTGCTAGGGTCTGTAATGATGGGCACAAAACCACAGGGAGGCAGACTCACACGCTGTGAAAGGTTTTCACACCAAGGCATTCCCCACAGGCTCAAAAATTAAATCAATTCATTAAAAAGCTGGAATAAAAGCAGGATCTGCTGGGAGACAGCTAGAAAATCAAGAAAATCGGCAGACCCATTGACTCCTGCTGCAGTCAGAATGAATCCTCATCTCTGACCACAACCTGCCAGTTCTGGCTGCCTCTCTGGCCCCTGAACCCCCCAGGCTCCAGTCACATCCCTGGTGTTTCTGCAAAGTTCCTACTACCTGAGCCTCTTTATTCTAGCTACCATCCTCCCAGATCTGATGGTATGACTCATTTTTGTCACTCTGGTCTGTGCTCCAACATCAGTTCTACAGAGAAGGCCACCTAAGATAGCACCTAGCCCCTAACAGTCTCTTATCTATCCTGTTTCACTACTTCTTACTACTTCAGGTTAGCTGAAACTGTCCTCTTATTTGTTCACTAAGACCAGTGTATTACCTGACACATGTAGACACTCATTTCTAAATCAACGAATGAGATTAAAGCTCAAACCCCAGTCTTCCATTCAGATACTACAAAAGATCTTAACTTGATGTAAATATAAAACACAGTTCATAGAGACGAAGGAACAATAACTAGTATTCACTGGCATCCAATCATGGGTCTGTCTACCATATAGGGATGCAACAGTAGTTTAGAAACTCCATCAATTTCAACTAGATTGTGTTCAAAAGAAATCATGCTGTATGGGGCTGCTAATGTAGATCAGTGGTAAAGCACTTGCCTAGCATGTGTGAAGCACTGGGTTCGATCCTCAGCACCACATAAAAATAAAAAGTATTGTGTCCATCTACAACTGAAAAAAAAAGAAACCATGCTGTATATGCTAGCCCACAAAATGTAACAATTATTTTAAGTAGTGAACAGAGAAAAAAACCTTGTCAGTGAAACTGAAAAGGGAGTTAAAAAAAATTCTTATTTATGTATATCTAAACATTATTACCTGAAGAAAAAAAAAAAACCTTTAACCTTATGTAGGTATGAGGCACTGTATGTACATCTTACAAATGAAAAGAAGGAAGAAAGCAGAGGACAAAATTTACCCTAAGATAAAGGTCCAAGTTACAAAGAAAAAAGTACAGAGGATTAAAAAGAGTCCTGTAATGTTTCTAAAAGTAGGACTGGATTAAAAGTAGTAGAAGAGCTGAACATGATGGTACATGCCTGCAATCCCAGCTACTGGGGAGACTGAGGCAGGAGAATCACCAATTTGAAACTACTCTGAGAAATTTAGCAAGACTGTCTCAAAAAACAAAAAGGGCTGAGGATGTAGCTCACTGGTAGAACACCCCAAGGTTCAATTCCTAGTTCTGCAATCAATCATTCAGTCAACAAATAAAACAACAAAAGAAAGGGGTCATATATGATATATAAGATCCCCAAGAGGTGGGAAACTAGCAGAAACCCTAGAGGGGACTCTTTCTCTGCACTGGTCTCTAACTGGCCCTAGAAAAACTTACTAGGAAGGGTGAAGGAGTGAGTGAACAGCCTCTAGAACTACCATATGAAATGCAGAAAGCCACATTTAAGCAAAATACATCCAAGTTACATACATTAAACAAGATAGCATGAGAGATGGGCTGGGCACAACAAAGTGCAAAAATGGATAAATAAAAGGGCTTGACTATATTTAAAAGATACAATATTGTTACACATTCAGAGTTCCCGATTTTTATTATAAAGGGAATAAATTGTTTGACAGACAATATTAACATTTAACTTGAAAACGTAAGTAATCATTCTGGCAAAAGCAAACTCCTGACTGGTGTCTGTCTTGAGTTGGGATACCAGAGTTGGCATAAACTGGATTTCTCAATCAGACAGCCCCTGGGAGGACATTATTCATTAGCATAAGTGGGACTGAAGAGAAAAGATGATTTTCCCTTGGGTCTCTCCTCCCTTGGACTCTCCCCCAAGGGAGATCATTAATTATTAAGACTTTAAAAATGTATTTGCTGACATGACATAGCTATTTTACCCCATTTTCATTAAAAGGGGGATGGGATTATTAGAGAACTAGTATTTGAATCTTTATAAGTCAGCATTGAATATTAATCTTTGTAAGCAAATCCCCCTACTTCTTTTCAAGTGTCCTGAGCTCTGGCTACCAAATTTTCTGGCTTTAGGGGATGTCTCTGAGGAAGCAGTTCATCGACTGCAGTCCAGCTCTGTGTGCAGCTTGCAGGCAGCTACTAAAAGGCCAATGCTGATCTGTAGCCAATTATGTTTTTTATTGTGATCACTTTTTAAAACCCTCCCTCATACTTTCACACATTCACTTGGCTTTTGTCCTTAACAAACCCAGGTTCTGAAATACCAACTATTTCCTAAAGATGACTTGGCGCTTAGAAGGCTTATAAATCTGAACAACTGAAGATGAATTCCAAACTCCAGATCAACTCTTGGGAGAAAAGAGTTACATGACAAGAATCCAAGAGAGATCTGAAAACAGAAAAGCAGCACATGATCAGGTGTGTAAGCATATCTGCACAGTAACAGACATAAATCACTCATTTCCTAACACATGTTACCAAACGGTTTTAAAAGAATACATCCCAATCCCCACAATTTCCACATACTCTTCTCCTCCAAACCAAAAAACACGAAGTATACAAACCATAAAAAATCATTTAAACTAGGCCTGGTGATGTATACTTGTAATCCCAGTTACTCTGAAGGCTGAGGCAGGAGAATCCCAAATTCAAACTTAGCCAGATCCTGTGTCAAAATAAAATCAAAAGGGCTGAAGATGTAGCTCAGTGGTAGAGTGCTTGGTTCAATGCCTCATACCTCAAAAATACCAAAAACCAATACAAAAGCCAAAAGTAAAACACTCTTCTGAACTTTTAACAGGTAAAAATGGCAAAGATAAAAAACTGGCAAGACAAAACAGTACCCAGCAAGTTTTTTTTACCCAGTATTTTCGCTATAGAGGGTGTGCCTTCAAGGTTGTTAGCTGATACTTATACTTTGTGATTACTGAGAAACAGGTACTGTTTTACACAACTACTTTAATAGTTTTCAGATTAATTTTGAACTTGTTTTCATGTGTTCTGAAAAAAGAAAAACTAATTGTACTATCTGTCCTACCCCCACCCCCCACTATTCTCTAGAACAGTTTACATATTACTAGTTCACTGGGATGATGGAGAATAGGTTTTCAGTCTACTAATTAGTCTCTCAAGTCTCATATATAATGGATCTGGGGCACAACTGATTTTCAGGACTGCCCTCTTCATCCCTAGTTCTTCTTCAGTATTTATTTATTTGCTGTAAGGGACTGAACCCAGGGCCTCCAGGCATGCCAAGGCAAGTGGCTCTGCCACTGACCTACAGCCTCAGTCCCTAGTCCAAATTCTTAACATTGTTTCAAGGAATTTTGATGTTCATGCTAGTACACTCTTGAACAACTTAACTTAGCCTTAAAGCCCAGTGGTCTTGCCACCAGCATGATCTCCATGCCACTTCAGTAGCCTACCTCCTGAGTACCCAGTGCTGACCAATTGACAGACCCAAGTACTCTGGCAGTGCATCCAGACCACCTCTGAAGCAGTGTTTCAAAACCACTGGATCATGAGATCAACTTAATGAGCCATGACAAGAACACTGGGTTGTAAGTAAAGGTGTCATGAAATTTGTCTTCGTTATACACATTTATGACTGACTAACAATTTAAATGCATTTCTTACTGGGTTGTAGTCAGAAAGCTTAGAAATATGCTACAGTAAACCATGACCCTAAATCACCAATTCCATAGGTTTCACTTCCTTCTGTATGCAGCTTAAACTCCAAGATAAATCATTTCCCAGTACCCTTTTGTCAAAAGCCTCCAATTTCCTTTTTCTGAGCCTTCTGTGATCTTAATCTACTTGAATGCTATTGCCTACCTGTTGGGAAGATCCCCTGCACCTGTGTGGGCTGGTGACCCTTAACAAGTCAGGTCTTCCCCTCTCCACCCAATCTCCATAGGATCCTCTATGGGTGACTCCTTTTCCTCCTACACTAGCAGTTCTACATGTTTAAGTGTGGGCAGAGAGGATGGCCCAGCATTAGCTCAGGGTACTTGTTATAAATGCAAATTATTAAATCTACTTAAACCTCCAGGATGGAAAGCTCTAGGGAGAATATGAACAAGCCCTAGAGGTGAAGTTTGAGAACTACTGCCCTTGGGCAACAAGTTCAACTATTACAATCAGTGGCCTCAGCCTTCAGGGTGTTCCCTAATACTCCAGTTCAGACCAGGAGCTCAGATCATGAGCATTTAAAGAATACATAATAGGGGCCAGCCAGGATTAAGACACAGCCATGATTAAAAGATACATACAGGAGGCACTCTCTACTCCAAATCCTCTTATCCACCCAGTCTTCGTGCACATCAGACTCTGAATGGAGCCTGAATCCTGTGATGCAGGCCTGGCTGTTATTAATCATCACTGACTCAAAGAAATAGGCTGGCACCAGTGCTTGCCATAGCTCTTCTATCTCTTTTCTCTAACTGCTCCCTCCTGGTGTCCTCTAAACCTTTTCATAAAATAGTTCAGCAGTCTCATTATTGAATAACTCCATTCCAGGTAGCTTGTTATAACCCTGCCTCTGAAATAAATAAATATATATATATATATATTTAAAAAGCCAAGGGTTTGCACTAATTTGTGCTCCCTTTTGCTGTATGGTCGGAGAAAGATCTCAATAGATGCTGTTGCAACTGGGTGCTGCATGCTTGACCATGAAGATTGAGTGCAGCCTATACAAAATCATCTTAGCCACTTACAACTCCATCCCACCAATCCAAGTTAAATACACCCATGGGGGTGCAAGTACATAGTGTGTGTCCTATAGGAAACTGGCTATAATACTTGATGCTGGGGTACGGCTGCAGCAAAATAACTGGGGGGGTGACGAATAACTTGTGTACGTTGATACAGCAAGAGTGGAAGCCGTTTATTGCAGGACAGGAGCAGTATTTATACATTCCACACAGCTTATCTAATTAGCATAAACTAGATACATCAGTCAACCAATAAGGAATCTCCACACTTAATGGCTCGCTTTTGTTACTTTTCAAACCACTCCCTCTGGCATTTTGCCAGGCACCATCCAGACTTGTTTATGAACTCTAACATTCCCCTGGCAAAATGCCAGGTGTTATTTTGACTTGTTTACAGACTCTAACAACTTGACAATAGTATGTAGATTCTAGTTTGAGGAGTCTTGAACAATAGGTCAAATAAATAGAGGTTCAAACTCTGGAAGCAATTAAGGAAGAGAACCAGCTCTCTAACTTTACAAAGGAACTCAGACATCAATGAAACCTGCAGGAAAAGAACTGAAAGAACATAACTGAATTTAAAGAATCAACTAGAAAACTATTGGCCAGAGGCAAGCTGGGACTTCTGGATATTTATCTCCACAGAGTTGAATTATGACATTTCCACAGAAGAGGAATTTGGTTTATTCCCCTTTCCAATTCCCTGGAGCTAAATGAGTTAAGCATTCACTTGACCTTCTCATTTCTTTAGATAAAGGCAGAACTGCTTTTGTAAAACAAGATCAGCTCCCCAATATGTCTTTCTTCCGTTTCTACCTCCTACCAGCTCTAATTTTTATAATTCCAAGCTTGGTAACATTTCATTCCATTCTGATACCCGAATGCTCCATGCTCTATAGATTAAGACATTCATAAAACTCAATTATTTTTAAAGCAGCTATTATGTGCCAGCAGGCACAATTTCAGGTACTGGAATACAGTGAACAGATGAAACCCCTTCCTAGGTACAAAAAAAGATAATCAGGAGAAACACACTCAAAGTAAGTGCAATAAATGGGAGAAAATCTGGATATCTATTTCCTGTAACCAAAAGGATACAGCTTCAGCAGTTACCATGGTATTTTAAACTAATGAGTAAATGTAGCTAAGTAATAATGATCACTAGCAATTATCAACACCATAAGGAGAGAAATACTCAGATTTTATGTGCCTTCTGATGGAAACACAGACCATCACTCTGCAATCAGTGGGGTGAAGGGAGAAACTATCCAAACCTGATCAAACTGCTGTATCTAATTACCAATTTACAGCAAACAAATAAACATGCTAAGTATATATGGGGATACAGTAGCCAAACCTGGACCCGGGTAATACTTTAGGACGCCCCCTCCCCCACAAATCAGAATTTCTAGAGACGGACCTATGCTTCAGTATTTAAATCTTTAAAAATCCATCCAGTGATTCCCATCTGCAGCCAATTTTGAAAACCAGTATTCTAAAGCAGTGTTGTCCAACATTAATGCAAAGAGTTCAGTGCAGATTCATAGCTCTGAAGTGAGGTGTGGGGTTTTCTCTAGCAAAGTCTTTGGACCACACTTGGAGAGGCAAAGCTCTGGAGAGTTTGGAACACTGAATCTCAAACTTGGCTGCCCCAGGAATCACTTAGAATTTCCAAAACTACTGTCTGGATCTCACATCCACTGATTTTGATCCAACTGGTACAGGGTGTGGGGTCAGGCACTGGGTCTTTTAAAAGCTCCCTCCCCCAGATGATTCTAATATTCCACACCACCTCAAAGTCAACATCATCAAGGAAGGCAGAAAAGAAAGGATGGAAAGAACCTGTTCTTGAGTTGACTGTCCACTCAATCAACCTCTAGTCTTCCATCCATCCATTCTGTCTAACCAGAATGACTTAATTTGCAGTCAAAACCATCCTGATTACAATATTAACTATATGAAAATAGAACTGAAAAAAAGTATAATATCTCCTTAGAATCATTCAACTTACTTATCTTCTAGCTCATAATTTTGTATTCCACAGTGATAAGCACCTTCAGCCACTTCTACTTTATGGAACTTTACCTACATCACTCTGACTCTACACCCACTCTTGACAGTCCAGAAGTAAAATTCCTCCATGAACTTTTACTTCTCTAAAAGACACAGGCAATCAGTGCTGCCTTCTAATAATTGGTTTAAGTGGATCATCATAGGAAGATGCTAGAGCCAGAAATCTAAAAGAAAGCGGCTTAACAAGTATGGAACCATGTTTTTTTTTGTTTTGTTTTCTTGGTGCTGGGGATCAAACTCAGGGCCTTGTGAATGTTAGGCAAGCACTTTAAGAATGAGCTATATCCCCAGCCCTTTTCTGAGACAGGTACTTTTCAGTTGCTTAGGCTGGCCTTGAACTTGCTATCCTCCAGCCTCCACCTCCCAAGGAGCTACAATTACAGGTGTGAGCCACCATTTATCACGCATTCTGGTAAAGACAAAATTACAGGGTTGGGGTAGGGGTGCAGCTCAAGGGTAGAGAGCTTGCCTATGCTGTATGAGTCCCCGAGTTCCATTCCTAGCACTGTAAATAAAAAAAAATCCACAATTACAAGGATGAAAAACAAAAAGTGGGGAGGGACAACTAGAAAGAGGCACAGATCATCTTTGGGGTTCTACTCGAACTACTTTCTTTCAGAACTATTCCATATCCAGATTGTGGTCACACAACTTTGTCAAAACTCGATGAAAGAGAATAAATTTTCTATATGTAAATTATACCTTGAGATTCAGAAAATCTTCACAAAAATCTGAAATTAATCATAAACCCACTTCAAAACCATAAAACTTCTAGAGGAAAACTTCTGAGAAAATCTTTATGATCCTTAGGTAAGCAAAGATTCCACACATGATACAAAATAAATAAATCATAAGCAAAATATTTACAATATACATTTCTGAAAAGAACTTTTACTCAGAATATGTAACAAGAAACAATTCTTACAAAATATGAAGAATACTACATCCAAAGACATATACAAATGCTTTTGACAACTTTATTCTTCAGTAATTAAGTACAGGAAAACAATCAACAGGTGGATGGAAAAACAAATGAAGGTACAACTATACAATGGAATACTACCCACAGTACAACAAAAACTTACCACATTATTCAATTTGTGAAATTTCAGAACAAATAAAACTAATCCACTGGGATGGAAAGGAGATCAGCACTTGCCTGGGAGAGAGGTGTGAGGGACTAACTTAAAAGGGTGCAAAGGAACTTTCTGAGATGATACAGATGTTCTGTTTGATCGGGATGGAGGTTACACAGGGGAATTTAACATCCAACTCTACACTTATAATTTATATATAAATATTCATTCTAACTCAATATTAACTTGATTTAGGAAAAAAAACCAAGCATGGGGAAAGTGGAGACAAGGCATTTACATTTTTTTTACTAAGCTGGTGAGGATGGTGACTACTATCTTGACTTTCCAGTGTTCTTGAACTGTTTCCTCATAGTAAAATGGAGGTTATACAGGACCTACCTTCTAGAAATAATGTGCACAGTAAATGAAAATACATGGAGAATACCTAGGATGTATTTCTGTGCTCAATAAGTGTCACTATTATTACTACTACTAATAACCCCCCATAAGACAGAAATAAGCTTAGTGAAAAAATGTTTTCATAACTACATCTAACATTAATTTGAAACTAAGGATGATTTATAGTAACTACTTTAGCTAAAATCTCAAAATACAAGCACACATAGGTCCCCCTTAAGCAGTAAATTACTATTTCAGCTATCCACTGCTACATTTCAAACCAGCACAAAGCTTAGTCAATGAGAGCAACAATCACACTGTTCACTTGCTAGTGTTTCTATAGCCAAGATTCACTGGTTCTGAGTCTCACTTGGGTCATTCTTCTGGGCTCCTTGGGCTGGGCAGCTGGAGGGGGACCTCTGGCATGTTACTTGAGGCTCCCAAGAACATAAAAGCTCAGGCTGTTAACTTCTTTAGGCTGAAAGCCTGGAACTAACACATAGTCTTCTCTACTGTGTTCTACAGGCTCAGGGCAGAAACATCAAGGCCCTTTGCTGTACGAGGTATAAGGAGGAAATCAATAAAACAGACTGGGTTTCAAACAGCAGGGAAGACTGCAGAATCACTTGTGGTTATAACAGACTAGAACTTATTGCTGTAAGGGCTAGAAAAACAATGGATTATAAAAAGATTTCTTTCTTAACAATGTGTTCCTCATATGGTGATTACTTGCTTTACAATTATATGTAGCCACTTTAGGATAAAAAATGTAATTCTGTCAGTGTAAGACTGAGGGGAAGGGGTAATTGTGTATATATGAAGATCACTAAGGAAGTGTGTGTTCTCAAGAGAGCATAGCTATCCAAGCATTATAATCTTAACAGAATGTTTATCATGGCTCTAATGTTAACACCCACCCCTGTGGCCATCGCATGGTCAGATGAGGGCACCTGGTGCAGACAACCCCATCTTCAACACTTCACACAAGGCACTGTTTTAGAGTCTGCAAAGCATTTTCACATAATTATCTCACTTGTTCCTATGAATTAAGCAGGGTTGACATCATCTTGCTCTTTCTCACACTCATTTCCCAATTTTAGATGCTGGTAGAAAAAAAATGAGGGGAAAAAATTAAGGTGCAATTATTATGACAAAGACAAGGCAGAATAACTAAGTAAAGGTGGCTCATAAAATTATTACTCACTCATTCAAACATGTATTGTGTATCTACTACTGCCAAGCACTAAGTTACCAAAAAATATTCCATTGAGGAAAGTAAGAAACAAGTTTATGTATATTTTAACACGAATGAATTACATAAGTGAAGAATTTTATTAATTGTCAGGAATATTAATCTAAAAAAGAGTGCTGCCTAACAAGCCCAGAAAACTAGATGTTTTAATATTTTAAACATGTTTTAAATAGAATATTAATACTATATGATGACTGAGAGGTAAAGCCAGCTGTAAGACAAGGGAATAGATGATGACAAAGAATGAGTTTTCCTAGATTTGGGCCAAAACTGGGGAGGTAGGCTAGAAGTGGTATTGAGGGTAGGAAATAGAGAAAAGCAGAAAGAAATTCTCAAAACACAATCTTTAACATATTAAAAGAGCATGAAATTTAACATTCTCAAACTGCTAATAACAAAATAGGAGATTTTAAAAAAGTATATTCACCAGACAGCATGAATGGTCAAAATATTCAAATTTATGAAGATAATTTCTTCAAAAGTCCTTAAAAATCTGCACTGACCTTACCTCCCAACACCAGTTAACTTCTCACTACACATGTGCAGTCCAATTCTAGCCTGGAGCCACACCTGGACAGTTAGCACATGAAATGTAGCTAGTCCTGAGATGTGTCACTATGTAAAATATGCAAGAGACTGAGGATTTAATATGAAGATATGTAAAAGTATCAATTACATGTTGAAATGACAGTATTTTGGACATCTTGGGCTAAGTTAAATATATTAAATTAGTTTCACCTGTTTATGTCAATGTGGGCACTAGAAAACCTAGTAACATGTGGCTTACATTCTATTTCTATTGGAAAATGGCGCTCTATGCCACAGGCTTAAAGAAACAGGAACATCCTATTTGTATAAACTCAGATGTTATAAATGTTAGCTAAAAGTCATAAATTTAGCTCTAGAATGACTTCCACAGAGTTCTAAAAAATTGAAGGTAGTCTCATTTTGTGTACAGTGCAATTTTTTTAGGATATTGCACATCCAGAAACTTGGTTAGATTAAGGAAGCAGTTTATTACTATAAATGTATTCACACATCTGTGCAATACAATTATGCAGAACTAAAGATCTAGAGATGGAGCTGAAAGAGGAATGATGAAAACATCCTGCTGCTAGACAGGGCCCCTCAGACACCCTGCCTGGCTGAATGGACTGTGTGTGTGTGTGTGTGTGCACACTTGTGCAAGTGCACTCCACCACCCACCTGGGTCCTGCAACCTCATTTCTCTCTGAGGTGACAGGGAAACAACCTGCAGTGAGAGAATGCCGCATCATATCCTTGGGTGATATGAGGATCCAAGACCAGCAAACCCCCCAAACCACAGCTGGAGGCAGCCTTGTTTCTAGAACCACAGAACTGTGCAGGCCACTGCTAAGGCCTTGCTGGAGAGAAAGCAAGGTAGGTGTGGGGATCTGACAGTTGCCTAAGTCAATCTGTTCCATCCCCTAAACCTGGTCCTGTTCTATTTTAGCCAATGGCAATATTTCCCTCTTGCACTAGAAATCAGAAGGTTATCCTTAACAGCTCCCATATCACAAAGGCTTCTTGCCCATTCTAATGAAATCTCAAATGCGTGTCCCTCCCAACTACAGAAGTCTACAACATCTTAGTTGGTCTTCCCATTTCCACTCTCTTCTCACTTCCCAGAGCACAGGAGGCATCTTTTGGAGGATGTAAGGCAGGACCAGAAACTACAGATCAGGAGCCAAATTTGGCCCTGAGCCTGTTGTGTTTTTATACAGTCTATGAGCCAACTATGTCCTCCCACCCTGCCAGCCCCTTTTTTCATCTTTAAATGGTTGGGTAAAAAAAAATTAAAAAAAAATCAATGGTATTTCATAACATGTGAAGAAAATCAGATGAAAGTTCCAACATTACATCTATGCATAAAGTTTACTGGCACACAGCTACAGTCACTCAATGCACTGTCTATGACTGCTTTCATGCTACAAAGGCAAAGGTGAGTAACTGCAGCAGAGGCCACTTGTCCAGCAAAGCTTGAAATATTTACTTTTGGGCACTTTGCAGAAAAAGTCTGCCAATTGCGGGTATAGATCATTATCTTATTTGTTGCTTAAAATCCTTCAGTGACTTCTCACTGTTTCTAGAAAAAAGTATGAAAATTTTAATAGAGCCTATAAAGTTATTCTTCACAGACAGGTGGCACACAGTTAAGTCCAGACTTCCTTGCCACTCCTTGCCCCTGTCTGCAATTCACTGGTGGAGCCAAAAATACCTTTTCTTTGGAGACAATCCCCCACCTCCATTCCCATCCACAGGTATGTTAGCTATCCCTCTCTCAAGCACTTACACCAACTGCATATCAATAATTTTTGTAGCAACCAGCTAAAGTGTGCCAACTCTTAAGCCAGGCACAGCACTACCTGTAATCCTAGCTACTCAGGAAGCTTAGACATAAGGATCACAAGTTCAAGGCCAGCTTGGAATAAATTAGGCATGGTGGTCCAAGCCCGTAATTTTAATGACTCAGGAGGCTGAGGCAGGAGGATCACAAGCTCTGAGGCCACCCTCAGCAACTTAGGGAGATCCTATAATTTTATATATAAAAGGAGGGGTTAGTACTATAGCTCAGTGGTAAAGCACCCCTCAGTCCAAACCCAATTGCACTAAAAAAAAAAAAAAAAAAAAAAGTTCCAGTTCTAGAGTCACTGCTGGTTTCAGATAGTGGTTTTGCCACTTAGTAAACTTTTCACCCTGGGCAAGTCACTTAACTTTTTTGTACCCCCGTTTCCTTTTCTGCAAAATAAGCACAGTAACTGCACCTACCTCGAAGTTTAAGGGCTATTAAGAAAGTTAATTAGTACATGGATGGCACTTTAGATAGTGCTCCATATTAATCAATGGCTTAAAAAAACCAATTGTGATCCTCCTGCCTCAGCCTCCCCAACCACTGGGGCATGCACCAAAATGCCTGGCTTCAGAACTGTCTTTAAGGTTACTCTAGAATATTTTCTTTTTGGATAATAATCAAGAAGCTACTAAAAAAAAAAATGGTGCCAAGTATCACAACAATATCCAAACAGAACTTTGCTGTTTTCTTTTATCTCCCCCCCCCCCTTTTTTAGTGAAGTGTGCCGGATCTCTCTACAATTTTGTTCAGCACCTGGAAACGCTGCTGCTGCTACTGATGTATAACACACTGCTATTATTGGTCCTTTAATATAAATATAAAATTTGAATTTTTTATACTCCAGCTTTGCTGTCAACTTTGGAAAAAGTATCTCAGCTTACTGTATTGAGTTGGCATTGTATAGAAATTAATAGTCATACTGGTTTAGAAATGTTAAACTTAATTTTTTCTGTGTGTGCAGGGATAACACACAAACAGAAAGGTAAGGTCTTATCGACATGGGTTTGATTACAGAAAATAATAAAATATTCTCTAAATAATTAAAAAAACCTATTAACTGTAAAGGCCAGTATTTGCATCTGATGTTCACAAATAATTTATTATTCCATCCTGTAGTTAACATTCAGCTCTTCATCTTACAAAAAAAGCAGAATTACATATCTGTAAAAGTATCAATTTGTTTCAAAGAGCCTGGAGGAGTCTTTCTGTAAACAAGCACAATAAAAAGAGAAATGTTGGCAGGAGACCCAACCATAACAGTTAAAGACAAAAATGAAGTATGCACACGCAGGAGTTAATTTCATCAATCCCCTTAAATCACCCTTCTCTGACTTTTCTGCAGGGCAAAATACAAAGGTTTCTAGAGCTTCCAGTCTAAAACTAATTTATGTTTAAAATTACAATGTCCTACAGGGAACTCTTATTATAAGCCAATATACATTTAAGAATATTAAAATAGTACTCTAGGACCTTCATGTTTGAGATATTTATGATAAAATTACCCAGCAATTTACTGCCAATTAGCAGTTTGAGATATTCTGTGAGGCAAGGCACAGTGGCACATGCCTGTAATCTCAGGATTAGGCAGGAGAATTCTAAAGTAGATGCCAGTCTAGGCAACTCAGCAAGACTCTGCCTTTAAAACAAAACAAAACATGACATGACATTCTCTGAGAATACTAGATCAACTGTTCAGATTTAATTTGGTACTTCATAAATAAACTAGAACTAAGAATAACAGTTCTTTCAAGTGTGATCACTGAAGATTTCATAATGCTTTCACTTGCACAATCATGTCCAAGTTCAGTTCTGACTTATTAAATAAATACAATTCACTCACAGACAATATTAAAGCTATTCACTTGTTATTTTGGACCTCAAGCTAAGAAAACCAGTGTGTATTTCATAACAAAAAATTTTACACTATTAGATTATGGGACCTGGTATGATACCATCTTGGCAATTTTATTAAATCTTTGAAGCCTCATTATTACTGGTTCCAAAGAAGACAACTCAACCAAAAGTGAACCACAACCAGAAGCCATGTTAACAGGCACACAGATATCCTAATTTTCCCAACCATTTTTGTAACTCATTGCTTACTACCCAATAAACAGTTTCCCAAAGTCCCAGCAAAGCCCTGCGTAATGCATCTCCTGACTACCTTTCCAATTTCATTTCCTACTCCCACCTCATTATGTTCTTGCCACCCCCGTACTTCCTTTCACTCTCAATCATGCCAAGTTCTTTCCTGCCTCACCAGCCTGGGCTCTTACAAGAGCCAATCCCAGCAGAATCCTCCAAGATAGAGTTATCCACATCCCATTCAACAGCACTTAGGATGCAGCTGCAATCAATTAACTTAGTACAACAGTAATAGTAAGATCTCAGAATAACACAATTCTCAAAAGGGTGGTCTGTGAACGCCCAGAGGTCCAAACTGAGATATCTATCTGCTTTTTATATTATGTTCACAGTTGCACTAGCAGTGCAAATGCAATGGTGGTAAAACTGCTAGAGTGGTGGTACCCCTTAGCATGAACTAAGACAGTGGCTACAACTAAATAGTAAATCATTTTATTCTTCACTACTACATAGAGAAGGGGGGAAAAGTCCATTTTCACTTAAAAATGCCCTTTAGAATGCAGTAAAAATAATTTAATTGAATCTTGATCCTTAGGTGCGTGTCTTTTTAATATTCTGCTTGACAAAACGGGATGTACAAATAAAGTACCTCTGCTACATACTGAAGTATAAGAGTTATGACTAACAAAAAGCACTTGGGCAATTGCTTGAGAAGTGGTTTGCACTAGCCACTTTTATCAGGGCATACTTATTTTTTTTTTTTATTTCCAAGAACGACAACAAACTATATATCAAATTAGCAGATATTTTTCTGAGAATTAAATGAAGTTGTACATTGAAGGAAAATTCAAATCTCAAGGGGATAATAAGAATTTTTGAAAGCTTTTAACAATATCCCAATACTTTTTGAGATTGGTGGCAATACTAGCAAATGTAATTTTAAAATATCTGTATACAAAAATTAACCAACTGGGGCTGGGGTTCAGCAGTAGAGCACTTGCCTACCATGTGTGATGCACTGGGTTTGATCATTAGCATGACACAAATAAATAAAGATATTGTGTCCATCTATAACTAAAAAAAATTATTTAAAAAAGGAGAAAAAATTTAAAAAATAAAATTAACCAACAGGGGATAAAGATCTATATAATAGCGAATAAGTGCCAACTAAAGTATGATGTTACAAAATCAAACACAGAAGATTCATTCAAAGTGTAAAGCAGTGCAACGGAGTTTAATATAACAGAGCATGACAAATTCATCCATGATTTCAGACTGTACACAACAACCTTCAATAGACTCTCATGTATGGAGTTTTGGTGAATATCAAAGAATATCTACAGTTATCTGAAAAAGCGAATGCTTGTCCCTTTTCCAACCACACATAATGTGCAAGGCTGGATTTTCATCTTATAAATCATTAAAATAACATTGTAATGCAATAGATTGAGGAGTAGATATGAGAATTCACTGTTTTTTAAAGCCAGTCATTAAAAGAATCTTTCAAAACCATAAAACACCTTATCAAAATCCCAGTTGCTTTTCTGGCAGATATGACAAGTTGGTCTTAAAATTCATGTGGAAATGAATGGGACTCAGAATAGCCAAAACCTTGGGGGGCGGGGGGATTTCCATGTCCCTATTTCAAAACTGACTATGGTACTAAGTACTTGCGTGGTTCTGATATAAGGCCAAACATAAGAGATCAATGGATGGAATGGGAGATTCCTTAAATAAGCGCTTAAATTTATGGGTCACTTGATTTTCCACAAGGGAATGAAATACAGACACATACTACAAAATGGATGAAACTAGAAAATACAACAAATGTGAAAGACACAAGTCACAAAAGGCCACATATATGATTACATTTCTATGAAATGTTCAGAATAAGCAAACCTATAGAAACAAAGTGTATCAGTGGTTGCCAGGAGTTGAGGGGAGGAAAACAGGGGGGAGTGACTGCTAACTAGTGGGGTGATAAAGGTTATATATGGAAAGATGCAACAAACATTGACATTAAAATAACATTCGCACTGGAAAAGTCATAACCACAAATGTGAGCTCTGATTATTCCTTGTACAGAATAACAAATGAGACTAAAAAAAAAAAAAAAGTAATTACAAACCTCAGTAAGAATTGGCCACTACAGGACCACCCCAGCCCACAAGCACACATCTGAATGTTATTAAGCAGCGGTATATATCATTTCACACAATGGTAGATTTTATACATGAAAAATGTTTTTACCTTTCAATTTTTTCCATAGACTATGTCAGAAAAGGACAAGATAATTAAAAATAGTCCAAAAACAATCTGTGTTCTACTACAAACAAAATATCTAATGACATCTTTCTCTATGAAATATACACAGTGATAATGTGAGCAGTTTTAATGAATTGCCTTTTGTCAAACCACACAGTTGTTTCACTTTCTTATAATCTTTCACATTCCTGTGATCCCATCCTCCTGATTAACCACATAAGAGGCTTATACATGACAAATAAGCTTTTAATTAGGGTCTAATGGTAAACTAGATTACCAAAACTCTCTGTGTAAGATTCCAATACAAGATGTACCAGATTGAAAGTAGTTTGCCAGATGATACAATTTTAACTTAATTTAGTTACCTCAGATTATGAGACTGCTCAGCTGTATTAGAAACAATGGACTATGAAGGAGCTGGCACATGTGGTCACAACCAAAACACCATAAAGCACTTCCCTGAAAGCCAGACTGAATTATAGGCGACGTGTCCTTAAATGTTTTAGCATTGTAAATAACAGGAAAATTACTTCAATAGAAAAACAGTTACCCAAGAATTATATTTTCTGTACTGCCTGTATTATCAATGTTGTCAAAAATACACACAAAGTCAAGCAGTAAAACAATCATGGCATTTCAGTTTTAACTTAAGAAGGACTTTTAAAATAGTTTGTGGTATGACCAAGTTACAATAACTATTCAAATCAAGAAAATTTAATCAAGAGAACATTCTAAGAAAGGTGTGATTTCTAGATGAGCCTATTACTGTGCTTTCTTGACAGTCAACACAACAGCTTAGCATCACAACCTAGAAACACATATACTAAAATTTCTCCACTGTGGCACCATTTGTAAGCTCCAAGAAGTCTGAATACAAAAACTCTCAAGAGTGGCTAGTACATGGAATCATGCTAACAAAATACCAACCTTACCTCCCCCCAAAGGGAACCCACAAACTATAAAATATCCTGGTTCATAACAAAGGTAAACAACTTTATAATCAAATGCAAGACTAGAAATAACTTAATCCTCCAAAATATCTTTTAATCACTACATTTGAAAATAAATATGGAGAAAACTAAGTAGGTTGTACAATGTGACATATCAAGGACAGAGAAAAAAGGGCCTAAAAGTTACTGAGTATGCCACTGAAGGTTAAGTTAGCACAGCATTTAACAAAGAGCAGTTTAAATATTTATGAAGAAAAGCCTTAGGGGTAGCAGGTCACACCTGGTTTTTAGGAGGATGCCGACTAAAAGGAAGATACAACAATGAATAGAAATTGTTGGACATTAGGAAATTCTTTAGCAAAAGAGTGACAAAACACTTAGACTTTGCTCACTAAAGACTGGAATCATCAATCATATCCCCCCCTAAGGCCCTCCTCCAGTTTGGGATATGAACCCAGGGCCATCTGCATGCTAGGCAAGCCCTGTACCCTCGATCCACATCCCCAGCCTTTTTATGTTGAGGAAAGGTCTAGCTAAGTCGGCTCTCTTGGACCTTTGCATCAGTTTCAAAAAATTTAAAAAGTCAGGATCTTTAGGACATACAGGTGCTACTTATCTTCCATTAGTTGCTACTATCTGATGAGGGCAAGTTCTCTCAAAAGTCAGCCCATGTCTTGATCCCACTCTACAAAACGCAGGGGAAGAAATTCAGAGAACAGAAGAGCAACAGCATGGTGACTCAGGCTGCCAAGAGGGCTGGATCCAGGGTTCCACACGGGTCCTGGGGAAGTAGCCTGTCAGTAACTTTAAAAGCCTCAATTCGATGCACGGTTAAGGCTACAGCTGTTCGGCTTCCCCATTATACACCTGCGATCTGGCACCGCACAACACTAGGACTGCCCCTAGGACTCCTGGCGCGCTCAGCCTTTGATCCCCCGCCACACTTCCCCCAGCACTTTAGGGCGACGGTAAAAGGATGAGTAAGCACGCTGTAGCTGATCTCGGTCAAAGAGCACAGACCCTGGCACCCGCGGTGGAAAGTGGGGGTGAGGAAGCGAAGCGAGCGGGGAGTCTGTCCAGCGAGCACAGGCAGTTACAGACGTCCCTGTGGCAGTTATTGGCACCTCGTTCCGCAATCGCTCGGGACTCAGCCCCTCGCCACCCCTGCCCCTGTGGTCAGGTGCACAGCCGAGTCACTTCCTAGGATCGGCACCGAAAGACGAGCCCAACTTCCCCGGCTGCTGCCTGTCGAACCCGCTGCTCTCCGGGAGCACGGTCGGGCCTCCACTCCGCGCACTCAGAGCGGACACCGGGAGCTCGCCCGGCCCACCGCCCGGCCCGGCCCTGCGCGGCAAAAGGCCACCGGCCGGGACCACTTTCCGACATCTGTCAAACGCTCCGGAACCGAAGAGGACAAAGACCTGTGAATTACCGAGCAGCCTGACAAGCATCTGACCTTATTTCTTCCCTAAGAAAAATAGGGCAGCGCGGGATCCGGGCGCCTTTCCTCGCCCTCCCGCC
>NW_026000164.1:2434916-2508857 GCF_001458135.2 Marmota marmota marmota | reverse complement strand
GCGCTCGGGGGGTGCGTCGGAGCGACGTTTTACTTTAAAGGGAAAAAAAGGGAACGCAGAGATGCCCCGGAAAAGTCACGACTAAAAGTCGCTGCGTCACGACCCTCCCACCTTCTTCCGCCGCTTTTTAATTACGCCAGTTCTCCCCGAGCGGTGATTGGACAGCTCCTGTCTGCCCGCGCGATGACGCGACGGAAACTCCGTTTCCCATTGGGGGCGGCCAGAAGGCGGAGTAGGGGGCGGGGCTGCCTGCCTTGGAGTTAAAAATACACCCAGGCTGCTAAAGCACTGCTGGGCTTTTGCGCGGTTTGACGGCTTCGAACTACCACTGGGTGGGGGCCGGCGGCTGAGGGGAGGGGGAAAGAGAAGGTATCTTTGCAGTGATTGGCTGAAGTGGGGAGCGGGGGCGGGGCAAGCGGCGGGAAAAGTGGTAATTGGCGAAATGCTAAGCGATTGGCGGACTCGCGCCCGCTGATCCCTTAATAGGCGTGGGGTGCGTGGCGATTGCGGGCTGGCTGTGGGTTAGCTGGCGCCACCCTGGTTTTTCTGTATTTTACTCTTTTCTCTGATTATCGTCTTGCTGTATTAGCATTAGTTAGTCTGGGCTTGATGTAGGTGGCGACTAACCGTCATCCGTGGCTGAAGGACTGTGGGAAGAATGGAGTCTGCGATCATTGAAAATGTCAGGAATTTCATTAAATCGGCGCGAGCCGCCCAGGGATCTCCTGAGGCCCGCACGGCGCGGCGCACCTCTCGCCAAATGGCGCCCGCGTGGGAACCTGTGGCCAGGGCGTCTGTGTCTCTAACCACTCTGCTCCTAATGGAGCGGGCACACGCCACGGCCGTCGCCCGGGGCGGCGCGGGTGCGGGGCGTGTTGGCGACCGCAGGCGCCGACGGACCCTGCCGCGGGGAAGTGGTGAGGGGGGCGGGGCGCGGGAAGGGAAGCCCACCCGGCCCTGGGTCGGGGAAGCCAGGTCCGAGGCACGGGGATGCCGTTGAGGGATAGGACGTCTGCTTGTCCTTCACGGTGGACTTTCTTGACCTTGGTGGTTGCTAAACGGGCAACCTACCGCGCCCACGACTACCCCCGTCCTCGGCCCTTTTGACAGCGTGTTGGTGTCGTCCCCCGCTCCCACTACCGGTCACGGCCCCGGGCCCTTTCCCAGTGGTCGAGGGAGATGGGTGGCAGGCCTCGAATTGGTGGGTCTGAAGATTTTAGAGCCCACTGCTCTGTAGATAGCCTTGTGGGACCCGAACAGTCCGAGGAAGACTCCCTCCACCGCCCTACCCAGGCCCTCCTGGGAGAGCAGTTGTGGACGTTTGCCTCCTCAGAGGTCCACAGATTGAGGTCCTAGGCAACCAAGGGGAAGCGACAAATATCTTTGAAGTTATACCTTTTAATGAAATTTGGCATTCTGCTGTTTAATTTGTGTACATGTTTTCATTATGGGTGTGGGGGTGTGTGCTGGGAATCGAACCCAGGGCCTTGCACTGTACCACGGAGCTACATCTCCAGTACCATTCAAATATTTTAAAGCATTAGGTCTTAAAATGGACTCTCCAGAAAAACGTAGCATGTTTATCCAATGGATTTAGATGTCCCTTCCAAACTATGTTTTTGTTTTGTTTTGGCACTGAGGATTGAACTCAGGGTCGCTCGACCACTGAGCCATATCCCCAGCCCTTTTTTTGTATTTCTTTAGAGACAAGGTCTCACTAAGTTGCTTAGTGCCTCCATGTTGCTGGGGTTGGATTTGAACTCATGATCCTCTTGCCTCAGCCTCTGGAGACATGTGCCACCATGACTTCCCAAATTATTTTTGAATTTATGGCACCACATTCCTTAGTGGATTGTAAAATCAGTTTAATTGGTGTTACCTTAAAAAAAAAAAAAGGAAAGGACACACTATGTATTGTAAGGGTTAGTATGTATTCTGTATATGTACTTTTTTATAGATACATACATGGCATATCTATGTAAAAATATGGTACTGGGATCCATTATAAATTATAAAATATATATTTTACTTTGAATTGCCTCAAAAAGTTTGAAAGCACTGTCCAAGGCTGGAAATATTAATATTTTTCTAGATTGAGAAGCACAATTGTAAAGGACAAATTCACTCAAGAAGTTTTCCAGTTATTGTAAACCCCTTTTATGTCAGACCCAAGAATTTAGAAGATACCTTTATTCCAGAGTGGAGAGAATTTGGTATAAGAAATGATTCGGGGGCGCTGAGGCTGTGGCTCAGCAGTAGAACACCTGCCTAGCACTTGTGAGATGCTGGATTCCATCCTCAGCACCACATTATAAAAAAAATAAAAAATAAAAATAAAGGTATTGTGTCCAACTACAACTAAAAAAATATTTAAAAAAAAAGAAATAACTCAGATTACCACAAATAATAGGAATCAATGATCCAAGAGACCTGACTACAGCCACACAGGAACTTGATTGGTTGAAAGGGACTGTTTTTATATCTAAAGTACCTCTACTAATTGAAATATAACCTTAACTAGCCGGAAGGTCTGTCCCCGGTCAACTTCTCTGCAGGTTCTCCTGTCCTGTGGTCTCGGCTTGATGTCTTCTCTTCGTGTGTTCTTCCACTTTGTTCCTTTTTTTCTATGAGCTAAGAACTTGAGCTCTCCTATTTAAATTCCCAGAGAGAGGACATAATTGCTTCAATTAATTACCATCATCCCTTGAGTGAGAAGCTCATGTTAAACCTGTGGTTGGCCGGGTAGTCTCTCCCGGCCTACACCTCTGATATTGGTGTCTGTGGAAGTTATTTGAAATTTAACCTGTCTGGTGTTGTGGTATTTTTATTACCCTTCTGTGACCATACACACACATATATGTGTACATATTTATGGAACACATAAAAAATATATATTTAATTTCCATAGATAAATACAAAACATTTTTCCTACCATTGGATTTTCCTATCATAAGATAGTAAATCACTGCTGTGTTAGTTTTTACCAAATGGACATTTGTGAAATTATTTTGCATGAGAAAGGGTGACCCTAATTAAAATACATATTAAGGAGGTTTGCTGCTGTTTGAATATTTGATGAGGGAAGACTCGAAAAGAACTTCTAGAATCATCTTGGCATAAGCCAAATCAATCTATTATTCTCACATAAGGTGTTCAAAATCAAACTGCAGATTTGGGGAAACATTGTCATTCTAATATGGGATCAAGTTGTTGGAGTCAAAGGGACAGCTCTTACCTGTGGGTGGGAGGTGCTTCCTCTGCAGGGAATTGGTGGTCCTGTTCTCAGCATTTTAGGATGAGAGTCATCTGGGGGAAGGCAACTCCTCTGACCTTCACCAGGATAAAAGAAAATCCTGACCTCTCCAAGGCAGGGCTCAGCCTGATCTACCCTCTGAAGAATGGAATTGCAAGGGGTCCTCCAAGAGATGGAAAATGGAGTGAGCCAGTCCCAATCCACGGAGGCGGCCATGTGTGAGAAAGCTCCTTAGCAACGAAGTCTGAGGAAAGATCTAGGGCTATGCAGTTGTTTTAAATTGTCTCAGCTGTTATGGGTTGAACTGTGCCCCTCCAAAAAGGGTATGTTGAAGTCCCACCTCTCTCAGAAAATGATCTTATTTGGAAATAGCAGTGCTGCAGGTGTAATTAGTTAAGGTGAGGCCATATTGGGGCAGGGTGGGCCCTAAAGCAATATAACTGGTGACCTTACAAGAAGAAAACAAGAGACAGAAGGAAGATGGTCAAGGTGACAGATATTGGAGTAATGCTGCCACAAGCAGCCAGGAACTTTTGGGGCTACCTGAAGCTGCAGGAGTCAAAAATGTGGGGATGGGGCTGTGGCTCAGTGGTAGAGGGCCTGCCTTGCACATGTGACACAGTGGGTTCAATCCTCAGCACCACATAAATATATTGTGTCCATCTACAACCAAAAAAATATTTTTAAAAAAGAGTCAAAAATGTATCTTGTCCTGAGCCTTCAGAAGGAGTTTGGCGCTGCCAACACCTTGATTGTAGTCTTCCAGTGTCCATAACTGTGAGAAAAAAAAAATCTGTTATTTTAAGCTACCCAGTTTGCAGTACTTTGTTACAACCACCACAGAAAACTGATACACAAACTATCCTCGGCTGGTCAATAAAGTTTTATTAAAAGTTCAAATCTGGTTTCTCCTGGATTGTGGTTTTTGTTGGCCTCCTCCCCACAATCTCTAGGACAGATGTTTGTAATAGGAATTTCACCAGCAGAAGGTTGCAGTGCCCCACAAAGCAAATCTTTTTTTTTTTTTTTTTTGAGATTGTCCACTGGTGGCTGTTGCAGAACTTGTGGCACTTATTCCTAAGGACCTGTAAGAAGGTACCAGGGGGATGCTCAGGAAGGGATAGGAGGCTGATTCCTTGCAATAAAACAGGTGACAGCTTGTGTCAGTCCAGCTTGGATTATGTATGTTCTTCAAATGTGCCTTAGATGTGGAATTTTAGTCACAGTGTTCATAAAGCCACTGGAAGCTATAATTAACATTTGAGGCACATATTCACCGTTGGTTCAGCTTATGTGAAGTGTTGTCTCAGTGTTGGATTGCTGCAGGGAGTTTCTTTGGTTGGTGTGCACAAAGAAAAAAACTAATTTTCTGAACATTTTTATAAAAAATAAAATAATTGAGCTTTGCCAATATGCATTAGATGACCTGACCATGGCACCCTCACCATAATGCATATGTGGTATAGGGATTGATTGGTACCCTCACCACAATCCATGTGTGATAAATGGATTGATCATGGAGTCCTCACCATAAATCCACATGTAATACATGGATTGACTGACTGGCATCATCATCATAATCCATATGTGATGTATGGATTGACCCTGGCACCCTCAACATGATCCGTATGTGATACATGATTGACCATGGTGTGCTCACCATAATCTGTTTGTGATACACAGATTGATTGACAATGGTGCCCTGATTTAGTCAACCTTTTTGCAGCTGTGACTAAAAGACTGACAAGAACAATTTTAGAGGAGGAAAAATTTATTTGGGGGCCTCACAATTTCAGAGGTCTTAGTCGATAGATAGCCAGCTCCATTCTTTGGGGCTTGAGGTGAGGCAGGCGAGGCAGCCCATCATGGTGAAAGAGCGTGGTGGAGAAAAGTGGCTCAGGACGTAATCAGGAAGCAGAGAGAGACAGACTCCACTTGCCAGGCACAAAATACATACCCCAAAGGCAGCCCCCCCCAATGCCCACATCCTTGACTCACACCCGACCCGACTTTCAGTTACCACCCAGTTAATTCCCATTAAGAGATTAATTTACTGATTGGGCTAAGGCTCTCATAACCCAATAATTCTACCTCTAAGTCTTCTTGCATTGTCTCACACATGAGCTTTTGGGGAACACCTCACATCTAAACCATAATATGCCCTCACCATAATCCATATGTGATACACAGATTAAGTGTGGCACCCTCACCATAGTCCTTATGTGATATGTGGATTGACTGTGGCACCCTCACCGTAACCTATATATAATATATGGGTTGACTGTAGCACAATCACTGTGTGATTGTGGCATGTCATGACTGGTGCTGAGTTTTCACAGCAGGGAGGCATTGGCAGGGTTACCCTCACTAGTTAGTATTCAGAATGTTATATTTTGCTTTTGTCTCCTTTAACTCCTTTTTTTAAATATTTATTTTTTAGTTTTAAGTGTACACAATATCTTTATTTTACATTTATGTGGTGCTGAGGATTGAACCCAGTGCCTCGTCCATGCTAGGCAAGCGCTCTACCACTGAGCCACAACCACAGCCCCGCTTTAACTCCTTTTGACTGTGACAGTTTCTGTCTTTTTGAATATTTGGTTGGTGTTTTGTAGAATGTTCCTTGGTTGACGTTTGTCTGTTTTTGACAGGTTTAGACTGGGATATACGGATGGTTGACCATGGCATCCTCACCAGAATCCATATGTGATATATGGAGTTTGGGGAGGAAGATCACAGAGGCGAGGGACCATTTTTATCACACTATCTCAAGGGGACTTACTATCAACATGATACCTTGATCATTGGGGTAATGCATTGAGTTTTCTGCCATAATGTACAAAAATCTTTCCCTCTTCTTTTCCATACTGACCTCATTGAGAGGAAGCCAGCATGCTCATCCCCCTTAAGGAGGAGGGTACTAATGCTTTATCCCATTCCCTTCTACCTGAAGAATTTCCTTTAGCATTTCTTGCACTCCCCTGGAAACAAATTCTCTCAGCCTTTACTTATTCAAAGTACCTTTTATATTTAAATGCTTTAACTTTTGTTTTGAAGATTATAGATTAAGAGAGTTCAAATAATAGAACAGAAAGGTTCTGTGTACCTTTCTCCCAATGGTAACATCTTACATAAACATAGGTAATGTTAAACCAAGCTAGAGCTCCACAGATTGTATGCAGATGGCGGCAGTTTCACCTGCACTCTTTTGTGTTTTGTTTGTGCAGTTCTGTTCAATTTTACGTGGAGATTCGTGTAACCAAACCTACAGTCCAGATAGAGAGTTCTTGTGTCATTACAAAATCTTCTCTCATGCTATCCTTTTACTTATTTTCAATTTTGAAGGATATTCTGACTGGATGTAGAATTTTTTTCTCAGTACTGGGGCTGGAACCCAGAGCTTGGAGCACGCTAGCCACACCCTCTACCACTGACCCACACCCCAGCTCCGGAGAGAGAACTTTATGTAGACAGTGGTGTGTGCACGTGTGTCTGTGTGTTTTCTTTTTGTACTTTTTAAAGATGTTCTAGTTCCTTCTGGCCTCTTTTTTTTCTCTGGTGTGAAGCTGGCTATCATGTTGCTGTTGTTCTTTGTTGTGTTTCTCCCCTTCTGATTGCTTTCCAGCCTGCCTCTTTACCTTTGGTGCTCAGCAGTCTGACTGTGATACAGCTGTGATTTTTTTTTTTCTTTTAGGCTGTTTGAGTTTTACTGAGCTTCTAAATTTGTGACTAAGTGCTTTCTGTCCATGCTCTCTCTTCTCTCCCTGGGGGACTCTAATGTCATGTATCTTAGATACCTTGATAATGTCCTATGAGACATGGAGGCTTTGTTCACTTTTTCCCCCCAATACTTTTCCCTTTGTAGTTCAATGACTTCTGAAAAATTCTGGAGGTATTTTTTCAGCTCTAGGATTTCCATTAGGTTCTCTTTTACAGTTTCCGTATCTCTCCTGAAGTTCTCCTCTCTTCACCCCAAATACCCATGTTTTCAATAAGTTCTTTATAATTAGCACAGTTAAAGTCCTTATCTACTCCTTGTAACATCTGGCTCATTGTAGATCTGCTTTTATTGAATGGCTGTTCTGTTAACTATATATTATAATTTTTGCTTCTGTTCACATCTACTAATTTTTATTGCATGGTGGACATTATGGATAATACATTGCAGAAATTCTGAATGCTTTCTTCTGAAAACTCTTAAGTTTATCAAACTTTTTTGTTTTGTTTATTTTATTTTATTTTTACAAGAGTATCCATTAGTTGCAGCACAATTTGCTGAAAAGATTCTGCTTTCTCCACAGAACATCTTTGTCAAAATTCTACTGGTCATATACACATGAGTCTATTTTTTGACTCTCTTCTGTTCCATTGATTTGTCTGTATTTACATCAATATTACACTGTCTTAAGATTACTGTAACTTTATAATAAATCCTGAAATTAGGTAGTTTTATGCCTCCACCTTGTTTTTCTTTTTCAGAGTTTTATTTAGTTTTTAAATACTGGGGTTTGAACCCAGATTGGCTGTACCTGAGCTACATGCACAGTCCTTTGTAAAAATTTTTTGTTTTGAGACAGTCTCACTAAGTTTCTGAGACTGGCCTTGAACTTGCAATTCTTTTGCTTCAGCCTTCCAAGTCACTGAGATTATAGGTGAGTGCCACTGCTTCTGGCTTCAGAATTGTTTTAGCTGGCTCATTTAGGTCCTTTACATTTTCATGTGAATTTTAGACTGCTTATCACTTTTCTAAGTCACCTGGGAATTTGGCAAAATTTTGAATCTATAAATCAATATTTTTCAGAGGGGTAATGAGGATTGCTCCAGGGAAACTTACCTCTGAGCCACATCCCCAGTCCTTTCTAATTTTTTTTTTTCTAATTTTGAGACAGGGTCTTACTAAGTTGCTTAGGGCCTCATTAAATTGCTGAGACTCACCTTGAACTTGTGATCCTCCTGCCTCAGCCTCCTAAATCACTGGGATTTTAGGCATGCATCCCTATGCCAGATTCTACAAATCAATTTTGGGAGAATTTACATTTTAATAATACTAGGTCTTCTGACCCATGAACAAGATGCATTACTATACTTGTGTAGGTCTTCTTTAATTTCTTTCAGCAATATTTAATACTTTTCAGTTCCAGCATATATATATATATATATATATATATATATATAATAGGATATATATGTATATATGCACATATATATATATATATATATACACATACTTGTATAAATATGTAAGTATGTAATGTGTAAGTACCTTACAACACACATATATATGATATATATAAACACAGATATATTTATACATATTTAATATTTCATGTATATATCTTCTGATAGATTTATTCATAAGCATTTCATATTTTGATGCTATTATAAATGGGGATTAAATTTTTCAATTTTTGACTGTTGAAAGTTTGTAGAAATATAATTGATTTTTTAAATTTTTTATTTTTTTTTTTACACAAATGTAGCACACTTTTCATTATCTGGTTGTACGTGATATAGAGTCACGCCATTCATGCAATCATACCCATACATAGGGCAATAATGTCCATTTCATTCTACCATCTCCTCCCCCACACACTCCCCATCCCTTTCTCTCTCCCCCTCTCTCCTCTCTGCTCCCCCCCACCCATTATGGATCAGCACCCACTTATCAGAGAAAACATTTGGCTTTTGGTTTTTTGGGATTGGATTACTTTGCTCAGCATGATATTCTTCAATTCTGTCCATTTACCCATAAATGCCATAATTTCATTCTTCTTTAAGGCCGAGTAGTATTCCATTGTACATATATACCACAGTTTCTTTATCTATTCATCTATTGAAGGCCATCTAGGCTGCTTCCACAGTTTAGTTACTGTGAATTGAGTTGCTGGTACATTGAGGTGGTTGCATCACTGTAGTGCGCTGATTTTAAGTCCTTTGGGAATAGACTGAGGAATAGGATAGCTGGGTCAAATGTGGTTCCATTCCAAATTTTCTTTTTTTTTTTTTTTTTTGAGAATTTTAATATTTATTTTTTAGTTCTCGGCGGACACAACATCTTTGTATGTGGTGCTGAGGATCGAACCCGGGCCGCACGCATGCCAGGCAAGTGCGCTACCGCTTGAGCCACATCCCCAGCCCCATTCCAAATTTTCTAAGGTATCTCCATACTACCTTCCAAAGTGGTTGTACCATTTTGCAATCCCACCAGCAATGATTCAGTGTACCTTTTACCCCACACCCTCACCAGCACTTACTGTTGCTTGATTTTTTTATTTTTTATTTTTTTGTTGTTGTAGATGGACAGCATTCCTTTATTTTATTTGTTTATTTTTATGTGGTGCTAAGGATTGAACCCAGTGCCTCACATGTGCTAGGCAAGTGCTCTGCCACTAAGCTACAGCCCCAGCCCCATAAATAATTTTTGATAATTGATTTTTTAAAATCCTGCAACTTTTGTAATGTTACTTATTAACATTAGGCTTTTGGTGGATATTTTCTACATAATCATGTGATTTTGATATTACTTTTCATTTTGGGTGCTTTTTATATGATTTTCTTTCCATATTGCACTATGATGCCGAATACAAGTGGTGAATGCCGACAGCCTTTACCTTCATTCTAGGAGGTAAGAGTCCACATTTCACCATTTAGTATAATGTTAGCTGTAGGTTTTTATAGATGCCCTTTATCATTTTGAGGAGGTTTTCCTTCTTTTCCTAGTTTGCTGATTATTTTTTATCAAAAATGGATGTTGGATTTTCTCAAAATAGTTTTGAGCCCATGGAGAGGATCTTATGGTTTTTCTGTACTCTTTGATGAATTACACTGATTGATTTTCAGAGGGTAACTTAACCTCACATTTCCTCTATTCCTGTGTGATCCACTTGGTCATGTTCTGTTATTCATTTTACATATTCTTGAATTAGATTTGTTAAACATTTGTTACAATTTTTTTGCCCCTATGCTCCTGACCATGAAGTGAAGTTTTATGGTCTGTAATTTTCTTTTATTATAATTTCTTTTGTCTGGTTTTGGAATCAGAGTAATTTTAGCCTTATAAAGTGAGTTGGGAAAATGTTTCTTCCTCTCTATTCAGGGAGAATTTGTGTTGAATTGGCATTAGGTCTTTCTTAAATATTTGGTAGAATTCTCTAGTATTGCTGTCTTAGGCCTGGGATATTTTTGTGGGAAGGCTTTTTTTTTTTTAAGAGAATTTTTAATATTTATTTATTTATTTTTAGTTTTCAGCGATACAACATCTTTGTTTGTATGTGGTGCTGAGGACCGAACCCGGGCCACACGCATGCCAGGTGAGTGCGCTACCGCTTGAGCCACATCTCCAGCCCCTGTGGGAAGGCTTTTAACTATGCAGTTAATGTCTTTATAACAGGCTAGGGCTCCTCCCTCCCTCCCTCCCTTCCTTCCTTCCTTCCTTCCTTCCTGTTGTTTTTTCATGGTACCAGGCAGGGAACCCTGGGGTGCTCTACCACTGAGCTACATCCCCAGCTCTTTTTATTTTGGGACAGGGTTCCTCTAAATTGCTGAGGCTGACCTCAAACTTTCCATCAGCCTCCTGGGTAACCAGGGTTACAGGCATACACAGCTATATTTCTTCCTTTTTTGTGTGTGGTGCTGGGGATTGAACCCAGGGCCTTATGCATGTGAGGCAAGCACTCTCCAACTGAGCTACATCCTCAGCCTTTTATTTCTTCTTGAAGCTTTGAAAGTTTATGTTTTACAAGGAATTGTCTATTTCATCGAAGTTGTCAAATTTATCAGTGTAATGTTGATCATATTGTATATCATTACTCTTTTACTATCTCCACAATCGATATTATCTTTCTCATTCCTGATCTTGGCAATTGTGTCTTCTCTGCTTTTTTTTCTGATTAGACTATTAAACTTTCGCCAACTATATTGCTTTGTTCAAATATTTAGCTTTTGATTTTATTGATTTTAATTTTTTTGTCTTCTATTTCCTGATTTTGTACCGTTCTTTTATTATTTCCTTTACCTTGTTTATTTGGGGGTTTAATTTATTCTTTAAGGTAAAAGCTGGGATTCTTAATCTGAGAGCTTTGTCCTTTATAATACAGGGATTTGGTGTTATCCCCTAAGTATTCCTTTAGTATCCCCTCACTTTCTTTATTTTTTAAATTCATATATATATATCTGTTGTCGATAGGCCTTTATTTATTTATATTCGGTGCCTCACACGTGCCAGGTAAGTGCGCTACCACTGAGCCCCAGCCCCAGCCCTGTTTTCACTTTCATTCAGTTCAGAATGCTGTCTAATTTCTGTTTTGATTTCATCTTTAACTCATAGGTTGTTTAGAATTTATTTTCCATATGAATTATTACTTATGGATTATTCTTTAAAAATATGTAGCTATTAAACCCAGTCTTAATATAAATGTGGGGTAAACAGTGGAAGCAAGAGGGATTTTTAGTGGGAAAGAGATGGGGGCAGAGGGAACTATCTGGAGTTTATTTTTGGTCAGGGTATGTTTGAGATTCCTGTTTGGAATCGAAATAGAGATGCCAAATAGGCAGCCAGATATATGTGCCAGGAATTTAGAAGCAAGATCTGGCTAGAGAAATGTAGTATATTTGGGAATTGTCAGCAATTAGACTGGTGGATAAAACTGTGAGACTGGATACGATCGCCAAGGGAGAAGACTAGTGAGAAGAGTTCTAAGGAGGAAAGCGGGTGGACGGAGAGGTCGCGAACAGGCCGAGAAGGAGGGCTGGCAAGGAAGAGGCCCCAGAGCGGGTGTCCTGGGAAGCAAGTGAGGGTATTGTTTGAGGACAGGGAGCGGCCATGTGTGTCAAAGGCTATTGGCAGGTCAAGTAAGATGAGACTGAAAAATGGCCACTGGGTTTAGCAACACAGAGGTCACTGATGATCTTGACCGAGCTCTTCTGCTGCAGTGGTGTGGCCAAAAGCCTGACTAGAATGGGGTTTTGAGGGCAGGAAGAGGATTGCAGTCTGTAGGCGTAGGCACCTCTCACAGGAGTTTTGTTGTAAAGGGGAGAAGAAGAGTGGAGGCAGCTGGTGTGAAATGTGGAGTCCCTGGAAGATTTCCGATTTGGGTATGGAGGATTGACCATGGGCACTTTGTCACTGAGTCATGTCCCCAGCCCGTTTTATTTTTATTTTGAGGATCTTGCTAAGTTGCTTGGGGCCTCACTAAGTTGCTGAACCCATCCCTGAACTTGTGATCCTCCTGCCTTAGCATCCTGAATCACTGGGATGACAGGCGTGTGCCATGGTACCCAGCCAGGCAAGATTTTTTAAAAAGCATATTTGTAATGGAATGTTTTGGGAGGGAAAATTTTAGGAGCCAATTAGTGGTTGTAAATAACCCACAGGTCAAATAGTTTACATTTTAATACCACTGAGTAAACTTTGGTACAGATTTACATCATATTTATGGCCATAAGGGGAGAGTAGTCCTTGAAATGTCCTAACATCTTGGGGATGAGAGGGTCATACCTGAAGTTGACAAATCAAAGTCCTTAATTGTTATTTGCCTCTTGTTTCATAGCTAACCCCACATTTTCCTCATCTCTCAAGCAAAATACTCTCATGGATTCTTTATATGTATTTACTGATTTGATTTGTGAAAGATTAAAGGTGTTGGAGGAAGTGTAAATACAATTTTTACTATCAGTATTAATTTACTACATTTGATTTTTGCTTCATGTTTTATAAAGAATTTTCTCATCTATTATTTCCTTGAATACTTGAATAATTTGCTTCAAGCTAAATTATCAATGAACTGGCAGATAGGAAACTGTTAGGTTAATAGCCTGGGTAATTTCTTTTCTCCAAAAGAAATGCCAACCATAACTTCCTTCTATGAAAAAGCAACAATCTTATTCAATGGAAATAAGAAAAGGTACATTTTAACATTCAGTATAATTAAATGGTCATACTAACAAATACAATTTGGTCTTCATTATAGACTGAATGTCCCCCCAAATTCATATATTGAAAACTAATTCCCAGGGTGATGATATTTGGAGATAGTAAGTTCACCAGGGTGGAGCCTTCATAAATGGGATTAACACCCTTATAAGAGGCCAAGATGAACTTGCTCTCTTTCTGCCCTGTGAGGACACAAGAAATTGGCCATTTGCAACCTGGAAGGAGGCCTCACCGGAATCGGCCCTACTGACTCCCTGATCCCTGACTTTGGAAGCCTCTAGGTTTCTCCAAATCGCTCTTGTGTGTTAGCCATCCCGTCTCTGGCACTTTGCCTTAGCTGCTTAAATGGACTAAGAGAGTCTGAAACATGAACTTTCATTTCTCTACAAAGATGGTCCTGTGGGTGTCACAAGTTGGTTCTTCTGAGGTTGTTCTTTGTGGATGGCATGAGGCTTCCACCCGTCCCACTCTCATTCAGACTTCATCAAGGTCCTGATGTGCAGCAGATTGACAAGTGATGAGTGTCCCTGGAAAAATGGCAAGCTGGGATCAAAAGAGCCTGAATGCCAAGGTAGGAAACATTGGGAAGAGGGCACCCTCTCTTCTGAACCCTGCCTTTTCATAAAAGGCTTTCTTATGCCTGAGGGCTTGACTGTCCATTTGATGACTATCAGTCTCACTGCCAGGGCCTGATTTGGAGAGGGGGGTATGGCTTATTACCACAAGGTCAAGACACAATTGGCTTAGACTCCCAGACTTTAGAAAGGCACCGTAATCATCATGAAAAGTGAGAAGTTGGCTGGTAGGCCAGTTTTACTCCTGAAATGTCTTCTTGTCGAGGCGGTGACTTTAGTGTAGAATGAGAGCCCCCTTTCGGTTTGAATTCTGCTTTGCCACTCAAAATCTGCACACTCTTGGACAAAGTATCTTGATTTTCTGTGCCTTCCAGGGCCACTGTGAGAACTGAATGACATCTTGGGGATGAGAGGGTCATACCTTCTGATCCCTTTTCTTGGATTGGGTTAAATATTTGATGTGTCCTCAGTGATATACAGCATATGATATGATGAATATGAAGTTTCTTCTCGACTTTGTTTTCAAGTTTTCCTGTGATATTTACTTGTCCCTGAATTCTTTCATAATAGCAGTTCCTTTCTTATTATTTGTTTTTTATTGTGTTTTTTTGTAAAGGTTTCTTCCAAGTAAAGACCAACTTTTCTTTGATTGTGATGGAGGAGAGATTAAAAGATAAATCTTTTGAAATTAAAGCAAACCAATTAAAACCCAAACAAAAAAGAGTATTGAATGTTTCCCTGAATAAAAGAGGTTCCTATCTGGATACTCCTGATTTGGGGGATGCCTTACTACTTGACTTTAAAGGAGGTAGTCCAGAAGAAAACTAATGATAGTAGTTTAGTGCAAGCCAGGAACAGCAGCTGGATAGGAACTAACGAAAGGCGTTAGAAGCAGCTCTTGGCTGGAGGAGGACAGAGGTCTGACTGCTGCAAGCTGCACAGAAGTCCTGCTGTGACCTGTGTAGGGCCAGGAAGCTTTGGAAGTCTCCATTGTTAGTCAGATGTCAGCAGTGACCAAAGCCAGGGTCAAACAAAACTTACAGAGGTTGGATATTTAAAAAAAAAAAAAGTGTGTGTGTGTGTGTGTGTGGGGGGGTCCAGATAAAAGCCAGCTCTAATTTATTGTGTATAAGAAATTTTGACTATTAATTTCCAAGAGGATTATGATTTTTAAGATTAATGCAAGTATAAAATTAGCCAACTGTCTCTAGCACAAGAATAATTGTCATTCGGCCTGCCATCTACCAAAGAGAAAAAATATTCAGTTTGAAAATAAATTTCATGCCCTGATTGAGCAATGGATTGCTTTTGAGAGCTCAGTGGCACATAATTCTGATTTGAAATATCTGGTCCTTATTTGGAATGTAGTTTTACTTCAACATTTGTTGAGCTATAGAAGTTCCTTAGTAACTTGCCAACTAATAGCTAGATTCGGGTCATAAGACTAGTATGTTAGGTCTGAATTGACAGTTTTCTTTCAGATGTTTTGGGCAGATCCACCGGGTGCTTGCTGGTTAGTGATAGAGCTGTTTTCTGGGGGAGATCTTACTAAGGTTTTTATGCCCATAAGACCCTTCTGGAGGCTTCTTTCTGCAGTTGTCCTGTGTGATGTGTCTCTCAGGCCCCAGCCCCTAGCTGATTGGGTCAGAGATGGCCCCTGACCCAAGGGCTGTCAGTTGCCAAGGTGACCTAGCCCTCAGAACTCTGCTCACATGGGTGAGTTGGGCTGCATGATGATGGGCTTGATCAGTCAGGGTCCCTCAGACATGTCAGACGTGGACAGCCAGCCCTTGGAAGCGGGAAGGAGCCGGAGGACACCCAGGGAGAGAGCAGCCCCGAGGCAGCAGTGGCCACAAAGCAGAAGTCCTGCTGTGACCTGGGTAGCGGTCATAGAGGGTAGAACTACAGAGGTCCAGTGACCGCTTCCCGCTGCTCGTGGGAGACAGCAGAACCAGGGCAGGAAAGCAGCGTGGTGTCCCCAGCAACTTCTCTCCTCCAACCCAGGTCGCGTGGGAGGAGGGCTGTGCAGGGTGAGATCTCTGCTTGCCTGGCTGCTGCCCTCTTCCCTTCAGTGGAGTCCTGTCTCCAAGGTAACCAGCCCACAGCTGCTGCTCAGGAGCTCAGAGACCAAGCCTCACCTTCAGGGGTCTACCGCTTGCTCCCCAGCAGCTCTCAGTATCCCAGTGTGGGTTCGGGCAAGTGCTGGCCTTTGTCCTTGTCAGTCAGCATTCACTTGGCGGTGCACCGGGGAGAGGTAGGTGGGCCAGCCCGTCACGGAGCCTCGAGAACTTCTAGGGCTTGGGCAGTTAAATTCTGTCAAATTGGAGAATTTCTGGGAGTTCAGTACTTTCTGTTGTTATTTTTGCGGTGCTGGGGGTAGAGCCCAAGCCTGTGTGTGCCGGGCAGGCGCTTGACCATGGAGCTACACAGCCTTGTCCTTCTTGCTATTTTTAAATCTGGGTTGTACGAGTAAATTTCTGTCCAATGAGAATTGTTGATTGTGACAATTACCAACATTTTGTCATTTGGCTTTGTGATTCTTTCACTCATGAAATCCCTTCAGCATGCGAGTACTTCCACTGTGAATAGGGTGAAGAGGCAGAGGCACAGCCATGGGGACATCCGTGCCCGTGGTCTCGGAGCCGGGCTTTTTCTTAAGGTATTAACTGGTAAAATTATTTTTGAAAATTATATTCTGTATACATGTGTAATAAAGATGTAATTAAGAAATAATGCCAGGGGCTGCGGTTGTGACTCAGTGGCAGAACGCTTGCCTAGCATGTGAGGCACTGGGCTCCATCCTCAGCAGTGCATAAAAATAAATAAATAATTAAAGGTATTATGTCCATCTATAATGAAAAAAAATAATAAAGAAGAACTAATACCAAGAAACTCTTCTCCCTTCTCTGCTCTGGGGTCCTGTCCTAGGGCCTCTGCTCTTCCCACTCCCACATTTGGCCTCCATGCTGGAAAGCCAGCAGTTAAAGAGCATCCGTGCTCACAGAGCAAAGGGCCAAATTCCAACATCCAAAGGTACCATTATTAGTACTTTGGCATCTGATCGTATCTCTACCTATTTATAGTCTTCAAAAATGAAATTAAGCCAGGTGTGGTGGTGCACGCCTGTAATCCCAGGTACTTGGCAGGCTGAGGTAGGAGGATCTAAAGTTCTGGACAAATTAACAATAAATAAATGGATAGATAGGTTGGTGATATAGTTCAGCGGTAGAGTGCTTGCCTCTTATGGGTGAGGCCGTGGGTTCAATACCCAGCACCACAAACAAAAACATAACAACAAAAATATGCTGTCTGTTTCATTTTGTGCCATCTTGGGCAAATGTACATCTATCTACTATATAATTTTGAATGTAAAATTCAATTGTATGCCTATTTCATCATATATTGCAATAATAGCAATTTATAGAGCTTTCACTTGGTTTTAAGTGCTTTGCAATGCATTACCTCAGCTAACTCTCACACCACTGTCATGTTATCCTATGAGATAGGTATGATGCATTGCCTCCATTTAACAAGCAGGAAACTGAGGTTTAGGACTGTTATCCTGCCCCAGGTTGCTCATCTATTGTGCATCAAGCGGAGATTAGAACATAGGCTAACTGACCCCAGAGCACACACTTTTAACAACTGTGCTTTGTACTTCCTATAGTTGGACTCTTTGGTGATTCCACAAAAGCTACAAGCTCATTATTATTTTGGTATAACCAGAATTTCTTATTAAAATAGATGAAAAAAAGTTAAAAAACCAAAATCTATAAAACTTTAAACCTTCCCCACTAATACTTAAATGACAACTTGTGCTAATTCTGTTCTTTGAGACAGATCGCTGTGTTAACTCTCTCCACTCCTCTTCTGGGGTCACCCAGTCCAGGTGGGGATCTGTGGTTTGGAGGCTGCTCTGCTTTCAGAGAAGCTTTGGCAGAGTTCCTCACCTGCTGTCTTCCCCAGACCCAGAGTGAGGAAGTGCACCTAGAGACAAAAACACAGAGCCTCCCCTCCCCTTGTCTCTGTGCTCTGGGGTCCTGTCCTAGGGCTTCTGCCCTCCCCACTCCCACATTTGGCCTCCATGCTGGAAAGCCAGCAGTTAAAGAGCATCGGTGCTCACAGAGCAAAGGGCCCACTCAGCTCCTATTTTCCCCAGTAGGAAAGAAGCCACTTCCCACTTGCAGGAGAGCCCAGCACCTTTCTGACAAAGGCTATTTCTAGAAAATGCTTGCTAGGTGTAACCTGAACCAGATACAATACCTCTCCTGGGAGCAGAGTGAGTTCCTACACTGGTATAGGACTCACTCTCCACATTCTTAGATTGTGACACTCAGTGAGGTTGGCGAATATTTTCCTTGGATTCAGATTATCTCTGAGAAATGGTCACTTTGATCCACTTTCCCAGGATGCTGCTTTTGGCACGCCCGTTCAGCCTGCTGCATGAGTTGTGCTGGCTAGCAGAAACTAGTATTGTACTCAGAAATGCTGTGGGTTGAACTGGTCCCCTGCAGTCCCAGTATATGTAAAAAAGAATTGGGGTCTTCAAATGGGAGCACAGGTACCCTGGGAGTATGCAGAAGCTGTCTGGGAGATACACAGCAACAGAAAATTTGTACTTTTTTGGCTTATATGTATATATTATGTCCAGATGGATCTGCTGAAAATGTTCCTGAGTTCCTTATAGCTCTTTTCCCACTTTACAGAAGATGGCTAGACCCTTCGCCAGTTTTAGATCCTCCTGGGTTGCCATGTTCCCAGGATGACTAAACACTGGGAACCGTGTAAAGTGGATTCTCCTTTAGTGATTAATGGGAGCAAGACAGACCCCAGTGCTTCTGTTCTTACCTTTCTTCTTATCCTTGGTTTGTTAGGAGGGGGCATTCTGGCCTGAGTGGAGATGTTCAGAGTTCAGAAGCAGGGAGGGCTGGTGAAACCAACCATTTTCATTGGCTCCCCGGTGCTGTCCTCAGTACATCTCAATTTTGAGAGAGGGTTTCATGAGAGCAAAGCAAAGAGAATGTCAATAAGAAATAATGTACAGGGGCTGGGGTTATAGCTCAGTGGTAGAGTACTTGCCTAATGTGTGTGAGGTACTGGGTTTTATTCTCAGCACTGCATACAAATAAATAAATAAAATACAGGTCTATTGACAATTTAAAAAGTACTAAAAACAAAATGTACAAGCTGTGTGTAGTGGCACATACCTGTAATACCAGCTGCTGGGGAGGCTGAGGCAGGAGGATCTTGAGTTTAAAGCCAGCCTCAGCAACTTAGTGAGGGCTTAAACAATTTAGCAAGACTGGCTCAAAAAAAAAAAAATAGGGCTGGGGGTATATCTCAGTGGTTAAGTACCCCTGGGTTCAATCCTTGTTACAAATAATAATAATAATAATAATAATGTACATAAAACCCACTTAAAAAGGTATCAGAACATAATTCTTTTCAGCTGTTCTCAATATTTATCTGTAGAATGCCTTAGTGAGTAGAAAGAAAATAATTTAAATAACAAAGCAGGATATGAGGGTTAAGCTGGCTGTATTTATGCAAAATAAGTTAAGCAAAACTTGCCAGAACTACAAAGAGAAATAGAAACCATGTGGGATATAGTAATGCCCTTCTCTTGGTAATGAGGAAATAGCTTTTACAAATTGGTAAGGACAGGAACGAGTTGAACAGTCGAGGCAACAAGCATGGGTAATGGTCACCTGTAGAGCACTGCACTCAACAAATGGAGAGCACATATTCTGCTCAAGCAGATATAAAAAATTTATAAAAAATTGACCATGTAGTGGGCCCCAAAGCAAGTCTCAACAGATTTTCAAGAATTCCTCACATCGACCACATTCCCTGACCCCATGCAGTTAAGTTAGAAATCAATGACAACATAGAAAGAGAACCTCGTACTTGTGGAAAACAGGAAATATGCTTCTACATAATTCATGGATCAAAATGAAAGAAAGGAAATTGAAAATACCTAGACCTGCATGATAAAAGAACAGCCCAAATAAGCACTACGAGTCAAAATTCATGGGATGCCATGAAAGGAGAACGTTGCCTTGAACTGTTTACGTTATGGGGAGTCACGTTAGCGAGCTTCTCTTGAGGGGGTCAGGACAGGAGCCGCACAAAACCAAGAGAAGCCCAGGGAGGAAGAAGAGCTGCGCTAAAGACATAGGAAACTCGACCTCAGCAAGAGGCAAGATGTCGGTTCTGGGCAGGACTGACGACGGGCCGGCCTCTGCCTGGGTAGCAGCCTCAGGGAAGGTCTTGGTCCAGACCGAAGCAGGAAGGTGGGAAGGTGCAGGGGGGACACCGCTGGAGGTGGAGACCTTGGGTTGTCGGTGTTGAACTTGAGTGAGGAGACTAACAGGGTTTGGTTTTTCCTTTTAATTTCCACAGCAGCTGCACCATTTTGCATCCTGAAACAGTGGACAAGGGTCTCCTTTGGGGCCACAGGGGGCAGAGCAAGGGGGCTCAGATGGGAGCTGGAGGTGACCACAGTAGCAGCAGATGGCAGGGGCGCCAGGCACAACAGTGCTGGACTGAGGTAGAGGAAGGTAGCATCCTTTCTCTAAGACAAACTGCTAACAAAAAAAGTCACACTGTTCTCTTAAATGTTTCTACTTCCTTAAAAAAAAGCTTATTTTTTTGAAGCATTTGGGTGGACTAATTTATAGCATAATAAATAAAACTTTCAGGTGTGTGGGTATTATGAGCACATAAAAATTATTCAGCACCAAGTGTGAAGATGTAGGAAATCTATCAAATGGTTACTTGTGAGCACCTTTCTTTTTGACGTGCTAATAATAGCAGTGTGCCCTATTTCTAAGGAATACATTTCTGGCAAGTACTGGCAAGTGAATCTCTGTTGCCATTTGAAAAATCTCAAGTGCCCATTTTTAACTCTCAGCCATATCTTTCCAATCAGACACATTTTAATTTTAATATGTCTGGGTTAAAAGATAGTTACTTTAAAAGGAGAGGAAGCAATTTACTTTTGTAAAAAATTTTTGGTAAGATTTTAAAAACAACTTTTAGTTATGGCACATTTCAAATATGTTCTTAGCATCTGGCCTGTGACACAAAGCAGGGCCTGGTCAATCTTGTTACATTGTACCCTTAGCCACTTCCTGTCTCTTAGTCCTCTGGATGATTTTTTTTTTTTTTTGGTGGGGGGTACTGGGGATTGAACTCAGGGGCACTCGACCACTGAGCCACATGCCCAGCCCTATTTTGTATTTTATTTAGAGACAGGGTCTCACTCAGTTGCTTAGCACCTTGCTGTTCTGAGGCTGGCTTTGAATTAAAAATCCTCCTGCCTCAGCCTCCTGAGTCACTGGGATTACAGGTGCGTGCCCCTGAGCCTGGCTGTTCTGTTTTCTTTTTTAGACAAGGTCTCTAGGTTACCGAGGCTGGTCTCCAACGGATCCTACTGTATTAGCCTTCCAAGTAGCTGGGAACATAGGTTCCCACCACCGCATCCAACTTAGGTGATTTTTAAGGCAATTCCCAGTATTTTATCATTTCATTGGTAAAATTGCGGTACAGATCCTCAGTAAACCCATCATAAGTTGAAAATATCACGGGTTGAAAATGTAGTCACGACATTGTTTTAGTCAGCTTTATGTGGCTGGGACCAAGAGACCTGACAAGAACAACTGAGAGGAGAAAAAGGTTATTTGGATCATAGTTTCAGAGGTTCAGCCCATGGTTGGCCAACTCCATAGCCCTGGGTGTGAGGTGAGGCAGAGGATCATGGTGGGAGGGTGTGGAGGAGAAAAGCAGCTCAGGACATGACAGCCAGGAGAAGAGAAAGAACTTGGCTCACCAGGGACAAAGCCTAACCCCCCAAAGCATGTGTCCACGACCTACTCCTATAGCCACACCCAACTCGCCTTTCCTTTATACGTTACCAGCCTTGAGCATTCATTCTATCAATGGAAAACTGACTACCCAGTTAGTCTGTATCAGTGGATTAATCCACTGATTAGGTTGTAGCTCTTCTCATACAATCATTTCCTCTCTGAATGTTCTCAGGTTGCCTCACATGTGGCTCTTGAGGGACACCTCATGTCCAGCCATAATACACACCTACCCTCGTGGGCATCCCAGCTCACAACTCGGCACACCGTGGAGGCTCCGTTTGCCCCTCGTGGTTGTGTGGCTGAGGGGAGCTGCCTGGAGAGAATCATGCCAGAAAGCATCACACCCCGTATCTCTAGCCTGGGAAAAGACCCAACTTCAAAATCAGAAGCACAGTTTCTACCAAGCGGGTATCGCCTTTACATCGTGATAAAGTAGAAAGTCGTTGTCAGGGAGTCTACATTTCTAGCAGATGAGGACTCTTTTTTTTTTTTAAGGAAAAAATAAACCCCAAAGCATATTCATAATATCATGGTTCTGTCTAAAAACCCCTGTATTTCCTTAGTGTTGTGAACCATTCAATCAAATGGTATTCAAATTTCTGAAATACCCAATAATTTTAAATAAGGATCCACAAATTGAATCCAGGTAATATTGTCTCATTATCCTCTGGCCCCTTTTTTGCTGTCTTACAATGGATTTTTTGAGGAGTGGGGTATGTGGGTTTGGCCTACGGCCCCTCATTCAGTGGATTCCTCTGCCTGTTTCCTATGGCCAGGTAATTAGGCCTAGTGGCTTGATCAGGTACATGTTTGATTAAAAAAAAAATTGCGGGGGCTGGGTGGGGGGGAAAGAATATACCATAGTTTTGACCATGGCTCCATCTGAGGTTTTCCTTATTTAAAAAATTATTAGAGAGTATACATGAGGAATCTCCTATGGTATTGGAAAAGTACCACATGACCTTCACATGACCTCCCAACACCAAATCCTGGGCAATTTGGGGAGGAGGAGCAGTGGATATCACTTCTCATGTGCTGTGTTTTACTTACATTGTCTCATTTAAACCCCCCAAGTCCTCTGGGATGACCTCTGCTATCCCCATTGTACAGAGCTGGAAACTGAGACCCAGAGCAGCTAACTATCCTGCTTCATGGCTGTGGAGGGTGCAGTTTTGGTGTGTGCTCCTCACTGCTGACTACATACCCATGACCTTCAGAAATCAGCCAAGAGACAAACTAGGAATTTCCTGGGATTGCGTGCAGGATTGCTGCTGCTCTGCCTCTCCTTCAGTCCCTTGTTTTCTTGATGAGGTGTTTAGGATGGGTGAACTCAAAGTGACGCTAAAATTCTGCTCCCAACTAGGAATGTTTTCTTTCCCTGTAGGGGTTGGGGTGGGACGTGCTCCCAGGGCAACGATGGACCCCCACCCCCACCCTTGGTGGGGAAGAGGCGCTCCCTGTTGTCATGCTTGGCATCCTCTGCGGCTTCCTAGGCCCCGTCTCTCTGTCATTAAGACCTGGGCTTCAGTCTCAATGGCAGAAAAGATGAAAATGTCAGATTTGTCTTGCAGAAAAAAATCTGTCAACTAGGTTGTGAGGGAAAGCATTTGTGTGGGCTTCCTGGGGCTCCGTAATGACCTATCAGAAACTGGGGGCTTAGAACAACAGAACTTTGAAATTAAACAGAACTTTGAGATTCTTTTACAGACTGGAGAATGAAAGTCGAGGTGTCGTTGGGCCGGGCTCCCTCTAAAGCCTCCTGGGGGCAATTTGTGCAGGCCGCCTGAGCTGTTGGGGTTGCCAACGATCCTTGGCATTTCTTGGCTTGTGGCTGCATCAGCCAGGTCTCTGCTGACGTTGTCACATGGCATTTTCCCTGTGTGTCATGTCCAGATTTCTCTCTCGAAATAAGGACACCAGTCATACTGGATTGGTGCCATCCTAATGACCTCATCTTAACTTCATTACCTCAGCAGAGACCCAGTTTCCAAATAAGGTCACAAGCACAGGTAACCGGGCCTGAGGATATCAGCAGGTCTTTTGGGGAGACACAGTTCAACCTACAATAGCCGTTTAGAACCAGGATTCAGAGCAGAAGACTTGGAATTAGTTCCAAAAGGCTCAGATTCGGAGTGGTATGGAATTGCCAAAGGAGTTATTGCTTCTGTGATGACAAAGACCACCCCACAATGGTGAGGAGAATGTGGACCTGGGCATGTGGCTCCTCCCCCTTGGCTTCCTTCACATTGATATTTGTATTAGTGGTGATTATTACTAGGCCAGGGTCAAAACAGGCCTCCTGGAGAGAGTGAGGTCTGAGCAGGACTGCGGGAGGTGATGGAGTTAGCCGAGCCCAGGGGAAAGGAGACAGTGGGGCACTTCTAGTCCCTCTGTCTTACTCAGCTTTGCTTTGTTTTTCTTTCCCCTCTCCTAAGGGCAGGGATTTGCTGCATCCCCAGATGTGTCCTGAGGCAAGGCAAGTATTAAATACATTAATTAGTCTTGAAGCCTGGAGGAATTGGAGTCTGAGCAGCTGTTGTCTTTGGTGCAGTTCTGAAAATGTATGAGATGATGTGTCCTGGGGCCCCAGGAAAGGCACTCAGACCAGGCTGGTTTCCTGGGGAATTGAACCCAGGGCCTTGTGCATGCGAGGCAAGCACCGTACCAACTGAGCTACATCCCCAGACCCCTAAGGGCTACTTTTGAGTAACTCCTTCTCCTCCAGGGACCAACTACCTATCCTCTCTGATTAGGATTTATGCTGGGAGCTGTTTCTAAAACAGTGCTTTTTAAGTTTCTGGAAGTGGCTTCAGCTGACAAATGAACACATGGGGCAGGGTGGGGGGGCACATGGAAAGGCCAGATTATCATGGGACAGCTCAGGAGTGAGCTCCCAGCCTCCCCGTCCTTCCACAGAGGTGAGGGGATATCTTTCCCCTCATGTCCCTCCATTCCAGTCTACTCTCAGCTCCCGAAGCTGGCTCCTTCTCCTTTCTGAGCAGGGGGCTGGCCTTCCTTTCTCTGTTCTCCTAGAATGGGCGCTCCCACCCACAAGGCTCTGTTGTATCCTTTGTCCTGTGTGCTTGCCTGCCTCTGCATTTGTGGGTGACACCCTAAATTACGTGGATCTCTTTAACTTTGTCAAGTAATCCAGCGATTTGGAGGGAAACGCTTCATGCATGTGACTGGGGCTGTTCACCAGTCCCCCAGGAGTCCTAACGGATGACAGCTTTACCAATCACTCTAGCAATGGACAAACACTGACCGGCATCTGCCATGTGCCAGGTCCTTGGCAGGGGTTAGAGTACAGCAGTGGAGAGGAAATTGTTAGCTCCCTGAGGGAGCCTGCTGACCAAGTGAATGATAACTACTGTGGCTAGCTGTCTGGTCCTTCAGAGCTTAAAAGGGCTGTGCACAGACACAGGATGCACACAGTCATGTGTGCAACTGCACCAGGCTAGAAGATGGGCACAGATTCTGAGAAACGTCATTCTACTGGGCAAACATCACAGGTACTTATATAAGCCGAGATGGAATAGGTCAGCCACTGGAGGCCCCTTGATGAAGAGTCACTGCACACAGGAGCAGATGAGGCTGCGCCAGGGTAACCAGCAAACGGCTTCACGGTCAACTTTTTTCCTCCTAAGTAGAGTGTATTCTAAAATAACGATTAAAAACCTGATAAAGAAAGAAACCAAAAGAACTGTTTATCATCATCAAGTCTTACATACTATGTAATTGGAATTTTTCAGCTCCATTTTAACCTTAAGGGACTATTATGGTATAGGTGGTCTGTTGTTGGCTAAAATGTCACCCTGCAGTGCTGGACTGTATATTAATCCCTCCTGACAACTTCACAGAGGCGAGAGCCCGGGCTGAGCAAGGCAAGGCAGCTTACCACATTTCCTGGTAAGATGTCAGCCAGCTTCGCCCACCGCTCTGCTGGCCAGGAAGGAAGCAGCTGGGAGTGGTGTGATAGGGCTCCAGAGCACCAGGCAGGGAGTGCCGTCTGCTGGGCAGGGAGAGTCACCCGAGCGAGCGCTGAGGGCCTTGGGAGATGGGCTGGTTTCTGTAGGTGGGGAGGGAGAAGGGGCCTGGGAGCAGGAGCTCGGTGGGGAGGTTGGGGGGCAGGGCCCTGAGGGACGGAAGGGCCTTCACCCCCCAGCGCAGGCCAGCGCGGAGGACTTCTGAGCAGTGAAATGAAATGACCAGGTGTTTGGTTTAAACTGCAGTCTACCCATGAGGACTGTGAGTTGGAAGGGACAGTTCTTAGGGCTGATCAATTTGAAGACCTTAGAAAGCTCGTCTTGGGGCTGGGGTTGTAGTTCAGTGGTAGAGCGCTCACCTAGCATGTGTGAGGCCCTGGGTTCGATCCTCAGCACCACATAAAAATAAATAAATGAAATAAAGGTATTGTGTCCATCTACAACTAAAAAAAATAAAAATAAAAAAAAAAAGAAAGCTGTCTTTTCAAAGGGGCAGAGAGAAGGGGGATTAAAAATCATACAGAAAACTTAGGGTTCTAGCTTCTCTGCTTGTGTGCAGATGGCAGAGGTGACAGGAGACTATGTTGGAGATGGGCAGTGTGAGGAAGTGGGGTGCCCTGTAGGCAGTGAAAGGCCAATCCCAGAGGTTAGGGGGCCACAGATGGAGATAAGATTCTGATGAGGACCCCTTTCCTTCCCCTGGGAGGCCGAGGTGAGGCTGGTGGGCTGCAGGCAGAAGTCAGGCTAAGGACCACCCTGAAGGGCCTGTCCAGAGGCCTTCCAGTATAAAGAGGGCCTGGGGGAGGGTCTCCCATGTTAGGTCGGTGGCAGCGGCGACTTGGTGGCGACTTAGTGGCAACTTAGAACAAAGCAGCCCGCGCTGCTTTGAACATCAATCAGATGCCGACGGAAACGCCTGTCAATCAGCCAGATCTCCTGACTAACGCCTGTCAATCAACAAGACCCCCTGGCCAATCCTGGAGTTCAGCCAACTCCCCTGACCAACTCCAAGGGGGCAAGGGACCCTAGAGACACCTTTTCCTGTCCCAAGCCCTTCCCTTCCTGCTATAAGCCCCATAAAAGTCCAGTCCAGTTGAGCTTCCACGCGGTTTCTCCTCAGACCCTTCCCCTGTCCCCTCTGTGGGTCTGATCGAGTTCCGCCGAGGAGTGAAATCTCAATAAAGCCTGTTAAGCGGCCCTTTTTAAATCTGCCTCCTTTGGCCATTGCCTGCCCCTACTGATCTGACACCCCATGCTGTCCTCAGAGCGCTGCTGGCAAGAGCTCGGCAGACCTGGCCTTTAGTGGTTTAGTGTCTGTGTTTGTCTTGTGTAGCGGGAGGCAGTGTCCCTCTAGAAGCCCAGGTTAGTGACAGTTTGGGGTCTCACAGGCCTGAGCTGCAGTGAAGGGGGCCTGCAGGAAAGAAAGGCGGTTCTTCACGCTGCTGCAGCCAGCTGGGGCCCTGCGGGCGTGGGACCAGGTGGTTGCTCTTATGAGCAAGGAACTCGGCCTGGGGTAAACAAGCAGCACCTTGCCCACTCAGGGGCGCCCCCTCGGCAGCTCCAGGTGGGAATGCGACCCTGTATCCATGAGAAGCAACGCCTCCAGGTTCAGGTGACAGCTCCGGGCAAACAAATTGCATGAATGAGGCCGTCTGTGGGCAGGATGGGATCGTGAGTCCTCAGGACAAGTCTGTGGATGACCTGTCTCCTCTGCCTGCCATTTGAGGGCAGGTGTGCTGGGCATAAGGGCAGACTCACGGCTCTGCCTCTGGTTGGAGAGGCCCGGATGGTGGATGGTGGGGCGGGGGTGGTCTTGTCACAGAGGATGCGTGGGTGGCAGGAAGGGCCCTGAGAGGTGACGGGTGGCTCTGCTTGCCTGTGTCAGGAAGTTGCATCTTGGTTTCCAGGAGTTGATACTTCCCTGTCTGCAGAGGGTCTCTGAGCCACGGGGAAGCACAAGGTACCTACAGGTGATTCCCTGACAAGGACAAATAGGGACAAATATGGGGCCTGTTCTCTTTCTTGCCCCAATACGGTAGGAACACGTGACCATGGGGCTCTGGTTCTCGGACGCTCAAGCCTAGCGGGCTTGTTTGCTGACTGGCCTCCGGTTCTGGGACTCTGAGGATGGGCCCAGGGCTATGTGCGTCACCGAGCAGGAAATCAGGTGATTTCATTGTAGGTCTGGGAGGAAAAGCACACTTAGGGGTTTCAGCCATTTTCCAGATTCTGATCTGCAAAAGCCCTCACAGGTAGAGGCTAGTACTCAAAGCATGGAGCTGTCTAGACAATTTGGTACCTGATTTTCCCAGACTTCCCTGCAGGAGGGAACCCCACTTTGCTTTGAGAGACGAACAACAAAAGCCCCTCCATGGTTTTATTGTGGCCTTGCTTAGGCAGACTCTAAAGCGGGGTGATGAGTATCCAGCACGAGAAGGAATCTATGAGGGTCAGGTGAATTTTTTTTTTTTTTTTTTTTTGGTACCAGGGATTAAACTCAGGGGCACTGGTCCACTGAGTCACATCCCCAGCCCTATTATTATTATTATTTTTAATTAAAAAATATTTTAGTTATAGTTGGACTCAATACCTTTATTTTATTTTTATGTGGTACTGAGGATCAAACCCAGCGCTCCACATGTGCTAGGCCAGTGCTCCACCGCTGAGCCACATCCCCAGCCCTATTTTGTAGTTTATTTACAGACAGGGTCTCATTGAGTTGCTTAGTGCCTCACAGTTGCTAAGGCTGGCTTTGAACTTGCAATTCTCCTGTCTCAGCCTCCCAAGCTGCTGGGATTACAGGTATGTGCCACCATACCTGGCTAGGTGAATGTGTTTTAAGCGTGCTCTTCATGTGGACTTACAACTGTACCAGTTTTGTGGGTAATTTTATGTGAAAAAACAATTTTGGAGCCTGTTCTAGATTTATGAAGTAATTTATTTTCTAAGTATTTCCCTATGGGTAGGAATTTCTTCCTGAGGGTACTATTATGCAAAGCAAAATTCCCTTTTTTGGGGAAAATCTCTTTGGAAGGAATTCATGACAAGGGCCATGGAGATCTGTGGAATTCACCTGTGGGGTATTTCCACAGTCCCTTAACCTGATTGACTGCCTGCTGAGGTTTTCTTCCAATAACAGGTGGAATCAGAGAACAAGAAATGTAAAGTACCCAGAGATTCTACTTGTTTGGAGTGCTTCACTGGTCTGGAGCTGGGTGGCTGCTGTGGGGGCATCTGGGAGTCACAGTTTGTCCAGTGGCACCCTGGCCTCCGCTCTCTGGCACCTGTAGCACCCTCCTCCCTGCATGACCCCGAGTCTTGATAACCAAAAATGTGTCCAGTTGCCAAACATTCCTGGTAGACACAATGTCCTCTGGTTGGGAGCCACTGGCCTAGAAGACTGCTTATGTAAATGATTCTCCAATAAAATGTTATATGACATGTTGTCGGCTCAATAAATTTACGTTGCAAACCTTTCTTGGAGGTTAGAATGTAAAACAGAGCAGATGCCCTCCCTTTCTGGAATGGAGGTGCTATTTCCAGCATGCTCCTGCCTTGCTGGCTGCAGCACGGGTCCTGGAGCCCGAGCTGAGGCCCCGGCACTGGGGCCTCCTCACACGGCCCGGTGGCTCCGCCAACAGACCCCCTGCAGGCACCAAGAGGGAAGCTGACACAAGCACAGGGCTGTCCAGCAGGGCTTCTGAGGTGGGTTCTTCTATTTTAGGCTCACCTGGCTTCTCTCCTCCATGCACACGTTCCACTTTCCCTCACTCCCAGGAGGGCACTGAGAAGCACTTGCCCACACCAAGCCTTTATCAGAGGCCTGTAGACGGAAAGACACTCCTAACAGCCAAGGTGGGGTCTAACGCTGGGAGCAGGCTGCTCCCAACCCTGGTGGGCCTGGCATGCCACAGAGGGAACAAACCCTGACAAAGGACGCTGATGGGAGCCAGAGCCCCTGACCCAGGCCTCCCAAGAGCAGAAAACGCACATGTTTTAAAGGGGCCCCAAACTGTTTCCTAAAGCAAAGACACATTTTTGTCTACACCTGCACACCTCTGTGCCTGGAGCCTCTGCACGCACGGGTGTGCTACAGATGGAGTGGATTCATCAGGTCCCTCCAGAACTTCACTGCTTCAGCAACTTTGAGACACGTTCCCTTCCTCCCAAATATTGCCACTAGTTTAACTCAAAAAACCACAACTGCTTCCATGGGGAAACACACTATATATTCTTCCTCTCACATTTGGCTTAAGAAACAGACACCTAGCACAAGAAAATCTGTGTAGCAATTTTTAAACATGTTAATATTTAATAATGGAGGGAAAGGGGTCATGAGTTAAATCATGAGTTTTTTTTCTGATGATGGATAACAGATGAGAATCCATGTGTTCCCTTATTTGGGGAGAAACAGCTAAGAGGAAAACTGCATGTAGAATTTTAATTAATACACGTAGAAATACACGGTATTTTAAAGAACCTCTTTAACAAAATGGTAGATAGTAGGATTTATTTTTTCAATTTGAAAAAACAAAACAAAACCCAAAAAACAAAACCTCAACCTCTCCTCATATATATACAGCGTCAACATGTTCAGAGCACTTACATCAGGCAATGTTGTTTTGCTTCAACTCTATAATAGCACTGCTGTGCCACAGTCAGATTTACAGTCTCATCAACAGTCACACAAACATCATGATTTTACAGTTCAATACACAAGAAAAAAATAGACATCTTCCCGGCACTTTGTTTCCTCCCAGCCACGGCCTGTTTCCACGTCTTTAAATCCCAACAGTGGCTATTTTAGAAGTCCTATCCTTTCCAGATCCAAAATTAAATAATGAGAAATTTGCCATTTTGAAATAACCAAGAGTTTATTAAAGGACATGGTGAAGTTTACCCACCAAAGGATGTGTAAAAAAACTGCATGAAAGTAAAAATAAATAAAGCTGTCGTAAAGCAGCCCGTTGACATGTTAGCTCAGACACTTAGAGAAGTGTCATTGAAGTTGTAAAGAAATTATTTATATTCAAATTACAACTTTTTGACGAACCTAATGAAAATAACTGATTTGGTAAAAGGTTCAAAGACTTCCACATTCAAGCTCGGTGTCACTTCATGCGCACTCTCGGGCGGGGCGGGCAGCAGCGATGACATATTGCTGTATTCAGACATAAGGCACTGTGATCTAAACATGCTGTACACTCACCTTATGTCACATCACCTGTTCCATACCAGTGAATTCTTGGAAATGAAAAATAATAAACATTTCAGGACACAGTGCACTTTAATGACATACAGCATTTAAAATCCTTCAGATGAAGGTCTGAAAACAGTCTTTAACGCAAGGCTGAATCTTCAAGCACATAAAATCTCTCTTTTTTTATGCTTACAACACTGGAAAAACACCCATTACTAAACCCTGACATACATTCTTCGCCATTTTACTCTCTCCCACTTGCAGCCAGTGTTCATGAGGCAAATCGTGACCCAGAAACTTTGTTCAAGTTCTCCTACGAGGAGGTCTACATTCTCCGCCGTCATTCTGTTTCTGCCTCCTTTTGTTTGGCACCTGCCAAAAGATGGAAAATGAAAGTTTCAAAGCTTATGCTAACAGTAGAGTGTTCTGCACCACTGGCTTCTACGTGCCCAGCACGTAGGACAATGGTCCAGGGGGGGAAGGAGCAGGCAGGCGGCTCCCAGCTCCCCCGACCAACACACTGCTGTGCTGATCCACATTACAAGTTGTGATTCTAAATATGTGATTCTAAATATTCTAAATATCGTAGATTCCACTGCTAAAAACTTCAGAAGATGTATGTAGGTAGGTTTTAGCATAGGCATAGAGAATTTCAGTTGCGCATACCTACAAAAGTCTAAAACACAAAGCATGTCTAGGGAAAATTCACGCAATGCCTACAAGAGTCTGGCGAGGGCATTTCACAATGGGTTAGTAGGGAAAGCGACTGTTCTGAACACAGCAGACGCTAGACTTCAGGAAGAGATTAACAATCTACTAGGATAAGGGGCTAAAACCCGGCTGTTACTACCATCGGATTGCTTGCATGCCCATCCAGTGTGGGTGTAGCTACACAGGCTCACATGCAGTCTAAGTTTCAGCAATGAACTATTGCTGAAAACTTTGAAAAAAAAAAAAAAAAGAAAATATTATTGTATTGAATCAGTATCCCTAACAGGGAACTGTGGCCCTTATATGGTGAAAAGAATGGCCACTGGCACTTTTCATTGCATCACAGCAGGTAGGTCTCAACAGTCCTCTGACTATTCCGTAAATGGCCACCCAGCGGTGCTCATCCTGGGTGCCCTGCCAAGCACCAGTGGCTTTCATTCATGGTTTCTGTTTCATCTCATGGAATCTTAGTAGGAGATGGGACTGTGCATCCTGCTCACTCTACAGATGACACTGAGGCTCACTGAGGTGAGGTGACATTCAGAGAGCCACATCTGGATGGAACCAGTGGTGCCGGCATTCAGCTGCTGAACACATGGGTACCTCCCCTGATGTGCGGGTGCTGACTGCTGTGGCGGATGGACCCGGGGCCTGTGAGCTCCTCTCCAGGTGCTCACTTGCAGTGCAGCTATCAGGGTCACAGAAGGTTTCCCCTAACGAATGGGGTTGTATACAATATGCCATTGAGAATGCCAATCCAGTGATTTCTAAGTGAACAAACACTCCAAATTCCAGCTGTGAAACAGACTGCGTCACTGTCTCAGCAGGGGTGGGAGGAGCGTGAATGACTTACAGTTTTGAAATACCGAGCCTAGAGGCAATTTAAACTCATCCAGCTCGCCCTTCTCATGCTTATGGTTTGAGACACCAAGGCCCAGACGATAAGTCACCTGACGGGTTTACTTGGAGTTTTTAATGCCCAAAAGATCTTGGTCAAAGGGACAGATGCCCTGGGCTGATCTTCAGACAGACTCTGCTGGCAGACTGCTGCTTTGGTCCCGGGCCAGTCCCTACAAAGGGGATCTTTCACTGAAGATGTCAAGCTATACACCTGTGGGGCTGAGTCTGCTCATTGAAGAAGCTTTTTCCTAATATGCTTGGAAATTTATATACCGGCATTCCCTGGTGTGGGTTAGTGCAGCCTCCTCTTTGCAGTGTTGCTGGGGCGGGGCGGGGGGGCGTTCTGCACCACCAGGCAGGTAGCTGTGGCTCACTCTTGGGGCTGTGAGGATTTCGCTGGTGAATGACACAATTTATCCATTCTTCTTTTGAAAGATATTTGGGTTATTCCAATTTTAGGGTAATGCAACAAGCAATCTCATACTCGTTTATACTATTTCATGATTATGAAGATTATTGTGAGTTTGAAGCTCTCGAACACTTGGAGTCTGAAAATCACTGTATGAGGCCCATCTGACCCAGCATCTGTTTCTGACTTACTACATGCATGGTGGTCCCCCCACAGGCGTTTCTAATAAGTTCCAGGTGAAACTAATGCTGATGCTGAAGCCCAGGCCACCTGTGAAGGGGACTGCTCCACAGGGACAGCTCTCTTGGCATTCTCAACTAGTAAGAATGATTCAGGTGGTGGGGACTCCATTAGGGTGGGCGTTTTTAGGTTACAGACTAATTATACAAACTAGTGTTGGGGGGCTGGAGTGCCGCTCAGCGGTAGAGCGCTCATCTAGCATGCGTGAGGCACTGGGTTTGATCCTCACCACCACGTATAAATAAATAAAATAAAGGTATTGTATCCAACTACAACTAAAAAAATAAAAACTAGTCTTGGCTGAGTTTGATTGATTCTGAACTGACGCAAAATCAATATCATACAACATGCATCATTTACTGCTCCACTCCAGAGAGTTCAAACAATAATAAGTGCCACTTATTGTCCCATCTTGGCTTTGGGTCTGTGGCCCTGCAAGGCTGGCTTGCTGACATTTGATCTGGACCAGGAGGGAGAGCAGTGGGAAGAAGAGAAACAGAAAGGGAGGGGCTCTGGTGGTTTCGAGACCTGTAGAGCCCATCTCACCACTGAATACACAGCACGTGAGAAACCCCAGCTCTCGGGTCCCCGCCACCCTCCTCCCCTCTGGGAATATCTCCTATAACTTTCTTCCTCTAAATGGAACATCAAAATTTCAAAACTGAGACGAGAATGAAAATGGAAATGGACGACAAGGTAACATACAAAGCCTCGATCTGGAGCGGGGGGCTGGAGGAAATGGGAGAAAACACCATTCACCACCCCACCTCCCTCCCTTTCTAGACACTGGGGTCAAGACTGAAGTCAGCATTTTTACCTGCTGGTGTGAGTATCAGGGCTTGCAGAATGTCTGACAGGGAGATAATACCCACAATGCTGTCTGCTTCGTTTACTACCACCAGCCGGTGGACCTGTGGAGAGGAGAAAGCAGGCTGCGTGTAAATAAAAAGTGTTTTAAGAGGGATATTGGGGAAAATGCCACTCATGCACTTTAGTACAATGAATAAATCCCATGAATGAGAGGAAGCAATGGTGGATTGAGCCAGAGAAAGGCCTGGGGCTCTAGGGTCAAAGTGCAATGCTGATTTGCTTGACCCTGTCCAAGAAGTATAAGCCAACTATATCCTATTGAGTTTTAAAATTTCAGAACATTGATAAAAGGCACGTTCAGCACAGAAGTACAATGTAGCTATAGACATTCTCTTAAGCACAGAAGTTTTACTTTTTTAAAGGTGAATCTGTTTCTAGTAGCCATCAGGAAACCTGTTCTACATGGGAAAGAAATCCAGACTGTTACAGAAACTAGGAAACAGGGCCACCTAAGATTGCCTTTTATTTTCTGTAGTGTCTTTTCTCTATGAAATTCATAAGAATAATATTCAGAAGGATAAATGAACTATAATGAAGTGAAATGGATACTATTAACCTCTAGTTTTCCTCTCTAAACTATTTATAAATGAATGGAGGACATTCTGCAGCATTACTGTAACATCCTTCCAGCGGACGGCATGGCAAGAGCACGGTGCTCTTCTGGCCTCTCTGACTTAATCTCCAGAAGCAACCGCGGGCCAGATGGCTCCCCGCAGGATCCTCTCCACAGAACAGGCAGAGCCTTCGCACAAAATTTGGACACAGGAAGGAGATAGAGAATGGGGGAAATTCTGCTTTTATAGTTTGTCTCTAATGACATGATGTTGGTGATGTTTTTGGTATCAGAGTTTGCTTTAGGTTAATAAAAGTCACTTGGTCATCTTTCTCATATTGAGCAACATAAATTTCTTCAAAAAGTTTTCTAATAAGCTTTCAGGTTCTTCAATACTCCTGTGATATAACACAGTATAATTACTGACCATAACTATAAATTAAAATAATGGTTTATATCTAGGATCAGAGAATGTTTTAAATTCTATGCTAGACATATTTTATTATCAATATTTAATAATTGTAATAATATCTTTTGATCTACTGAAGGTCAAGGGAAATCATCTCCCCTAGAGTGCTCACATGATTCTTTGTAAACAAGAACCAAAAATAATGACAACTATTGCTGAGTCTGAAATCTACAAGTGTTCCTTGTCCCAGGTACCTTAAAGTTAGTGTTGTGTTTTTCCTATAAACCGAGTCTTTATTGACCCCGTGAACCCTCTTCTAACAAACTACATTAAAGCTAAAAATTGGTTTCATGCTCCAATAGGAGTCATCTGGTCAAAGAATTTTAAAGAGGGAAAATGTGAAGATGTGTAATTGAGAAAACTACTTAGTTGTATTATCATTTTCCTCAATGTCCTCTTTTGTATTGCAGAGATTTCTACTGCAGGTGAACAGAGAAGAGCACAGGCCTTCCCCACACCACCCTGGACTCCACTGCCCAGAGACAGCGCTGTCAGTCCTGTGCTATGTGTGTGTTCGAGCCTCTTCTCTGTGCAGATGCACGTGGACAGCACGTGGAGTCCTGCTGGGCACAGTGCCCGGCCTCTTCTCTTAGCAATGCCTTGCTAGTGGTTTTCAGCATCAATACCAGTGGATATTCTTCAATGTGTAACATGATTTTTAATTGTCATAAAGGACTCTGTCACATGGATGTCCACTGTCCTCACACATAGGGAGAGATACCTTGCCTGTTTCTGCTTATCTTCAGAAGGTACATAATTCCAAAGACATTAATAAAAAGTTAGGATGTATTCCCAAGTCAATTGACACCTTTTGAAAACAAGTGGTGAACTCAAGTAGAACAAGGGAAGGCTTGCCTCTGAGATGCTAGTGCAGCAGTTAAAAGCCTTGATCTGGGGGTGGAGCTGGGGGCTAACTCAGAGTAGGAAACAGGAGGTGGGGTGCTTGAACATACAGAGTTAAAGGAGGGCTTGGTGGATCTCTAATAATAACGATGGCCTTTGATGTAACTTTGCATGTCACTATCAGAAAGCAATGTAAGGTCACATGTTATTAGCTTAAAAATAATCAGGAACTTTGCTTCTTGGCCAGTTCTCTTACATTTATAATAATATCAAAACAGACTTCTCATTAGGAATGCATTTTGTTTAACTGGGGGCTCTTCCAGAAGGAAGAGAGTCATAGCTTTAGCTGTAAAGACTGACACAGGACAACACTCCTGGACCTGCCTGACAGGACAGGAATGACAGTGGGAATGGGTATGCTGAATTAGGCAAGCCACACGGAGATCCTTCCCCTCTTCCCTACAGGGTCCTGCACCACGCATACTTGCACACCCACTCAGCCGCGGAGTACAGGGCTGTGGGTGCTGAGGCTCAGGAGACTGGGGGCTGCTAGGCCATTGATGATGATCTAAATCAGGGAAGAGAGAGATTGGTATGAAGAGAGCAAATTAACTTTAAAAAGTTCTATTTCATTGATTTACCATTTACTTTGTTAAAATAACATAAGTCATACATTTTAAACTTGGAATTCATAAATACTCTGAGTTTAAAGCTTCTGGGGCAATTTTTGTTTCCTCATGTGCACATTTTTCAGGCTGTGAAAGTATCTCACCAGTGTTTTCGATTCAACTATGATATTAGAATTATTAATGAACTCACTTCAACTCAACGACCCTTTCTGGATCACCCAGAGGAAGCTGCGCTAGGCCCTGGGCAATGGCAGTGGCCTGCTTGTTGCAGTGGGACGGGGAGGAGGTGGAAGGCTGGGGCCGGGGCTCTCACCTCGGCTCTCACTATCCTGTCCACGATGGTCTCCAGTGTTTCCAGCTTACTGCACTTCACAACACCTTCAAAATACTGTGATCGGTGCTGCAGGGCCTGGGTCACCGTGATATCCAGATTATTGTAGGTCTTCTCAGCAGCAAGATTCTGTAACAGTCACAGATCAGAACCCTTTCATTCTGATCCACATTAATGGCAAAACTGTGTCAAGTTTAAAACAAGCTGATTTGTAAAAACTTTAATATTTATCTTATCTGGACACCAAAAGTTCTTTCTAGCTTGTATCATGCCACAGTGCTGTCATTTCATCATCTTATCAATCATAATTAAAGACTTCACATCACGAGGTACACGTTAACTATGGAGTGTGTTGTAAGTGTTAGTGACGTATCCTGCCAGAGGCTTTCCTCATTCTTACCTTTGAGTGCTCCACACTGGGCCTGGTAGCATCTTTTGAGAGGACTAACACTTATAAAAGGTGACAAGTACTACAGAGGTAGGGAGCCTGCATCAATAAACTTTCCCAATGAGCTCCCCAGAGACAAGGCTTTTGCCAGGAAGGCCTTGGTGGTGGTGCTGGTGGTGGCAACAGCAGTGGCCCATCAGAGTCAAGAATTTATGGGAGAACAGCAGGTCTGAGAAGTCAAGTCTCATAAAGCCAAATAGTGTCTCAGGGTTCTGATTAATTTTAGTGGGTCCCATTCAACCAAAATTCCAATGAACTTATATTTTGGTGTCTATTATGTTAAACAGAATAGGATGAACCAAAGATTTGAGACAGATGCAAAAGAATATTTAATGCAGGGGTCAGTACTGTAGCAACACATGGTGTGTACTTTGGAGCAAAGTATCTGTTCCTTTTCTTAGAAACAGTGTCAAACTCCTTAGAGTAAATGGGAAGAAAGGAGCTGCACATGGAAAGATGCAGAATGGACAGTGAACCTAGGAGAATTAAGTCAGGATTCAAATATAGGACTCTATGTAATGCTATTTAATAAAAATTCACTTGTAATCTTGTTCCGAACAGTGGCTCCCAGTCAGCAAGCAGGAGGGTGCATTTGGCAGGGCATCCACAAACTCCCGTGTATACTGAGCACGCACCTACAGACAGCATGACCATTTCAACACATGCTACAGTGGCAGGTCTGTCTTTTGTTGGAAAGACAAACAAGTACTAAATGCTACTGCACACTAACATATGATTCATTGCTAAACCAATGAATATTAAAAGTCTTTACTATGGGGAGCCTGAAATTTTCTAAGATTTTCAACCTCAAAGAAGTTAGGAATTATTAGGGAACAAGAGAAAAACATAAAAATAGGTTAAACAGGCTTTAAGATATGTTCTAAGAGGTTTTAAAAAATTGAAAATACTTACAATTACATCAAATTTGGAATAAATATCGACGACTTTTCCTAAAAATGAAAATATGTGTTAGAAAAATATTTGAGGAACAGAAATAACTCATTTAAAATCAGTCTTAACTAAGCCGTTACCAGGGATTAAGCACTGATAGACCTGTCTGAGCTGCCACTCACAAGTCCTGACACTCCACCCACCTCCGTCGCCTGGCTGCTCCTTGGAGGACTCCAGTTTTTGTCCATGAAGAACAAAGATCATGTCTATTTTAAGATGGACATGAAATCATATTTTAGTGAAACTATGAATATAAACGAGTTTAAATTTCTTATTTTCCGGAGAGCTCCTAAGTGCTGAATGCATTGCATCTAAAAGTTCATTCTCTGCTTCTCCCATACTTTGCCTTGAAGAGTAAACAGGGACTATGGTTTGGCAGGGACAGCTGCACAGACCTGACTCGTCCACCACGGGCAAAGCCGACACTCGTCTCTCCACAAATATGCTCAAGGCTCTGATGATGGGGGTGTCTGGGTGGATGAAGGCGATGCTGTGGTACGTTCCTATTCCCAGCTCGTCCAGGTTCTGCCTCATGAAGGCGGGCTTTGGCATGTCAGACATCTAGACAGGGAGACAAACGCAGACGTTCCAGAACCACCACAAACCCTCCTGATGGTCAAATGTCCAGATCTGCATGGAAAACTATGTCCGATATATCAAAGTTGCCTTTTCTAACAATCTGCTTGGATGTCTCAATTAACATGAAAAAGTTACATAACAATTGCATCTTTCATTCAAACCAGTTGCACATCTATGCTTATCTTTAAAGTATTCAAAGCATTTTAACATTATAACATTTCTCCTATCCATTCACTGAAAAAGTGGGTAGATGAAGGGAACAACAGCTTTCTTTGGGAAATTAAGACTTGGAAGCCACCAAGAACAGAACATTTATTCTTAATTATTCACATTAAACTCTTTGGTCCTGCTGGTGGCGCTGAGTAACATCTATGAAGAACCCAGGATTTGCAAACCCCAGACCCCTGGCATGGCTGAGCCCTCGAGGCTAGTCCTCACTCCACCCACTCCACACCCTGACCACTCCTTGGAGGACTCCAGGTTTTGTCTATTAGGAACAAAGAACAAGCCAGCTGAATAGAATTAACAGAACCCTTAAAAATTAATGTTCTTTTCATGGGCAGTTTTCAAGGAGGAGGGATAAGTCAGAAAAGTCTAGGATCATGTTTGACATAACAAAATAAGGTCTATGGTTTCAAAGATCCACCTTTTATAAAGGGTACAGTTGATTCCATCCTCCTGGTGTACCTTATAATTATCAGGAAAAGATGAACAATTAGAAGAAACAAAATGTTCAAGTCAAAGAGTTCATCAATATTCAAATCATGAGAATCCTAGAAATTTAGAGAAAAAAAAAAAAAAAAAAAAAAGAAAGACCTATTAGGTCATCTAGTCCATCTCAATATAGGATATTCCCTGTTCTAAACTCTAGGCTTGGGCTAATTTTCAAATATCCTGAAGGGTAATGCTACCTTTTCTCAGACTATGATCTCATTAATTCAGTAAAAATCAGATCCTGAAGTTTCTTTATTTAAATTCCACATTTTTATCTGAGAACCTCTAGCTGAATATTCTAGTAGCATGATTCTAATTACCACATTGGCCCAAATATAAGGCAGTACTGGGCAGAGGCAACCTCCTCTATTTTTATAAGGGAAAAAATCTGACCTAGCTCTGCAGAGGGACACTCTCACACCTGTCCTTTGGTGTGGCGGTGACAGCATGGGTGGTCTGGGCCTGCAGAGGCTCTTGGGTTGCAACTCACAACTCACTGCCTGGGCAACTCTGGGCCTGTCGCCCCTGTGTACAACCTCACGGGCCAGCAGACGGTTGTCAGAGGTGGCTGCAGATCTGGAGTGCTTGGTATGCATACCAGCTCTGCCACCTGCCAGCCACAGAACCCTAGCCAAGACACTTCACCTTGCTTAGGGGCATCACCTATAAAATGGGCTTAATAATAAATACCCAGCTGATGGGGCGGTAATTCAGCCTGTGAAGTGCTAGCCCAGTGCCGGGCACCAGCAGCTCTCATAGTTAACACATTTCAGAATTATGACTCTTAAGGAATAAGTGCACTATAGGCCTAGGACATGTGGAGTCTGAAAATGTGCCTCTTGGGCTGGGATTGTGGCCCAGTGGAGGCGCACTCACCTAGCATGTGCAAGGCCTTGGGTTCGATTCTCAGCACCACATAAAAATAAATAAACAAAATAAAGGTATTGTGTCCAACTACAACTAAAAAACAAATATGTTAAAAAAAAAAGTGCCTCTTTACCCCACACCCGGTGTTTCTGCAAAACCTAAACGATAAGGCAGCCCCATTCCCAGATTACATATCGACATTGATAAACAATGTCAATATGTCCCTCATTTTTTTCCCTAGACTGTCTATTAAACTTCATGTTTTTGTTTATTTTTTTGGTAAATTACTCTTCTCCTTCCTATTTCATAGCATTTATTTAACCATGAAGTGTAATTTATATATATAGACTATTTTAAAATGTAAGACTGGTTTGATGAACAAGATATTTCAAGGCTGCTTCCAGGGGAAGAGCTTGGTCAGCCTGTGAATTACACTGAATGCAATTTTAATTCCTACGCAGAGCTGTGGAGGAGAAAGTGGAAGAGCTAGTTTGAAGTAGATTTTTAATATCTACTATGTTCTTTAGGAAAAAACAACTTTTCAAATGACCTCCTCTGAATTACCAATGCTGCCTAGGGATCTATCTGACTACTTATGTGTAACCTTAAATTCAGTGACAGTAATAAGGGGGAGCAGAGAAGCTGTCTCGCTTCTGAGCCTCTTTTCACATTGTGGACCAAAGAGGTTGTGGGTTTTAAATGACTATGAGAACAGCTAATTTCAGACACCACTGAGAAAATGAATGGATAATAGAGGCCTGATTTGGACCAACATGGTATTCTCTTGACAAAATTTTATTTGCTTTGGGATTTCCTAGTATTGCTGTTGTTTATAAGAAGATAACCTCAGGGACAGTATTTTTTGAACATGTTTCTTGAACCATAACACTGATCAAAGCATCATGAAGCAACTTTTGTCCTAAACATTGGTTCAGTTTACTTGTACAGCAGTCCTTAATTAGACTGACTTGTCAACAGTTTTACCTCCCCTTGGGTATTAGGTGATAAAATGTTCTAATTTAGGTGGAGAATTAATTCCAAGTGTTTTTATTATTTTGGTACTTGCACTTGAATGTGATTGCTTTTTAACTGAAATCAACTTTGAGAATGTACAATTCAAATAGTAGTTAAGTTGAAAAACTAAAGTTTAGAAGTGGAGACCTCAAAACTAACAATCTACTACTGAGAGTAACAGAAGCCAATTTACTTGAAATGAATTAATTGAAGTAAATGCAACTATGTCTTTAGAAACACTAAATACTACTTACAAAAAGCTGGAGGAACTTGAGGATTCTTTTGTGAGTAAGTATATAAAGTGCATTCCCACTGATAGGGTCAATAACTGGCAATCTGTGGATTTTATTTTTGATCAACGAGTACACAGCATCGAAGAGGCTGCGGGAAAAGCCATTAAAGTTGTTAGGAGGCTTTAAAGAAAAGTCAGAAATCTTTGGACTATCCCAGCTTTAAAGCATTTCCAGTGTTTGTATATTACCATAATAAAAGGCTTATCAACTTAAAATACTGTTATGATTTTTTCCCCCAGAGCTGGGGATGGAACCCAGGGCCTCATGCATGCCAGGCGAAGGCTGTACCACTGAGTCACACCCCCAGCCCATGGACAAGTTTTAATCTGGAGACCACAGTATATTTTTAGTTTTTCACAATCTGTTAAAATATCTGAAACACAAGTGCTAGCTTCAAGTCTGTAGGGAATACTCCTTCGCAGTGTATTTAGGGACCTGGATTAGGACAGACCACACAGCCCTTAGGGGAGCTAGGGCACTGGGGATCGCACAGAGGCCAAGCTAGCTGGTGGGCTCCCAGGGTGGGTTCCCAGGGTGGGAACTGGCGCCTGTGGCTCCAGCCACCGGACTGGGTGGAGCCACCTTCTGCCTACTCACTGCCTCCCCTATGACTGGCTCCAAGAAGGCTTTTGGGTGTGTCTTCCTGTTAAGATTTGGAAATGAGAAAAATAAAACAAATAATTTACCTTTTCTCTCTAGAGTTCTTGAGATTTGAAAATGTCTTCTAGACTATCCTTTTTCATGAAAGCCTTCCAGGATCAGAGTCAGTACTGTTTCTGTACCATCCCCAGGCTCTGTCCTCTTGGACTGCCTGAGCAGGGTGGGGTGAGCCCAAGATTTGGCAACTGCACAGCTCCCTACACTGACCCAACACAGGAGATTGGACGTTCAGGATTGCGTAGTGTGACCATCTGCCTAGGTCATGTCAACCTCGTGCAGGAACATGGTTGTGACTTCTCTTGTCCCTAACTTTAATGAACTCAGATTTGGAGTTAGGGAGGCCGGCCCCATTTAGAGTGGAGAATGTTTTGTTTGTTTGCTTCTATTTATCTAACATGATAATAAAACAGATATATGAAAATAAAGGGAAAAAAACTACACGTTTACCTTGCATCTGGAGATATATTCACTAAAGGCTTAAATGTTTCTTGTAAATAAAGCTCTGTATTTATAGAAAGAAAATGCGCAGTTAGTTAACATATTTGCTGTTTGCCGTTATCACAGAAATTCAAATACCCTTCTGTTTACAGAGAATTAAAAGAATTAAAAATCTACATCCAAAGAAATTTTAAAAACTATTCTGTTAATTATAGGTATGGCAGTATTAAGCAACTTTGATTGTTCTCTGAATGTTGCCTTTGAAGAAAAACTAAATATTTAAAAACAGGATTTTAACAGATATTTATAACATTGGGGGAAAAGTCAAGCAATCTGATAAAAGAGCAATACCAGCTCTTTTATCAGAATGCTATCAATTTAAAATTACGCTCAAGAAATGAAGCATTTACAAAATACTTTAAAGATAATTTTCATAAGTTATAAGATAAAATTAGTTAATAATAAACTTTGCTCTTTAAATGTTCTTGTTTCATTTTACTAAATTAATGCTCACAACCTACTGAATCCTGGGAATCTTTCCAGCAAATGGAAATTTTCTTGGTAAAGGTATCAACTGTAATTAATTTGCTTTCCCAAGGTATGCACAAGAAGGTAGTTGAGAATACCTAAGCACTATTATTTCTACCAAATACCATGTACGAAATATGTAAATATACTTATACCTTGGTCAACAGTGGGTAAAGTATCATTTGATAAGAATTATTGGTCCTGATGTTAAGTTACACAATCACATCATAACAGGCCATATGGATTCCATGTTGACTTAATTCATTCAGCGTGGATTGAGAAAGCGATAATAAATCAAATATATCACTCAACAAAGCCTCTAACTCATTAAAAGGGCCTGCAGAGCTTTTGAGATACTGAGCATTGTTCTCAGTGACCATCATTGTGTATTCTCGGGCATACTATGGGAGGTGCAAATCCAGACTACTGAATTTCCAATCTGAAATTTCCCTTCAGTTGTTCCCTCCATTTCTTTTCTCTCTTTTTCTTGGGAGGCGGTTCTGGCGATTGAACCCAGGGGCACTTTACTGCTGTGCTACATCCCCAGCCCTTTTTAATTTTGAGATGAGGTCTCACTAAGTTGTTTGGGGCTTTGCTGAGTTGCTGGGATTAGAGCGTGTGCCACCACGTCTGGCTGGTCCCTCCATTTCCATCCAGGCTTTTCCCTGGATACCCTCTCCAAGGGCTCTTCATTCCACTCAGTTTGGGTCCTCTCACTCCCATCCCACCACCCCTGCCTGCTCCACCATCCACTCATGGGCTCAGGAAGACTCATTCGCAATCACAAAACAAGAATTCAAAAAATGGTTCCACTGCAGAAAAGTGTTACGATTGAAAAGGGTGAATTTCAATGTGACAGAAAATAGTGTTCCTGGAATTATTTCCTTGGTTTTTGATCCAAACCATTCACAAGAGTTATGGCTTACTTGTTCTGTGTTTTGCCATAATTTGGAAAGAAATAAGTTTAAATCAGAACAGACCCTTACTTCTGTGAAGGTCTGGCAGGTCCTTGGAGCATTTTCTGTACAAGGGCAGGTGTCAGGGGCTGGCTCTGTGGTCAGCTCACTCCCTCTACATTGCCAGCCCGAGTGCCAGGCCTGGCTTGTGTGGGTACTCTACATGCCCATTACCAGAATGGGTAGCCAGACTTCCAAAATGAAGACAAAAAAAAAAACAAAAAAAAACAATATGTTTTCTCTAATGTGTTATTATCATAGAGAAAAGAATGTGTGATACTAAAACATACTTTACACACTAAGTTTAACATTTTCTCCCGGATAGTAAAGATTTTTAGCACCTAGTAGTGCTTACCCCTCCATGTTTCAATCTTATGTTCCTCTAATTCATAAATTTGTACCTGCAAATAAGAAAAATTCTTATTTACAAATGTTAACATATACAATACAGGAACAAATAAACTACTTGGAAAATGATACGGCTTTTATAACAGCATTTTTCTGTTTATAGTTAGAAAATGAGAAGAAATGCAGAGAAAAACATGTATCCAAGTATTAAGAAAAACTTTGGGCTTTATATTTAGATCCAACTGCTTTTCAGCAATTTTGATTTAATAAATCATTGCTGAGATTTGTCACATGGGATCTAGCTGTACTTTATCAAAATCCATCCATTTAAAAATCACACTGTAGGCTGGGGATATTGCTCGGTGGTAGAGCGCTTGACTAGATGTATGAGGCCCTGGGTTCCATCCCCAGTACTGGAAAAAACAACAACAACAACAACAGAAAATATCATACTTGTGCTGAGTTTTCCTAGTCCAAAAGCAAAGATATGACCCCTAGTATTAACCTGCCTTGGTGGCGTTCAAGAAATCAGAATGTCGCATGACATAAAATAGAGTATTATAGTCTTTGTTAAAACTTCCTTCTGAGAGCGTGTCTCACCATGACTCGCTGTTGTATTTTACATAGAAATGCTATATAATAGCATTTTAGGCAAGCATTTTCCTTCATACAAGGAAGTCAAATGCCCACACACTTCTCAGATGGTGTCCCCTTGTTGAGTGATGCATGACTGTAGTGGACAACTGGCCAACAGTATTAACTGAATTGACTTACACCTTTTAGATGCCCCATGTAGTGCCAGTGAAATAAAGTATACAACTCTGCCTCTCCTCACGCTCACAAAAAGACAGACCCAAAACTACACCAGTGGAATCATAAACATCCCAGTGTTCAACCAAGGACAGAAGTGGTTTTCAAACTACACTCTTGCAGAACAGTGGGGCAGGCTCCGCGGGCTCTGCTGCTTACTCACATCAGCTGGAGCAGTCTTTCCTTCACTGGCAGAAAAAAGCCAACACTGAAGTTTTTCAATTTTAATCTCTACTTTCTTTTTTGTCCTTTAAAACCATAAAGTACGCATAGCTCTTGCCATGAAATTGCTGGGGAAACTCATCAACCTCTATGCACATGAATAGGCCTGCAAAGATAAACCCTATGGTCTCCTACCTTATCTCAGGTGTGAGGCCCCATTGGTCTGACCCTCTGGACAAGAGCAGTGGGCAGGTGTCCCTGTGCTCAGCCCAGCAGACGCCCAGTACCCTGCTGCCACAGGATGCTCTTGGAAGTCAAGCAGCGTCTACTCAGTGACATTTACAGAACATAGGGTCCACTGACTTGAGGAACTCTGAGAGCGGAATGTGGCAGCTATTTCCCTTCAGCTTTCCTGAGCAAAACTGCGCCAAGCCATGAGTATGTGACTGAGGGTAGTAGCTTCACCTTGCAATTCCCTCTTCGTATATGTGAAATAACGAACCATGCACCCCCATCTCATACCAAAAAGATCTTAAAATATGCCCCCTCCACAAACAGACATATACAGTACCAATTAATAAAATAGTAAGGATCAATGCCACTTACCATAGGTGACTTATAATATCTATGCAGTATATTTATGAAATCTGTGATTGTTAACATTCCTGGAACAAAGAATAGTATGTTTAAAAACAAAACTGTGGACATGGACAAGGAAAATTTAAATGGCAAGTGAACCTCGAATATTTACTAAAAAAGCTAATAAAATATACCTTAAAGATCTTAAGCATAGGTTAATATATTTCTATTAATGTATTTTCTATGTCTAATTAGAGGTATAATTCTAGCTGAAATTAAACCTGAAATTTAGCTACGGAATGAGAATATTTGGCAAATCAATGGGAAAAAATTGTCAATTGTTATAAAACATCTAAAAGAGCTAAAGGATCTAAAATACTTTAACAATAAGGTATAGTCTAATAAAGAATTCTCAGGAATATAGCTTTAGGAACATGACCCTCTGGAAGCACTGAGATGGTTTTCCACTATAAATAAAACAGTTTTAGGAAAGAGGGTCAACATTTGCTGTGTACCTACTATGTGCCAGAAGATTAAGATATGACCCGCTTCCCTAAGGGAATTATCACCTGGGGGGAAGCAGACACAGGCTATTTCAAAATGATGTGCTGAACAGGCACCCCTGAGCTAGGGCTGCAAATGCGCATCTGCCACGCACAAGGGTGGGCTTTTGTCCCCGGGTTGACAAAGGCACACAAGCTCTTCAGAGTGTCAAAGAGTTGCTAACTTAAAAGAACACCACCAAAGGACTCCAGCGAAAGCACGGCAGTGTTCTGGGTCTCCGGCAGTCCTGCCTTACCCGTGTGCAAAAGCAAGGAAGTCCTGTGACCAGCAACAGGTTCACCACCTGAGCTCCAAGGGCGCCCTGCACATCCCCCAGCTGTCCTCCTGTTTCAGACTCCCCCAGGCTCGCCCTGCTCACCTACAAAACTCTGCTTTTTACTCTCCCACAGTGGCGCTGCCCGGACACCGTTGGCCACCAAGGCAAAGAAGGCCTTCTTGACCTAGAGAAAAAGCAGAGGAAGGACACGAGCTGGGATGACCACCTGTCGGAGGAAGATACCGCAACAGGACGTCCATCGTCTCTCCTCGTTATCTCTGATGGCGGGTTTTGTCAGTTTGACAATCTGGAAATCATGTTATTAGCAAAAATCCACCTGTATTATACTTAAGAACATACAGGGATTGGAGATTGCTTTTTGAAACTAAACAATTCAATTAACTTCAATTTCTTTCCCTCTTGTGAGTGAAGACTTTTAATTTTTTTTTTAAGTTGTACATGGACACACAATATCTTCATTTATTTTCTATGTGGTGCTGAGGATTGACCCAGTGCCTCACACATGCGAGGCGAGTGCTTTACCACCACTGAGTTACAGCCCCAGCCCTGAAGATTTTTTGTTAACATAAAGACTTCATATAATTAAAGCCATACAAAATAATTAAAGCCTCCAATTTCTACTATATGTGATTAATAATTCATTTGAAAATACTGAAGCTATCTCAAATGACTTGAAATGAAAATTTGTTTTTAATATGCTCAATAACAAAAACAAACAAACACTCTCATTTCCCCAAGGATGAAAAAGAAAAGATCTGAAGATATAATGTACTTGCACTTTTATTCCCCTAAGGACACTCCGTACGTGCCTATTATGGGTCAGGCACTGTTCAGAATATGCTAAGACAAGAATCTCATTTAGCCCTCATGACAAATGCCCCGTGGGATAGTATAAGGTAACAGACAGATGATTTATTAATAGTTGAAGGCTCAGTGCCGAAACGATACTCTAAATACAAAATGCAGTACAAATAAGGAAAATGTTTGAATTTTGTTAATAACCGAAAGAAATAAAAACTAAAGGGAATCTAAAGCATCATTTATAGCTGCTGCCGTAGTTTGGATCTTAAATGTCTCCCAAAGGCCCATGTGCTGAAGGCCTGGTCCCCAGCTGTGGTGCTGCTGGAAGGTGACAGAAGATACAGGGGTGGGCCCTGGTGGAAGGAATTAGGAACTGGGGGCACGCCCTTGAAGGGGTAATGGGATCTGGCCCCTCCTTTCCCTTCTTTCTATCTTTTTGCTTCCCAGCTACCAAGAGGTGAACGCCTACTCTGCCCCATGCTACCCCCACGATATGCTGCACTGCCACAGGCCCAAAGCAACAGGCCCAAGTGACCATGGACTGAAACCTCTGAAACTGTGAGCCAAAATGAACTTTTCCTCTTTACAAATTGTTTATCTCAGGCATTTTTATCACAGTGATGGAAAGCTGACTAACAGCTGCTAAAATAAGTCAATACTTTGAAGTTCTATCTCCTTATAATTGCTATTATAAAATCAAAGTGGGAAAAAAAAAGAAGTGTGTCACATTAGATTGGGTATAGAGAGAAGTGAAGGGAGGGGAGGGGAGGGGAAGGGAGGATAGGAAGGGCAGCAGAATAAAATAGACATTATTATTGCTGTATGTATATAGTGACTGTATGACCAATGTGATTCTGCAACCTGTACAATCAGAAAAATGAAAAATTATACCCCTTTTGATTCAAATGTATGATATGTCAAGATCATTGTACTGTCATGTGTAACTAATACAATAAAATAAAAATAAAATAAAATAAAACCACTGGTGGAACCATGAAATATTTTTATATAACCACAGTTGGTATGATGAATCAACATGCTAAGTGAAATAAGCCAGTCCCCAAAAGTCAAAGATCAAATATTTTCTCTGATATGCGGAAGCTAATCCAAAATAAAGGGGGACGCGGGGGAGGATAGAAGAATGATTAGTGAAGTAGATGAAGGGGACTAAAGAGGAGGAAAGATAGATGGGAAAGGAAAGAACACTGGAATGAGTCTGACCCAACTTTCCTACGTATATATACGAATATACCACAGTGAATCTCACCATCACAGACACCCAAGACATCAACTTAAAGAAACTATAAGTAACTGACATAAAGATCAGTAGAATAGAAGAAAGGAAATAGGGGAGGGACCAAGGGAGGGAAAGAGGAAGTACTGGGGGCTGAATTAGAGCAAATCATATTCTATGTTTTTATAATTTTGTCATAATGAATCCTAATGTTGTGTATAACTAAAAAGAACCAATTAAAAAATTTAAAAAATCATAAAAACTGGGTGTGGCAGTACACACTTGTAATTCCAGCTGTTCAGGAAGTTGTAGCAGGAGGTTCCCAGGTTCAAGGTCAGCCTGGGATATTTAATGGGACCCTGTCTCAAAATAAAAAAATAAAAAAGGCTGGGGTGTAGCTCAGCAATAAAGTGCACCTGGGTTTCATGGCCAGTGCTGGGGCAAAAAAGGACAGGGGGTGTGGCTATAACAAAGAGAGAGAGAGACAGAGAGAGGAAGTGAGGAAAGAAGCAAAGATATTCCCACTTCCCACTGTGCTGTGGCTTCCTGGTTGGATTATTTTGGGGAGTGGGATTCCTGAAAAGACGTCTGACATAGCAATATTTATAAAATTGAAACCTAAAAAAATATCCACCTAACAAAAGAAAACTTGTTAAAATATGAGCATACCAATGAGAAAAACATATCTAACACTGGTTAAAACTGTATAATTATGAAGAGTATGTTGAAGTTAAAAAAAGTTTGACAATAAAAATACTGAGTATAAAATTATATATTGTGGTAATGATATAAAATATGTAAAATGGAAAAGATCAAAGAGAAGCAAGCCAATAATTACACTGCTATATTAAGGAGCTGGGACAATAAAATCTGTATTTCTTTTAAAAAACTGTTATATTGTTTTTGTATAACTTTTTTTAACTAAAAGAGAATGATTTTCTTCATATCCACTACATTACACCGTTTTTAATCTAGTAGTGAAAGAAATGGGTGAGAATTACAGGGACGTAAAACAGACTGCAAGATTAACAATGCAGAAGCTATTTACTCATTTGTCGCGACACATTTTGCCTTTTTGTAGAATTATGTATGTGCCTGGTTCACCTGCACAAAAGCAAAGGGATCACTGATGATCAGAGGGAATTCATCAATGATTCTGCACACTTACTAAACCCAGTCCTGCACTGTGTCTCCTACACAGGAGGGATTCTATATGTGAGTTAAGTGAACTAGCAGGGAACAGGAAAGAGGAGGTAAGGAGTGCCAGCCCAGTGGGACAGGAGAGAAATGTGTCTCAATGGCATCTATAGATTGATTAAGGACTTTTGAGCCACACTTTTTGTTGAGAATCACAAAGATGTTCAGCCTATTTGCCTAACTACATGGCGTTCAGGACGGTGTGTCTCTTTGAGTGCTCTGAGATTTCCACCTGGGGATACCTGGGGAATCCTTGACTGGCCCTAGAAACCATTATAAAAGACTATGGAGGAAAATTCACCTACAAAGAGACTCTAACACATCAATATCTGATTAGCTTGCTTTTCTAAACTAGTTGGAACAGCCTAGGAAGTGGGGCATCTTTTAAAACCACAAATTGTTTATTGTTTTCTTCAAAATAACACATGTATCAGGAAAAAACATTATTATACTAATTCTTCAGGATTTATTATTATTATTATTATTATTATTATTATTATTAAGTTGTAGATGGACACAATACCTTTATTTTATTTATTGATTGATTTTACGTGGTGCTGAGGATGGAACCCAGGGCCTCACACGTGCCGGACGAGTGCTCTACCACTGAGCCCCAGCCCCAGCCCCTCTTCAGGATTATTCATGAAACTCTAAATGACCACAACTATTGAATAGTTACTCCAGGAAGTTCCAAGTTTGGCCAAAATGAAACAATTGAAAACAACCTGTACAAGCCGCAGGAGAGACCTGGACACTACTGAGGTGATGGCATGTAGCCACACAGCCAAGGCTTGGAAGCACGATTCTTCACAGAAAAGACACACAGGGACTGTGATCCACATTCATTCTGGAATTTTCCTGAGGGTACTTTCCAAGTCATCCTCAAACAGATGACTTTCAACAGAAAACTGGAATCTATCAAAGAAGATCAAATAAATTCCAGGCAGGATAAGCACACCTGAGCATATCATAGTCAAGATGCCAAAAACTCAAGCAGAGAGAAAAATCAGCCAGATACAAAACCTTTCAAAGGAGCAACAATCAGACAGATGGCTGACTTTGCAACAGAAACATTGACAGTCAGAAGATGACAGAAAGTCAGTATGGTGACCCTGAAAGCCTGCCAGCCTGGCATGTGGATCCAGCGGAAACACTTTCAGGAGGCACCAGCAAATACAGCTGCTCAGACAAACAGGAGCTGGGAGAACTGTCAACCTACAACACTGCAAGAAATACCTGAAGGGGGTGGGGTCCTGGTGCTGGAGGAGAGACTCCAGAGCTCCGAGGACTGCAGGAGTGGGCGAGGCACACCAGGAAAGGGCAGGCACAAAAGCAAGCATGGACTGCTTAGAACAAGAGTACAACACCCAAGGGGCAGACGACATGCACCGAAGCAAATGAAACAGATATGCACAGGCAGGAGAGGGGCTGCCAGAGCTAAGCTGCCTCGTGAAAACCACACTGCGTGGGGTGGGCGGGTGAAGTATCATGAGCTGGACAACAGTGCGAGACAGATGCTACCAGGCAGCCGTCAGAGGCTACTCAAAGAATGCACGACTAAAAAGCTAAGGGAAAAAAAACAGAATAAAGGGCTTATTAAATTAAATGAAGGTAAGAAAGGAGGAATAAAAGAAGAAATAACAGGAAAAATTAAAAACATCACCATCATCATACAGCAAAATGCTAGACTTGAACCAGTCACAGCAGTGAGGACACCAGGTGAACTACTCAGATGACACTCAGGCATTTATGGTAGGATTTAATCATCATTAATGCAGGAATTATGTGACATCCCGGGACCCTACCAAGGAGAGGCTTTCTCTATTCTCTACTATGGCCCAAGAGTTGAATGGATGTGACAACTGTATGAGAGCCAAACGAGGAAGCCTTCCCTCTGGGTACGCATTTCTAGAAGTTTCTGGAAGAGACTTTCCTGTCTAGGGGACTGGTTGGCATCAAGCCACAAATAGCTGAGCATTACGGACTTTAATAAACAAGAACACCTGATCAGAAGGTGCATGAATTAACCCCAGGGGCAGGAGGAGTATTACTGTTAGCTTTATTTGCTAATATTTTGATATTTGATCTTGATATTCAATGTTTATACTTTGTACAAATGATCACATATACATCCAGCAGATTTTTTTTTTTTGGACTGGGAATGGAGCCCAGGAGCACTTTACTACTAAGCATATCCCCAGCCCTTTTTATTTTTTAATTTTAATATAGGGCTCACTAAGTTGCTTAGGGCCTCACTAAGTTGCTGAGGCTGGCCTTGAACGTGCAATCCTCTTACCTCAGCCTCTGCAGTTGCTGAGATTACAGGCATATGCCACCACACCCTGTTAGTTCCAGCAGATGTTAATGAATATTTCCATGCTATAGACATTCCCATCAAATTTCAAGTTAAAAATGACGACACCAATGACTGTTATTTCAGAACCAGAAAAAATTTCCATTTCCCCATGGTAACTTCTCTGACCATTCTGTTACCTAAAAAGTCATAGCATCCTAAATGCTGCAAAGCTACTAAAAGTCTCAAGGCCCTATAAACAAAACACAGAGGCAGTGGTCCCACAGCACAGATTCTAAATGTGTCAAATATAGCTATGGCATAATCCACAGACTCACCAGTGCACATGAGGAACCGGTAATGTGTATTCTGGGAGGAGATTCACTGCTGATGCCACACGGGCCAGGGCAGGGAGCAGGGTGAGGAAAACCCCCTGTGGAGCCAGAGTTCAAGGGCCAGGAGGAGGTTAAGAATCCAAAGTGAAAAGTGGCAAGTGGCATTAATCCTGCAAGAGAAGGCAGCTCAGCCAGACGCATCACTCCTCTTGTCTGTGGGCTCACTGCTAGGTATACTGGACTTCAACTCCCTCACTGTGTTTCTCCACAAAACCATCACACCACTGCGTTTCTCAAATTGAAATAATATACAAACATCCCACTGTTTCTGGTGATCTCAAGCACCAGCGCTTTCCTGATGAGCAGGCTCCATGCTGCCTCTAGCCATGTGATGCTGGCTCAGTTACCTCTGGAGCCCCGAAAATCCTGTTAGTAAACGGATCTGACAGATAACATTTTCCTCTCAGGCTTGCTGGGTGGATTAAACAGGATTTTTGGTGTGGGTGCAGCCCAGTACCCAAGGATAGGAGCCCAAACAATCAACACTTTAATTTTCCACCCTGCACTGCCTAAACTAGAAGCTGAGAGTAAATGATTTACTGTTTTAATTTCACTTTAGTGAGGGCTGGGGGTGTAGCTCAGTGGTATATGCATCTGCCTAACATGAGCAAGGTCCTGGGTTCAATCTCTAGCATAGGGGGAAAAAAACCACCTACACAAATTACTGACCTGTTGTACTCATGGAAGAAGACCAGATTCCGTCCTTCAGAGACCCAGCATAATATTCTGAAGTGCACAAGAGACACAAGCACCTTGCAGAGGGACAATGAGTGCACAGTGACCATGCCTGTTCCTCTGGTGGTTTTGCTGAATGTTGTCCACCACAATGAAGCTAACACAGCTTCTTAACATGCAAACTGCTGTGAGCAATGTGAAATCATCTGGGAAAGTTCTTTCTTTCTTATTACAGAAGGCATGGGGTGTTACCAGTAAACCAATAAGCAGAATAAGAAGAGAACTGGCATAATCTTGTTCTAACTTAATTTGCAGAGAAAACCTCTGGGGGGTCTTGAGCACCTCTGAACATTTCTTTCTTTTCAACTGATATGCAATTTGTTCAGACTGTTATCATTTTTAGAATTTACATTTTAATAGGATTTTCAAACAACCAAATATGACAGTCATATAAGTAAAGACAGGAAATAAAAATTTACTACAGAGATGATTTTTTAGAATTATAAGCAGTCCTGAGTTGTTCAGAGGGATTCTGGCAATTGAATGCCAAGCAATTATCTATATTTCAAAAACTCGGGGAACTGGTTTCTCTGATGTTTTGCTGCTTTCTATATGATTTTAGTTTGGTTTTTAGTAAGTTGATTGGAGTGCACCCACACCAAAAATTAATATTGATGAAAAACAAAAGTTCTTTAAAAATTTCCAATTTGATTCCTTGCTAAATTTTCCACATCAAAGCTTGTCAGGTGGATTTAATACCTTATGGCATCCAATCTCTGTATAAAACTTCTTAATCACAGTCAAGACCTTCCATGATCCAGACCTGGCCTTCCCTCCATGGCTATACCTGACTGTATTGCTTAGTACCTCCCTCTATCACAGTGTTCCTTCCACTTCAGTGAACCTACCTTCAACTCCACCTACCGAATCCAGCTCATCTTTAACTTCTAGCTCTGCAACAGAGCTACTCACATCACTCTAATCAAAATCACTATTTCTGCCAGCCTCAGCAAAAGCAAGGCACTAAGCAACTCAGTGAGACCCTGTCTCTAAATAAAAATACAAAATAGGCTTGGGATGTGGCTCAGTGGGTCAAGTGCCCCTGAGTTCAATCCCTGATACAAAAGAAAAAAAAAAAATCACCATATTCCTCCCCTCTACTCCCGTGGGACCAAACCTGCTACTTCTGGAGTTCCCCTTGTGACTCTTTAGGTGACAGCTTCTCTTAAAGTTATCCTCCAACTACAGGGAGTATAACTAGGAGCTACTTTATAACCCCAAATGTTATACAAGACAAAAAGCAGACACAGAATAGGTGCTGATGAACAAAGGGGAAGGTGGCCACACTGAAGAACCCACGTGGGGAAGGGCTGGGAGTTGAGCCAGGAGCTCAGAAGCAGGCTGACCTCTGCAGAATGGGAAGATCCAAGGCTAGATGCTCTGGGAGGGGGTGGGGGGAACAATCAGGGAGATTGTTTCAAACTAGATTGTTTCAAACCAGCTGCCCATCTTCATTATTAGTTTCTGGAGAAACTGAACTGCTCCAGATGTGAAAATGTATAGATATGAACATCTGAGGGCTTTCAATGAAAAAGATGGCTGGCCTGCCACTCTGGAGGGAAGTCCACCAAGCCCCCTTGTGAGCAGGAATGCACCTACAACAGATGTTAGGGCTCACTTTTAATTATGAAAGAATGGGAAGCCACACAAGACCCTGAATGGTAAAGTTACAGAAGTCCTAGTTCTCTCTCCCTCTCTCCCTTCCCCCCTTCTCTCTCTCTCTCTCTCTCTCTCTCTCTCTCACACACACACACACACACACACACCCCTTACTAGAAGGGTTAAAAAAAAATCTTCCAAGAAGAAATGACAGAGACTTTTTAAAAAAGAATAGTGAAGATCAATTTGGGGAGGGGGAGTCTAAGATCTGCTAACTCAAGTTCCTAAACAAAGAAAGCATTAGAAAGAAAACTGTTGAAGAATAATACAAGGAATAAAGAAATGAACAACAAGATTTGGACTCCAAATCACACACCCAGTACAATGAATGGAAAAACCCCAAAAGCTTCAGATGGAAAAAATAAAATAAAATCACACATAAAGGGTAGAAATCTTTAAAAAAATTTTTTTATATAGTTGGACATAATATCTTTATTTTATTTATTTATTTTTATGCAGCGCCGAGGACCAAACCCAGTGCCTCGCGCATTCGAGGCAAGCACTCTACCACTGAGCTACAGCCCCAGCCCCAGGGTAGAAATCTTAAAAAAAACAATAGATTACTCTTTGGCAACACTGGTGGCTGGAAGTAATGGAATGATGCCTCAGAATTCTAAATAAACATGATTTCTCTTATGGAATCTATACACTTAGTGTGGGGGGATATATAGAATTTCAAGTAATAGACTCCCAGGCATCTTTTCTTGGGAAGCACTGTGCACTGAATGTGAGTCTGAATTTAGTCTAACAGCTAAATGGGCTGTTTCTGGGGAACAGTACTGGCAGTGAGGAACAGGCACAAGAGACTGCTGTTTTTATTATAAACTGTTTTTCACTTAACGTTTAAAACAATTTATATGTACTTTAAAAAAATCCTAAATTAACCATCATCTATCTGCCTTCTGTCCCAGGGAGAGCACGTGCTCCCACCGCAAGCCTGCTGCGGGCGGGGCCCTGCTGTGTGCACACCTGCACCCCTCGAGCGCGCAGCCCCCTTATGCTCTTTTCTGTAATACTGGAATGCTGCTGCTTCCTCTGTTCTGGATATCATATTAATTGGTCCTAAGTATAGTTGAGCTTACTGAGGAATCTTCCCAGGTATTGATGACTTGACCTTCCAAATTTCAAGTCCCTGGAAGTTAGAGTGCAGGCATCCCAGGTGTGCCACCAGCTCCTCAGCTTGGGCCCTGGGAAGCAGAGTCTGCCACAGAAAGTTCTGGGAATGTCATCATAAGGAGCAGAGAAGAAGCAAAGGGCACAAGGCCAGGAGGGCGAGCCAGCGTGGACGCTGCAGAGCCGACACACAAGGGCTGCATGACCACTGGATCTTCTGGGGACTGTCCGCCCTGAGGCAGAGGCGTTGGTCCACTAGCTCTGGCCTCCCCTGGCCAAGGAAGCTGCGGTGCATACTTAGCGTAGGCTGGGTGAGGCGCTATCCTTGGCACACCTGCAAGAGCGAAGAGGGCTGAGCTCTGGGTGGTGGAGTGGAGGTCAAGATGGCCCGCAAGAGGGATCCGAGGCAATGAGAAAGCTTGCTCTAGGCTGGCTGAGATTTAACCAACATTTTTCTACAGCGCAAGTGGAGCCATCAATTCACTCTGCTCTGCCAAACCACACTTCTGCATCTTATCCATTGGGACATCACGCAGGGCTTTGCCAACTGTCTTGGTGAGATCCAGATACGCCTCATCCATGCAACAGTCAAAAACAGAGAAGTTGTGATCTCCCGGGATGTGTGTGCACATGTGTGTGCTCACATGTGCTCTGTGTGAATTCGTGACAGGTTCCATACTGGATATTTGAGGACTCTATCCTCTCCATATGACCTGTTTCCACAGTGCCTCTCATTATACAAAGGTCTGATAATCTCTTTTCTAGGATCCCTATTGTACTAAAATGTTACTCATCCGGGTAGAAATCAGACTTGGTTTGTGCAGACAGGCATTCTCCTGTAATCTCTAACCTCTCTTGGGTTTTATTTTCTGTTAATCACTATTTATTTTGCCTTTTCCAGCTTTAAGGTGATTTTCCTTGATAATGAGAGAAGCACAATTGGAGCCAAAGGGTTTCACTTTCTCTGTACAGCAGCAGCATCAACCTTGAACAAGACCAGCTCTTCCCTTTATTTTTTGCTTGAAAATAATCAAGCACCCCCATGCATTTGTGCATTTTGATTTAAAATCTCAAACTAAGATTAAACCAGGCAGCCCTCTTATAGCCATGCCCTTCTTTTAACTCATGTTTGATTATGTACTCTTCATTCAATATTTTCCATGTTCTTTTAGTTTTTGGCAAACAGCCACTTATTTGAATAAATTGTTCTTTTTTTTTAAATTGGCATTATCATGAATACTACCTGCAATAATTCAAACAATAAAATAAAGTAATACTGCACTATAATCACAAGTATATATTCTTCTTTTTTTTCCTACTGGACATTGTGATGCTGGGAATATGCAGACCACATGTCAGCATTGCCAGCTGGCTCTATTTCAGGCTCCAAGAATAAAGAAGGCCGGCAAGGAATGCAAAGCTGGAGGAGGAAGGACTTTCTCCTTCCTGTCTGCTTGCTGGCTGTGGGCTTCCTGGCCACTGGCTGTGGGCTTCCTGTCTGCTGCCTGTGTGCTTCCTGGCCACTGGCTGTGGGCTTCCTGTCTGCCTGCTCCACTCTGTCCTACTTTGGCATCCATTTCCTTCCTACAGCAGCACTGAATCCAGTCTGTCATTTTCCTGTTATGTGCATATGGGCTTCCTCAAGCCCCCACGCCCACTCAGAGACACAAGCATAAGTCACAGGCATGCCCCAGGACCCCTCTTATCTCCATGACACCTTAGAACAGTGGTCTGAAATCTCAGAGTGCATCAGAGCCATGGTAAAACATGGGTCATTGGACCTCGCTTCCACATTTCTGGTTCACTGGGACTGAAATTAGCCTCCAAATCTGCATTTCATAAATCCCTGGCCTACGTTGAAGTTGCTGGGTCTGGGAACCAAACTTTGACAACATGGCCTCAGAGGTTGTGATTCACCCAATTAACCTATATCCAGTTAACATTTATCTGTGTTATTCTGTTCGAATAACTTGTATGGCTTCTGTTTCCTCATAGGACCCTGATACTAAAGAACTTGGCACCAGGAGTGGCTCCCAGAACAGAGCATTTGTAATTGGTGCCCTGTCCTTGGCTTACACAGTGCTAAACTCTTTCTCGGTAGGAAACCAGATTCCTATTATCCAGGCATGCTGTGGCATCGTGACTAAACAAACCCTCATCTGTGACTGTGCTGATGTCCTCTTGAACCACTGGGGCCTAGGCTGAAGTGGCTGCTGTATCAGGTACTGAGACAGAATGAAGGACCACAGGCCTTGGTGTGGGATGGACCCCTGTGTGTGTGCTGGAGCACATGCAGAGACACTGTGCAGTCAGGGCACAGACCTGCTGTAGTCATGGCCAGAGAACCAAAGAGGCTATGGCAACCCTAAAGAATCTCATTTCTTACAGCCAAAGGGCTGATGCTTCTAAATAAAACACAAATGTAATTCAGCACTATGCAGATGGCTTCAAGCCTTGGTGGAAAAAGTGGACCTTTGTATCAGACACAGGGACATGTAAATGGACTCGAAAAAGCTGAGATTCCTGAATCCAGAAGGTACTCCTGATGCTCCGGTGGCAGTGAGATTAGCCGGCTCTCCAGTGTGTGAGAATCTCCTGTTTTGCTTGAAAACCTGGTACAAGCTTTCATGAGCAGACTCTCTTGCACGGCTGCTTACTCATCTCAAGATAACCCCATTCAGCTTTTGCAATCCTCAATTGGTAACTGGGGATGGGTTCCAGAGCAGGAAACAGGTGACATCTGGGAAGATCTATAAGATTGTGCTATTTTCTACCTGCAGAAACCTGGGAAGTATGTGTGGGAAGAGGTTCTAACAGTGAGGTGGAATTTAATACTGATTTGGTGGAATTTACTGTTATAGGTGGACTATCAGAAATTATTCATTTAACAACTGGTGCATGCAGCCAGAAGTGGCTCTAACCACCTACTGGGTCGATTAACTAAAATCCAGGCATTGCTGGGTCCATGTTTAACAAGGCTGTGATGCGAGAACTTCTGTGCAAGACTGAATGGAGGGTCCACAGGCTCAGGTAGTGGGACCGTGGCCGCTCATCATCCTGTGCAAACTGGTGCTCTCACTGAGCCCAGAGGAACATGTGTGAGGGAAGCACCACACGGGCTATGCTCTGCAGGCCAGGCACGTGGCAGGAGACAGTGCCCGGGCCAGTCTCACTGACTTCAATGGGAACGACACTTCCAGTAGCAGAGGGCCTTTGCTGGTGCCCATGACAAGGCAGGCACAGGCACTCATCAAGAGCAGCCAAGGAGTGATGATTAGAATGGTCAGATCCATGGGGATCTCTGCTGCCAGCTGACTAACTACAGTGGGCCTCAGAATAAACAGACCAACAGCCTTCTAAAACGTTAGTTGACCTACACAGTAAGAAAAAACCCTAAATGACTTGAGTCATCAAACTGGAGAGCCCTGTCCTCCCACCCAGTTTCCAGCCTAGCCTAGCTCATGGACCCAGAGCCCTGGGAAGCAGCCTGGGCACCAACCCCATCCATATCATTTCTTCTCTACACTTTACCACAAGGGACTTGCAAAGGGAAACTTGGGTTTTTCAGAGTTAATAGATATTAGTTCTGAATGGCTGCTAATTTCTAGAACCCCAAATGCCACTCTGTCTGCTGGTCAGATCATGGCTACGGTCACTAGGTCACATAGATAAAGTCCTGGCCCATGCCTGAATCAGAAGGGGCACAGGAGATCTGCAGGGCCAGGCTGTGGTTATCTCCTCAGTTTTTGAATGTGTGATTCTGACAAATGGCAGGACTCCTCTACTGGCTTTTGGAAACTCAGAGTAAAAAGAGCAAAATAGAAAACCTCAAGAATCTCCTCTTGCTGCTGGGCTAGCAGCCAAATGCAGTGCAGCATCCCTGGGGGGGGGGGGGGGAGGCAGAGGCTGCCACCACCTGCCGCCACACAACACTGGGTGTGTCTTTCCCAGATAACACGTAGGTATTTGCATGTGCTACTCTGACACCTGCACTGAGTGACTCTAAAAGCTCTTCAGAGGGACCAGAGCAAGATCAGGTTGAACAGCAAGCCCAGCTGCTCTTCTGCAAGGGCCTTATGACTCAACAAGGTCAAGTTAGGGGTGCTGCAGGAAGCCTCCCCTGACAGGAAATTCATAGGAAAAAAGGTCCAACACAACCGAGTCCTTACTGGCAGATAATCATTTTCCTTTGGGAAACAGTTCCTGACTTAGAACTGGGCCCTGGTAGAGACTGAACAACCAACCATGGGATGCTGAGTGAGCCCCTGGCCTGAGCTCCCCCCCTACTAACATGGCGTTCTCTGACCTCCAAGCAAAATTGCTGGTGTGTAAGGCTGGACACAGGTGTAGGCAGAGCTTGTCCTGCCAGAAGCACGATGACTCACTGCTGACCCCTGTGCCCCCAGGTGTTTCCCCCACCTCCAACACCACAGCCTGGGGAGAAAACTAGGCTTGGTCCACGATGCTTCTCACTATCGGCCACAGCTGGCACTGCAGAGTGGCTCTGGAGGACTGTGGGGATGCCCCCCAGCAGGCACAGCTTCAAACTGTGCATCTGAAGCTCTTGGGATCTACATCTCTCAGGACTGAGGGACGGCCAGGACTGAAACTGATCCTTAGGTTAATTCCAGTATTAAACTCATGGAACCCAGCCACAGGATGTAGAGGTGGCCTCTCCAGAGACTCAAGTTGGAAACAGAAGAGCTGTGTGCAAGAGTGTCTTTCCACCCTCGTTCTGGGGCAGTGCAGCCTTTCGTTTCCACTCTGTCTGTCCTCCCATCTCTGAAAATCTCCTTTTCTGGTATCCTTGTAGATGGTTGTCTGCAGTCCCCAGTTACGGCTCTGATACTTTGTACTCTCAGAATAACTTGGTCATGGTATATCCTGTTCCACTGTGTGTGTGTGTGTGTGTGTGTGTGTGTGTTTAACTAAAAAAGTAATATATCCAACAACCATTTTCTTATTCTTCTCAACGGCTACATGGTATTTAATGATATGCCTGTTCCTGAATTTATTTAGCCCATCTCTGACTGATGCACATTTGGGTTGTTCTGGCACTTTGCTATCCTTGTACCATTTTCCCTGTGTGCTTTCTTGGTTCTCAAGGGAGTGTCAATGACAACTGCCACAGTCTGTATCTAGAAAAATACATCTTCAAATATACCTTTGACTTTCCTTTAGCCAATGCCAACCCGCTCTCCCTATTTCCATGGTAATACATTTCAGCTCTGTTCAAGCTTAGACAGTCACAGGATAAATGACTTCCAGGAGAGGAAGTACACACAGCTTCTGATAATTACGGAAATGACTATACTGGATTGGTGACCTCTGGCATCCAGAAAGCATTACATTTTTCATGTATTACTCATTTTGGCTGAATTCTAAATTCCAAAGATAGTCAATGGCATGGCAAGGAAGGTATAAGTTTGAGGCCAGTGGGCAACTCAGCAAGACTCTGTCTCAAAATAAAAAAGTAATAAAGACTGGGGATGTAGCCCAGTAGTAGGGAGCCCTTGGGTTCAATCTCTAGGTATAATAATGATAATAATAATATAAAACAAAATATAAGGGACCCTGAAGGTTACCTGGTCCAAAAGGAATTGAGCAAAGTTGTAGGATATAAAATCAAGTTACAAAAATCTATTTTATTTCCATATATTAATAAGAAACAACTGGAAAGTGAAATTAAACACAAGTGACAGGACTGAAGCCATCTGTCTTCTGGTAAGTCCCAAGGAGCAGGCAGAGGAGCTCCAAAGGCCCAGGAGTCCTCTGAAGAAGGGCTATGGTGCCCGTGTGGGAACGAAGGCAGAGGGACCCAGGGCAGGTAAAGGAGTGGGCGGGGGCCAGGGCAGAGCTGGAGGAGCCTGGGTGGCATCTCCAAGGGCAATCCCAGGTAGACCAACTAATACAGGAGAACAGAAGAAGCTAGAATCAACTAGCCTAGATACTGTGCAGCCTGGAGTCTCCTAAGGGCTCCAGCTGAGGCTGCCTTCTATGGGCTTTGTTGAAATCACACCCTGTTGGGCTTCCTCCCCAGCCCAGTCCTTCTTCCAATCCTTTTTTGGTTTCTCCTGGAAACACATCCTCCATAAACCTCTTGCTCCCAAGTTCTTGACTCAGTGAATACTTCTGAGGAATACAACCAAAGACAAGCTTACTTGGTGCCGACTTACACAGAAACAGGCACACAGACAATAACTGTACATGTATGTGTATACATACGTTATTTGGTTATACCAAATGCAGTTGATCATTATAGAGTGAATGACTCAGGTCTTTTCACGTATGCTTATAAGTCATAACTTATATAAAATGAACTGCAATAAACACAATTTTCACAGTGAAATTATCAGGTTCACATTTTCTGCTTAGAGATCAATAAAATTCTCTTTCAAGAGATTACCCACCTTAGGACCTTTCCCCCTGTTAACCAACGTTATTTCAAATAGTCACAATACATTCCACTGAATAACCGAGAAAGCCCATCAGGACACATGGAGGGAGGCCGGGCAGCAGAGTGGGAACAGGCGTGCGCTGCAGCACCAGCAGACAAGCCCATGCTCACACCCTAGGCCCGCCACATGTCTGCTCTGTGGCTTGAGCCCTTAAACTCCAGAATCTATAGATTCAGCTTTGTGACCTAAGTTCTTAAGACCAGAATTCAAATTTCCTTATCTGTAGAAGGAGGGCAGTGATACCACATTCCTTCGAAGGCTGCCTCGGAAATTGAGAAGTTATAAAACCTAGCACAGGGCCTGATGAATGGAGAGGACTCAACTGTTGGCTGCTGGCACTGCTGAATTCAAATTACCACAGAAAGTAAGCCTCCAAATAACATGCCAAAGTTCATGAAAACTGGGTACACTTACTTGTAATGTAGTATCGAAGACAACAAGCTTTGAACTGGTTGGAACGATGTCATAACACTTGTGTGACCTCATGAATCGCATGTAAACGCCACTTTCTGAATCTTCTACTGTTAAAAAAGAAAAGAAGCCACATATCAATAATAATAAAGAGTTCCCTCCACTGAGGAAGAGCAGGAACAGAAAACCCACCTCTGACAACTTGGTGGGAAAATATGAAATGTTTCCCTGTAAGATCAAGGACAAGGCAAGGACGTTCACCCTCACTAATCTTTGTATTGGAATCCCAGCTGGTGCAACAGGTGAAGGAAAAAACTGAAAGGCATAGGGGCTGAGCAGGGAAAAACACAACTGTCTTTATTTGCACATGGAATTATTTTCTAGATAGAAAATACCAAAGCATATAGGAAAAGTTTCCAGATCGAAAAAGAATGAATTTAGCAAGGTCACAAATACAGGGCTAATAAAACAAAAACAAAGCTAATCGGGCTGGGCTGGGGCTCAGGGGTGGTGCGCTCGCCTAGCACGCACGAGGCACTGGGTTCAATCCTCAGCTTCACATAAATGTAAAACCAAAAAATAAATATTAAAAAAAAAGCTACTGTACTTCTATATGCCAGCAATGAACAACGGGAAGGTTAAAAAAAGTTTAGAAAGATACCAAATGCCATATGGAATTATGGATCTGCAGGAGGGGACAAAGAGCACTGAGAACGATAACTATGATGATAAACACAAATAATGTCCTTTTTATCATTCAAATCCCTGCAAAAGTCACTGAAACAAACATAATGAGTGTTTTGGGGTTTAGGTCATCTCTACAGGGAACCTGCGCAGCGCCACCATCCGACCAATGACACAAAGATCCAGGAGCCATGCTCCTGGTTGTCTTCTTTACCTGAACCAATGCATCACAGAGTCCTGTTGGGTTTACGGCAAGTCTCTCCTAAACCTGCGCGGCCACACCCCAGGCTGTGATCCCCCACTCCCTGATGGAGCTCTTGGCTTTCTGCCTTATTCTTTTCAACAGCTGTCCACACTACAGATTCCCCAAAAGCAGATCTAATCGAGTTGTCCCGGTGCTAAAAACATCTCAGTGGCTTTTAATTGCTTGAGATAAAGACAAAATCCTTGAAGAAACCTGCAAGGCCCTGTGCTGAAGGCCCTGGTCCCTGGACATCCTGGTCCACCCAGCCTCCCCTCTTGGCACAGGGCCTCCTTTCAGCCCAAATGGCGCACTCTCCCACAGGCCTTCCACTCTGCTCCCTCTGCCCCTTCCCAGCCCAGCTGACTCCCTGTGTTGGTCCTTGGCTCTTGGCTCAAGGGCGTGATTGGCAGGTTGTGGACCTACAGTGAAGCCCTGCCTCTGGATTGCAGGGCTGTGATCTTACCAGGACGTGGCCCACCTCCCCCCGCCTGCAGGGCCTGTTCCCGTCCTGCCTTCCAGCTCTGAATCTATCTCCAGAAGACTTCTTTGACAGTTCCACTCCACCTACACGGATCTCTGTACTTTGGAAGCAACTGTGAAGAAATAAAATTGCTTCCATGTGTGCAGTAAGTAGCAATCTAAGTGTCCAGCAGTGCGGTGCCTCGGTCCTCAACTGGAGAAGGAGCCTTATTTTCCCATTTTCTACTGTGGTAATCCAGACCGACTGTTTTCCCAATTTCATGATAAGCCCTGTGGACCACTCCCAGGCTCTACTTTTGATTCTCTCCCCAGGGGGCCACCACTCCAATCACCCCTGGACAGATGCCTCTGAAGCCACCCCTCTTCTGTGCAGTGGGATCCAGACATCTCAGCATGCTGCTCAGGAACCTCCCTGTCTGGCTTCTCTCATTTTCCCACTTGCTGGTTCCTCTCCAGGCAAATGGGCAGGGAGACTTGTCTTCAATCCCACCTTCCTGTACCTGTTCACTCAGCTTTAACCTCAAGGTTCTTCTCCTCTACTTCTCCAATTTCAAACCCACCTCCAATGTAAAAAAAAAAAAAGTTAACCTCTGGGGCCCATTATGGACAGGTATGCAGCAAACTACCTTAGTTTATATACAACCTTGAGGAATAAGCCTTAATTTCTTCATTTCGTGTATTAGAAACTGGGGCTGGGAGAGGCTGAATCACTTACCAGAGAGGGAAGTGACCACAGTGAGACTTAAAGCTCCACCCCACTCCACAGCTCTTCCCATTAGACGCTGCTGCTCCCCTGACTTGCTGCACCATCAACAGAGGCCTTCTGTGAGCTGGTCCCTGTCCTGGGTGTAGACACACAGGAGGACGAGATGCCACAGTCCCTGCCTCAGAGCTAAATGCTAGCAGGTCACACAGGATCACACAGTGGGCAACATGCCCTGCCTCAGAGAGGGCAGGGAAGCAGTCTAAGACAACCCTTCCTTCCTGGGCATCTGTCTGTGGTCCTCCTCGATTATCGATTTAGGTCTTGCCCACAGGGACTACATGTTTCAAATATTCTTCTCCTTCTTAGATGACAATATCTTTGAATGATCAGCATCTTAATCATCTAATCCATGAATTAACTGGGCCAACAAATACTCATTGCATGTTGTCTTGGTGTGGGTTCTCCCAAAGCTGACTCCAGGACCAGGGGGAGTGAGACAGGGAAGGAAAAAATACAACATGGGTGTCCACAAGCATTATATTATTATTATAACAATTTACAGGCATCAAATCTGCCAGGGAGGGCTCTGAGGGCTGCGGGGCTCCAACCTGTCTCCTGCCCTTGGGGGATCCAGGGTTGCTCCTGGGGCACCACCTCAGTACGGCTGCCAGAGAGGGCCCTCGGTCAGAGAGGCAGCAAGCGAGAGCCTGGTTAGACCAAGAGGATGCCGTGAGCGGCCACTGTGCAGAGGCGGGGCTGCCGTCCTCCACAGAGATGTGGCTGTGTCCTTGGACACTACAGCTGGTGAAGAAAGACAATCACCACACTGTCACGAGCACTGCTGAGGACAGGTACGAGGCTCATGAGTGGGTGAAACCTAAGTCAGTGGCTTCCATTTCCTCCAAACATTTATCTACCAGAACATGAGGTCCTGCAAAGGAAGAAGCAAAACAGAAAGTGCTCAGGTGAGTGGCCCAGGAACTTCTGGCCCCTGTCTGCCATCAACGGTGCTCTGTTGCGGGGTCCGTCCTGACCCAGGGGCAAAGAGCAGCGAGTCCAGCGCATGCCTCCCATTCTTCAGCGGCAAAGTGTCTGCTGCATCTACTCTAAAATTCAGTGTGTGAAACCAAGAGGGTTACTAACAATAACAAAATCTAACAGTCTTCTCCCAGAAAGGAAACCTTACAGGACCTTCCCTAAAAGACATACACATACTTCAGAAACCTGTATTACTATGTGAATTTCTGAAACAAAGATTTTAAATACTCTAAAACGGGAATATCCAAACATTTAGAATTTTTAAAAACCAGAAAGTTTTGAGTTAGACATATTTAGTTCCTCTCTTGATTTTTAAAAGTGTTTAAGTAAACATTGTATTTTTGATTTATAGAAAAGTTACAAAGATAAAACAGTTTCCAAGATCTCAAGCCAGGTTTCCCCTAAACCGAATATCTCACATTAATAAGTGACACTTTTCACAAATGATGAACCAACATTCATATGTTATTATTAACTGAAGCTGCCACTTATTAGGATTTCCTTATTTTCTCCCTAATGCTCTCTTTCTCTCCCCGGATCCCATTCCCGACAGCCCGTCTCTGTCATCATGCCAGTTCAGGCTCTTCTGCATGGGACAGACGTGTGGACCTTGTTTTGATGACCTGGACTGTTGCAGATGGCAGGACACCTGTGGGCTTGTGTGATGGTTTACTCATGATCTCAATCCTGGGGTCTTTATCCATCTCACATCAAGGAAATGTATTTCACGTACACCATCATACTGACCACCTGGCTACGGTGGTGTTAGATTGCTCTCTCTCTTTCTGTCCCACCATCTTTGAAGGGAAGTCACCATGTGAGCCCATACTCAGTGGGAGGAGGCAGGCCCTACCTCCTTCAGAGCACAGCTTCTATGTAAATGACTGGAGTAACTTAGTATAGGAGGGTCATGTGCCCTTCATTCATTCCCAATAGCATGGATGCTAGATATCCCCTTCCCACTCTGAGTTCTGATGCTGTCCTATACAGGGCTGCCCAGTGCCCGCCCCTGCTGCTGCACCCGTGTGCAGGGGTAGGGCTCATGCCTGGTTCAGACAGCTGTGGAGTCTGCCTGGCTCTCACTGCCCAGCAGGCCCGCCAGGACTGCCTGTGCACCAGACTCAAGTCAGCCAGGCCATGAGGAACAAGGTCCTGTCACAACTGTGTCCTTCCCCTACCAGAGGGAGGTGAGGGGAGCTGGGCTCCTCCTGTGCAGACACGTGGCCTCTGGGTCACCTGGAGACGGGTGCTTCACCGTCACATCTCACATCAGTACAGTACACTGGTTACAATTAATGAACCCATAAAGTAATAATGAACAAATTATTAACAAAAGTCCCCACATTGTTTAGATTTCCGTAGTTTTCCCCTTCACGCCCCTGTCTCAGGATTCCATGTCACCACCAGCCATGTCTCTTCAGGCTCCTCACAGCTGATGCAGCTTCTCAGCCCTTTTCTGGATGGTCTGAGGAGAGCAGCACAGGGGCTTTGGAGGGTGCCCCTCGACTGGAATGTGTGCTTTTCTCATGACTAGACTGCGTTTTAGGGAGGAGCTATGACAGTTTTTAAATAACAAAAGCTTGACCAAACACAGCAAAATGTTAAGTAATAATGCCTGTTGGTTTGGAATGAGGACAGGTTTTTTTTTTAATTATTTAAAAAATTGGTTCTTTTTAGTTATATGTGACAGCAGAATCCATTTTGATATAATTTTATTAGTGATATTTAATAAAACTATTAGTAACAACAGAAGCATTAGAATTTTAAGTTAGGAAAATAAAATACTCTTCCTTTTTTTTTAAACATCTTATTTTACTTTCATTTACTTCTCTTTATTTTATTTTTATTGGTGCTGAGGATCGAACCCAGTGCCTCATGCATGCTAGGTGAGCGCCACAACCCCAGCCCGGCTCTTCCTTTTTTACTTTGCTTCTCCGCGTTTACTATAAACTTTCTGATTAAGGGCATTACTGACATTAAGGTGATGTCTCAAAATGCACTTGAAGGGAGAAATCATTAAAATAGAGAGTAGTTTGGAATTAAGCAGGGGGGAAACCCACCTAAAGCATTCAATAACAGGTTGTTTGGAATACATTATTAAAATGCCAGAGAAGGCAAGAAGTTCAGACTCTCAATGTTCAAAAGGTCACTGGAGTTAAGAAAGATATCATCACAATGTTTTGCTCTTGCTTTGGTTATTCTGCATGTTTTTGCACAGAAGCAGAGTTGCAGAGCTTTGCTGGCACTTGGGGCACTGGCCACACAGGAGGGACCCGATTGCAGACTGATGTTAAATCTCACCACCTGGGAGCAGAATGCTAACTCAATGCTGTTTATTGAGGAGTATATATGAAAGAGTATTACTAGAGTAACGAATATATGAAAGGTTAACATGGGTTTTAAAAATGCCACCTCTAAGTTTAAATGCAAACAATGAAAACACTAAATGGGAATATGTGCAAGTAAGTATTTATCTTTCTAATGTGATAACAACGTGGCTCCCTGACTTCTGATGAGCCATCCAGCCACACAGAGCACCCAGTCCCTATGGTCCCCAGCACACCTCTCCAGCCTCACCTTCCTGCCACGTCTCTTAGGAATCTCATGTTCTGGCATCATATTGGCATTTCCTTTTTAAAGGAAGTACCTGAACGTCAGGAAGTTCCATTTGGGGGTGTGTTCCTAAGGCTTTTTTGTCTTGGCCTCTGCACACACTGCTCTCTTCCAGGTCGGCAACTACTTGTTCTATGACACCTACCAATGTCCTCCTTACCCCTCCGTAGTAAGGAGTGTCCTCTCCAGGCATGCCCTCCTGAGACATCAGAAGGAGATCTTATTTGCAATACCAGTGTCTGCACACGTAGTGAAGGGGGAGGATCTTGAGATGACATTGTCCTGGATGAGAGTGGGTCCTAAACCCAAAGACAAGTGTCCATCAAAGAGAAGAGTGGAGAGAGACACAGGGAAGGCCACATGAAGATAGGCAGACAGGAGTGATGCATCTACAAGGCAAGGGCACCAAGGACTGCAGCAGCCACCAAAAGTCAAGAGGCCCAGGGAACCAGCCCTGTCGGCAACTTAAGGCAGACTTCTGGTCTTTGAAACCATGAGAGAATAAATTCTGTGGTTCTAAACCACAGAAATTGTGGAAATCTGATACTGTGGCCTCAGGAAACTGATACACCTCCCAAGTCCAGTTCAAAGGCCCTTCCTCCCATTATACCTTCCTTAAAGCCCCTCACGCTGGAATTAATGGCTCCAGCTCTGACACGCCCACTAGTGCTTTGTGAGAGATCTGCTGCTGGAGTCTTCGCGGCCTTGTACTGGGCATGCAGGGCTGGCTCTTGACTGGGCCATCACCTCCCGTGGACAGTGAACCTGCCTTCCCCCGTCTTTAGGATCCAGGCACTCAGAGTGTCCCCATAGGAACCAGGTCAAAGAAAAGCCTACAGAACTGTATGCTACCGAAAGACATGCAGATCCAAAGTGCAGGCACAAACATGGACCTCTCTGACCTCAAAAAAATGACAAGCAACAAGGCAGGCAGGTGTAAATGATGATGGCGAGCCTGGACTAACAACCAGTAAATAAGCTGTACCGACAGTGTATGCCTTTATGAAGGTAAGACTAGGGAGGGTTTCAGTTTGTTTGTTTTGGTACTAGGGATTGAACCCATGGGTGATTTACCATTTAGTTGTGTCCCCAGCAATTTTATTTTTTATTATTTTGAGACAGGGCCTCACCAAATTGCTGAGGCTGGCCTTGAACTTGAGATCCTCCTGCCTCGGCCTCCCAAGTTGCTGGGATTACAGGTGGGTGCCACTGTGCCTAGTTAGGAGTGTGAGTGTGTGTGTGTGTGTGTGTGTGTGTGAGTGAAATAATGCCCCTTGGAAGTGTCCCATGTGATTTTTAAAAAGTAAAATGGTTGTTTATCTAAACCTTTAACATGTTTGCAATTACCTTTTATATTAAAGCCATTTTTTTCTAATTCTATCAATTATAAAAATGCAGTTGAGTAAGACAGCAGAGAAGTTTAGATAGCAGAAAATTTTAAAATGTTCACACTACCATATACAATTTTAAAAGCCCTGCAAATACAACAAACAACTGAACAAGTTCACTATAATAATTACTATAGTCATAAATTACTTTTTCTAAGACCCATTTATGTAGAATTTTAGAAAGAATTTGAAAAAATAATGTCATAAGATTCCTTGGTATTTTGGGCCCTAACTGTATAAAGATGAGGAGGACAGACTGTCATTAAAATGGATTAGTCAAGCAAAAATACTGACAGATAACTGAAGAGACAGCTGCACCATGAAATGGTTTCATCTATAAGCTTTTATCACACTAAACGATGGCTCACAGGTGGACTTCAGGACCTCCTTCTCATAGATATGCTCACTGCTGACTGATCTGTTACTAGCTGGTCGTTGCCACGACCCACCCACCCAGGCTCTCTCTACCCTGGAAGCGCTGACTGCCGTGAATCAGAGACCCAGAGCAGCAGAGTGCTCCATCCCAGCTCCGAGTTCCACACAACTCTGACATTCAGCTCTGGATCTCTTGCTGCTTCTGGAAGGGGGCTGTCCCATCACTTCTGGGGGTGGTCACCCTGCTTTTCAGATGCAGTTGACATCAATGAAAGAAAAAAGACCCTTTGAACACACACCTCCTGTCCAGAAATCCCAGGAGAACAGCCCCTTCCCAAGCTGCTGGTCACTCAGGCACAGTCCATGCCAGGCCAAAGTGATCAGCAGCACCGCACTGCTAACCTGCCTGACCGCGTGGCACCCCACTTGTACTGATCTGTGGTCCACCCCTAAACACACAACACAGGGACTGCTGCTCACTCTCGCCCATAAAAATCCTAGTGTGCTAAAATATTATTTTCAATTTAAAGTTGTGAAAATGGCCACACACACCTCTCAGAATTCACCTCTGACATTCTCTACCCTTCCTTCCATGCCACACAGTACTTGACACTTGCAGTCACTTAGAATGTGTTTTCTGTCTGAGCCACCCCCAGCCCTGACATTCTATGCTTTATCTTTAAGGCTGGGAGTGGACATGTGAGGTTGGTTGGAAGCCTGGGCTGGGGGCCTGGATGTGAATCTGGAGAGCAAATGAGGGCCTCTCAAAGACTAGAAGATGGGAAATGGGGCCATCTGGGTTGATACAAAATCTCCATATACAGTAATTAATTAATTTAAAGTTTGTTTTTGGAAATTATTATCTAAAATAGTAATAAGAGGCAAGCGGATGTTTTCTAAAAATAATACTAGAGAATAGCTAAAATTTATGGTGAAATAAGTAACTATGGTGCTCCATAGTAGATGACACTGTCACTTAGTGCACGCCATCCCACAGCACTATTCTGAGCCTCAGCAACATTAACTCAGCAAATCAACCTGAAATAACACAAAGTGGGTACAATTATTATCCCCATTTACAGATGAAGACACTGAAACATGGTGGATCAATGACTTTCTCCAGGGTGGCACCGCACCTTTAATAAGTAGCGGGACCAGCTTTTCTGCCATCCTAGAATATGGTAGTGTTCAGGAACTGAGGTGGGCGATTCATTACATGGAGGCACAAAGCAACAGAACAGGAAAAGCAGAGGTAGACCTCGGGGTCCTGGGGCAAGGGGTGAAGAAAAGGCCTGCAGTGTGCCCCAGCACAGAAAAACCCAGGGATCAGCAGTGGATCAGGAAGTGACTGTGGGAAACTGAGGAAGTGCCCAGTGCACAGGAGCCCCACAAACACTGGCTTCCTCTATACCAGTGGCTCTGGACTGGGAATGAGTTTGTCCCTGGAGGGGACATGTGGTGACATCTGGAGACATTTCTGTTTGCTACTTCAAGGAGATGGGGTGCATGTGGTGGGTCTATGTTTGCTGACCCCCACCCCACAATGCCCAGGACGGCTCTGGAACTAAGAGGAGTCTGGCCCCATGCTGAGCAGCCCTTTGCCTGTGGACCGCCTCTTCCCCAGTGCCCTTCCCACTACTCAGGGATGCATCCACTCTCCCAGATGCGACCCCCAGCCCTGGCCTTGGCCTCTGCTGCAAGCTCTGTCTCAATTCTGGCAGGGGTGGCAGGCAAGGAGCAGGATGGGCAGATGGGGACACAACAGAGGGAGCTGGGGCCTGCATCTCTTCAGGGAGAACCCTGATCCTGGCTAGGCAAAGCTCCTGTGACAGGAATTCTCTGAGGAGTGCCACATGGGGTGTGACACAGTCAGTTTGTCTGTGGTTGGTATGGGCCTAAGAAGGCTGAGGCCAGAGCAGGAGATGCACAGAACGAGAGAAAGAGAAGGAGCCGACCAGGCCCGGGCCGCCTGCTGCAGTGCGCCCCAGAGCTGCAGAAACACCCAGCTGTTCAGCCAGCTGCTGGGATTCCCTGAAGGCTGCACAGCCTCAGCCCACTGTGTGTGCCGGCAGTGCCCTCACACCAAGCGACCCTCACATGGCCGGGGCAAAGGAGGCGATGCTTGCTGGCTTCTGTGCAGAGAAGGCCGTTGACCGCTCTGGTCTGTGACTGCTGTGCCGCCCTGTCAGTCAACACATGGATGTCCTTGCTGGCAAATGGGTGCAGGACAGTCAGAGTGTGGCCTAGCAGAGCTGTGGGGGCTGAGGGTCCTAAAGGACAGAGGAGGGGGCAAAGCTGCAGAAGTGGCCCCTCCACAGGGAAGGCATGGCACCTCCTGTTCAGCCACCACCTGAGAGGGGCTCTGCTGGGCCAAGGCAGGCAACCAGATGGCAGAGACATGCACACACCCGAACAGTGCACACTTCACACCCAGCCAGCTCCCACTGCTTTGATTTACTGTGACTTAAAATTACATTTTAAGTCATATTCACTCATTAAGCAGAGGTCACGGTAGGTAACAAAGTCAAACCATGTCTTAAAGAGCTGGGTATAAAAGAATAAAAGACACTCAAGACAAATTTACACACTGACCCAAACTTCACTTAAAAAAATACACACACACAAACCTGACATACTCCCAATCCCTATAATTTTAACTTGATATACTTAGATTTCATTGTAATTTCACAAAGAAAAATATTATCAATATATTAGTCATTCAAAAATCTATCTTTTAAGGGGCTGAGCTGTAGCTCTGGGGTGCCTAGCATGCACAAGGTACTGGGTTTGATCTCTAGCACCATGAAAAAACAAACTCTGACTTTCATTTTTATTCAACATTTAGAAACACGAGTTTACTATATTCATAGTATTTTTTTCTTTTGGAAAAAACTGTAAATATTTGAGCACAAAATAAGCAAAAAATGGGAAAAGTATATGGAAAAGCCTCTTGTGCTTAGAAACTTGAACATTACTGAAGGCAAATCTTAAATTCAACTTTATAGCACTTTTAACGTAGCAGAACAAATGAAGTCCACCTGTGTTTTCCTCCTTTCCCTGGTGTGTGTGTGGGGGGTTCGCATGTGTGGAGATAAGTGTATACACTGCCAAGAGAATGTGGATGCTCTTTTAAGCACAGTGGGGGGGGGGGGGGGGGGAAA